>NC_086327.1:58430752-58766877 GCF_036172605.1 Pelobates fuscus
GGACACCGGTGTCTTGTCTAGACTAGCGTCCTAGGGTGTATATTTCGTTCGCTAGGTCGGAGGGACCGGCGCCTGTGTAAATTTGGTTCGCTTGATCTCAACCTATCTTGGCTAAGTGGGAAGGTGTGTAAATTTGGAACCCACTAGACTATTGATAGAGTAGATAGACTAAGAGGGTACTGTTGTAAATTCCGCCCTCTAGTTCGCTATATGTGGTGCTTGGGCAGTGTGGCTAACCAAAACGGATGTAGATAGTTTTAGGTAGTCCATCAAGGTACTGGCCAATAGATTAGTTGGGAATTGTATATGTGTTAAAGATTGTTGTAGTAGCATGTATATCTTGCTAGATAGCGTGAGCTCTGCCGTCTAGCGAGAGTGTGATTAGTGTGTAATTGTATTATAGCGCACGGTACCATAACCATGTATAATTACTGACACTGTAAATAAGTACTAATAATTGTCGTCTATGTTTAACACCATAACCACTACTAATTGTACTGTGACTTTAACTTGTACTCTAACCTATGCTAACCGTACTGTAACTACTGTTTGTAAAGACGATGTTACTGGGGTATGTTATAGACGGGTAATTTAGATATAAGGAATTATAGCGTAGGTGACCGTATAGTTTCGCCAAAGGGCACAGTATTAGTTACTTAGTGACTGGTGTAACAGCTGTGTGTGTACGGGAATTCCCTGAGTGTTTTGTTGTGTGCGTTTCACTTAGTAACTGTACCACGTGGTGCTGTTACCGAGGGAACGGGTGTGACCGTTGGTAGAGTGTTTGTATAGTTTCTGTTGGAAACGACGCTCCATTGTTAAGTATGGGCGCGTCAGATTCGACGATTTTGGATCCCTTAGGATGTATGATAAAGAATTTTAAAAAGGGATATACAGCATGTGATTTTGGGGTAAAGCACGCCTGATTACATTGTGTAGTAGGGAATGGCCTACTTTGGTTGCCGCATGGCCGCCACGTGGCAGTTTGGATCCTAATCTGGTACAGCGTGTACACGTGGCTGTATCAGGTAGGCCTGAACTTTACGGTAGGTTTCCCTAACTCACTGAGCTTGCTCACATTATTTGGAAGCAGACTCTATTAAGTAGACTCTTTCAAGTAGGAGTTAGAAAACCAGGAGTTAAAACTAACAAGGGGTTTAAGCTATCAAGGTAATTTTTAATTTTTTATTTTATTTATATATATATATTTTTTAATTTTATTATTTTTTTTTTTATCTGTATCTGGGGAAATGAGTGTTAGCAAGATTGTTAGTTTAACTCAATGCACATCTTGTTGCATGTATGGATGCCTGGATGTACCCGTCCATGGTCCATACCTCTGTGATGGTTGTGTGCGAGTGGCTTCTCTGGAAGCTCAGATTGGAGATCTTGAGAAGCAAATCGCAACTTTGAGGGAGAACGACAATCTTGAGAGGAGTCTGCTGCTGACTGAGCAGAGTTTAGTGGGGACAGGTAGTGGAGAGGGAGGAGATATGACAGATGGAGAACAGGCATGTAGCTGGGTGACAGTGGGGCGAGGAAGCAGGGGGGGAGGGAAGAGGAAAGGGCTAGCTAGTCCTGATTTGGTGCAACCTAGCAGATTTGCCCGTTTGAGGGAAGATGTTGGGAGCATCAGCTCAGGAGTAGCTGTATTAGAGGAAGCTGTTACTTCTAACAGCCGAGGTGACAGCCCCTCTAGTACGGGTGGGGATCAAAATGTAAGGAAGGCAAGACAGGTTGTGGTGGTAGGGGACTCTATCATTAGGAGAGCAGATAGGGCAATCTGCCACTCTGATCGGCTCAACCGGACAGTTTGCTGTCTCCCGGGTGCTCGGGTCCGGCATGTTGCTGACAGAGTGGATGGATTATTGGGAGGGGCTGGGGATGACCCAGCGGTCATGGTCCATGTTGGTACCAATGACAAAGTAAGAGGAAGATGGAAGGTCTTAAAGAATGATTTCAGGGAATTAAGTAGCAAACTCAAGAAAAGGACCTCCAAGGTGGTATTCTCTGAGATATTACCTGTGCCACGTGCTACAGTGGAAAGGCAGCGGGAGATTAGAGAGGTTAATGCGTGGCTGAAGTCTTGGTGCAGGAAGGAGGGTTTTGGGTTTTTAGAGCACTGGGCCGACTTTGCGATTGGGTACAACCTATATAGTAGTGATGGATTGCACCTAAACGGAAGGGGGTCTGCAGTGCTGGGGGATAGGATGGCTAGAAGGTTGGATGAGATTTTAAACTAGTAGTAGGGGGGGAGGGTCATAGCAATCTACAAAATGGAGATAGGACAGAAAGGAGATGGGCTTTAGAACAGTATAAGGAGGGTGGAGACGGGGAGAGGGGCAAGCTCAGAACAGAGAAGCTATGTAATGTTGGTAATTCACAAAATAAACAAGAGACGCATGATATTAAATGTATGCTTACTAATGCAAGGAGCCTAAATAACAAAATGGGGGAACTAGAGGCATTAGCATACACTAAACAATATGATATAATAGGCATAACTGAAACATGGTGGGATGAGACACATGACTGGGCAGTTAACTTAAATGGGTACACATTATTTAGGAAGGATAGGAAAAACAAGAAGGGTGGTGGGGTATGTTTGTATGTCAACCATGATTTAAAGCCAAATCTTAAGCAAATTGAATGCGATGAGGAAAATGTGGAAGCTTTATGGGTAAATATCTGCTTGGGGGAAAAGAAGGGAAACCAACTATTGGTTGGGATATGTTATAAACCACCTAATGTTAATATTGACGAGGAACAACAGCTGTTTGAGCAAATTGAGAAAGCTGCAAATCTTGGTAACACTTTAATTATTGGAGATTTTAATTACCCAGACATAAATTGGGACATAGGGACTAGTAGCTCAGCAAAGGGAATTAGGTTTTTAAACTTGTTAAATGACAACTTCATGTCACAACTTGTACAAGCACCAACTAGAATGGACGCTTGTCTGGACCTGGTTTTAACAAACAACGTTGATCTTTTGACCAACATTCAAGTAGGTGAGCACTTGGGAAATAGTGATCACAATATAGTGTCCTTTGAAATAAACTCAAAAAAACAAAAGCACATGGGGTATACTAAAACATATAATTTTAAAAAGGCCAATTTCAATAAGATAAGGGAAGCTTTACAATATATTGACTGGCATAAACTCTTTAGTGAAAAGAACACTGAGGATAAATGGATCATCTTCCAACAAATATTAGAAAGGTACATTTCTCAGTATGTACCATTGGGAAATAAGTATAAAAGAAACAAATTAAAACCAATGTGGCTTAGTAGAGAAGTAAAACAAGAGATTAAAAATAAGAAAAGGGCATTTAAAGCATTTAAATCAGACAAATCAGATGCATCTTATAAAAGATATAAGAAAGCAAATAATGCGTGCAAAAAGGCAATTAAACTTGCTAAACTTCAAAATGAAAAAATGATAGCTAAAGAGAGCAAAACCAACCCCAAAGCATTTTTTAAGTACATAAATTCCAAAAAACCCAAAAATGAAAGTATAGGTACACTTAAAACTGAAACGGGGGTGTTAGTTAATGAAGACCAAGAAAAGGCAGGAATTCTAAATAACTATTTCTCCTCCGTATATATTAAAGAAGAACCCATGGCAATAGATGTGCAAATGATTGCTACTAAAAACTTGCAGAATAATTGTAATTGGTTAACTCAAGACAATGTGCTGCAGAAACTAAAGAAAGTTAATATAAACAAAGCTCCAGGGCCTGACGGTATCCATATACGTGTACTTAAGGAACTAAGTGTAGAAATAAGTGAACCTCTGTTTTTAATCTTTCAAGATTCTTTTCTTTCAGGAAGTGTTCCGGAGGATTGGAGGAAGGCAGATGTGGTTCCTATATTCAAAAAGGGTTCAAAATCCTTGCCTGGAAATTATAGACCTGTGAGCTTAACTTCTGTGGCTGGTAAAATATTTGAAAGGTTATTAAGGGATAATATTCAAGAATTCCTTGAGAAGAATATGGTTATCAGCAAAAATCAGCACGGTTTTATGAAGCACAGGTCATGTCAAACTAACTTGATTGCGTTCTACGAAGAAGTAAGTAGAAGTATAGATCAGGGTGTTGCAGTGGATGTGATCTATTTGGATTTTGCCAAGGCATTTGATACAGTTCCACACAAAAGATTAGTGTTCAAACTCAAGGAAATCGGTCTCGATGAAAATGCTTGTTCTTGGGTAGAACATTGGCTTAAAAACAGAATACAAAGAGTTGTCGTTAATGGTAAATTTTCAAGCTGGACAGAGGTGGCAAGTGGTGTCCCTCAGGGGTCTGTTCTGGGACCCCTTCTATTTAACATTTTTATAAATGATCTTGAAGACAGCATTGAAAGTCATGTTTCAGTGTTTGCAGATGACACAAAACTTTGTAAAATAATACAATGTGAGCAAGATATTACTTTGCTGCAGAAGGATTTAGATAGACTGGAGGACTGGGCACTCAAATGGCAGATGAAATTTAATGTTGAAAAATGCAAAGTTATGCACTTCGGCGTAAAGAATCCCGCGATAGAGAAGATAGGGACTTTGTGGGATTGGCTGACACGGTCATGGAGGACTATTGATACCGACCGGGCTCCATCCCCCTTGGCCGATCGGAGCCTATGGTCGATGTATCAATAGGGGGAAAAAGGAGTGCTTTCATGAGCGATACTGGTGCTGAACATTCGGTGGTGACTGACCTAGTTGCTCCTCCATCTGGAAGAACCATCACCGTAATAGGAGCAACTGGAAGGAGTGCTGCTAAACCGGTTCTTAAAAGTCGACTCTGTACATTGGGAGGCCACGTAGTAAAACATCAATTCCTTTATATGCCTGAATGTCCAGTCCAACTGCTAGGACGTGATTTGTTGTCAAAACTACAAGCGCAGATAACGTTTCTACCAAATGGAACATCTTTAAAGTTCAATGGACCTTCAGGTATAATGACAATATCTGTACCAAAGGAAGAAGAGTGGCGACTTTATACAGCGTTGACTAGCCAAAACCCTAAAAGTGATGAATCCTTGTTAAATATACCAGGAGTGTGGGCAGAGAACAACCCACCAGGACTTGCTCGCAATATCCCACCAATTCGAATCAAACTTAAACTTAGGGTCTATCCAGTGAGCTTAAGGCAATATAATATCCCACAAAAGGCCAAGAAGAACATACAATCATATTTGGATAAGTTCATAAGGTATGGTATCCTAAAATTCTGTACTTCCCCCTGGAACACCCCATTGCTGCCTGTTCAAAAGCCCGGTACAGATGAGTATCGCCCTGTGCAGGACTTGAGAGCAGTCAATGATGCGGTCGTAAGTATACATCCAGTTGTGCCCAATCCATATAACCTGCTTGCTTTAATTCCGGGCGGGGCTACCTATTTCACTGTCTTAGATCTCAAAGATGCCTTCTTTTGCCTTCGAATTGCTGCGGAAAGCCAGTGTATCTTTGCATTCCAATGGGAAAATGGTGTAACAGGCTCGAAACGCCAGATGACTTGGACAAGACTGCCCCAAGGGTTTAAAAATTCCCCTACCCTATTTGGATCAGCTTTAAGTCAAGACTTACTGGATTTCAAGTCCATCCCAGGAGAGTGTGTACTATTGCAATATGTAGATGATTTGTTGATAGCGGCAGTTACAAGAGAAATATGTCAGCAAGCAACACATGATCTACTACACATTCTCTGGAAGGCAGGATACAAGGTGTCCAGGAAGAAAGCTCAGTTGTGTCAGCCAACTGTCAAGTATCTGGGATTCCATATCTCTGAAGGTCAAAGAATAATGGGGCCAGAGAGAAAAGAAGCTGTATGCCAAATACCAATACCCAAGAATAGAAGACAAGTGCGGGAATTCTTGGGGGCAGCAGGCTTCTGTAGGATATGGATTCCCAGTTATGCGATATTGGCGAAACCTCTTTATGCAGCTATAAAAGGTACAGAACACGATCCCTTCCTGTGGACCCCTGAACAGCAAAAGGCCACGTAGATGTGAAGAAGGCTTTGATGAGTGCCCCAGCATTAGGCCACGAAGATGTGAAGAAGCCACTAAGATGTGAAGAAGGCTTTGATGAGTTCCCCAGCATTAGGTCTACCTGATCATACACGTCCATTCTACTTATATGTACACGAGCAAAGAAGAATGGCTGTGGGAGTATTGACACAGTACTTGGGATCATGGCAAAGACCTGTTGCATATATGTCAAAACAACTGGATGCAGTGGCCAGTGGTCTTCCACCTTGTCTAAGAGCCGTAGCTGCCGCCGCCCTGCTGGTAGCCGAAGCTGATAAACTCACTCTGGGTCAAGAACTCTATGTGCGAGTCCCGCACGCAGTACAGACGTTGCTAGACTATAAAGGCAATCATTGGTTTAGTAACAGCCGCATGACTAAGTATCAAGCTATGTTGTGTGAAAACCCAAGAGATGCATTTAGAGACTGTTAATACCTTAAATCCAGCTACCCTTTTGCCACAACCTACTGAGAGTTAACATGATTGCCTGGAGGTGATGGATGAAGTGTTCTCAAGTAGACCAGACCTTCGTGACTTTCCCATCCAGAACCCTGATGTCCAGTACTATAAGGACGGCAGTAGTTATGTGAAAGAAGGGATTCGCTATGCAGGATATGCAGTGACTACCATAGACAAGGTGATAGAAGCTCGGCCATTGTCAAAAGGAACATCGGCACAGAAGAACTAATTGCACTAACACGAGCGTTACAATTGGCTGAAGGTTTAAGAGTGAACATCTACACGGACTCCAAGTATGCGTTTTTAACCACTCATGCCCACGGAGCTTTGTATAAAGAAAGAGGACTATTGAATTCAGAGGGTAAAGAAATCAAGTACGCAGCTGAAATATTGCAACTACTGGAAGCCGTGTGGGAACCGAAAGAAGTTGGTATTATACATTGTCGGGCGCATCTGAAAGGAGATGGTGACGTAACCAAAGGAAATCAGATGGCAGATAATGCAGCTAAGCGTGCCGCTGAATCAGGAAGACAGGAATATGTGGAACATATAGCTGCTCTTATACCGACTCCACTGTCTCAATGGACTCCAGTTTATACAGCTCAAGAAGAAGAGTGGTTAAAGACAGAAGCTGGGAAGTACCTGGAGAACAAATGGTATCAGTTAGAAGATGGAAGAATAGTCATTCCAGCATCACTAGTTGTAGAAATTGTCCAGAACTATCACAACGGGACACATTCTGGAAGAGATAGTATGGAAGAATCTCTCAGAAAACATTTCTACATACCAAGATTGTCCAACTTGACTCAAGCCATTGTACGAAGATGTGTAATATGTGCTAAGAATAATGCAAGGCAAGGACCAGTGAAACCACCGGGAGTCCAGTATATGGGGGGACTCTCTATGTCCGATCTTCAAATAGACTATACAGTAATGCCTAAATCCAGTGGACATCGCTACCTACTAGTAGTTGTGTGTACCTATTCAGGCTGGGTAGAAGCATGTCCTACTCGTACAGAGAAAGCAGGAGAAGTTGTACGATTCCTGTTGCGAGAAATAATACCCTGATATGGACTACCATGCTCTATAGGATCGGATAATGGTCCTGCCTTTGTTCACCAGTGCCTACAACAACTGACTCATATGCTTGGTATTAAGTGGAAGCTTCATACGGCATATAGACCTCAGAGCTCTGGTAAACTAGAAAGAATGAATAGAACTATTAAGAACCAATTGGCAAAGATGTGTCAAGAGACTCAGCTTAAGTGGAATGTTCTTTTGCCCATAGCTCTGTTGCGTATTCGTAGTACACCTACCAGAAGGATGGGTCTCTCACCTTTTGAAATCATGTATGGGCGTCCACCTCTCGTACTTGGTAACTTAAGGGGGGATTTGAGTCAGTTGGGAGAAGGAATTACCCGGCAGCAGGTTGTAGAGTTGGGTAAAACTATGGAGGAGGTACAGAAATGGGTACAAGATAGATTTCCTGTGAATATTTATCCCCCTGTTCATAGCTATCATCCAGGAGATCAAGTGTGGATTAAAGAGTGGAACAGTATACCGTTAGGGCCTAAGTTAGGGCCTAAGTGGCTTATGTTGTTCTTTTGTCTACCCCTACAGCAATAAATGTGGCTGAAGTGACTCCGTGGATTCATCACTCCAGGGTTAAACCAGCAGCAGTAGATTCTTGGCAAGCTACACCAGATCCAGAGAATCCCTGCAAGATCCGGTTAAAGTGCACGACTCAGTCGGAGTGACGAGGAGATATTGGGATTATAAGTGTGTTTAAAGAGATTAGCAAGTGAGTGTTTTGACGGCCATAATAAAGCCTGACCACTCACCCACGTGACATAGCCAGGGTGTCTTGAAGGGACCTCTGTGAAGGGAAGAGAGGACCTTCAGAACTCCATTCCTTGCAGCCCTTACACCCTTGGAGCTGAGGTGCCATCGCACGGACGAAGACTGAGGATGAAGACGTCGAAAGAAGTGCTCTTGATAATTTGTATTTTTATGTTTTTAATTATTCAGGAAGGTAGAGGTACCGACACACCTAGCTGTGAGGTTTGCATTAAGACTACTATAACAGGTAATCATATTTCCCAGACCCTAATTTGGCATTCACAATATGAATGTAAAGGATATGTGTCTAGGTGTAGATACTTAGGTATAGAATATAGTGTATGCCATTTAGGAGTAGGAGAACCTAAGTGCTTCAATCCAGAGTATCAACCCCGTACAATTTGGTTGACCCTCCGGAATGGAGATCCACAGGGGACCCTAATAAATAAAACAGTATTAGAAACCATACATTCTTCGGGTGTTCTGCTATTTGATGCATGTAAAGCGATATCAAGTGGTAGAAAGCCGTGGAATGTATGTGGGGATCTCAAATGGGAGAAAACGTATGGGTCTAACGATAAGTATATTTGTACCAGTAGTAAAAATAAGTACGTAAGTCCAAAATGCCCAGATAGGGATTTTAACTATTGCCCATATTGGTCTTGTGTGGGGTGGGCAACTTGGGGACAGACAGTAGATAAGGATATGATTGTTACTAAGTTGCCTACCAAACCGTATTGTAAGTCTATGGAGTGTAACCCAGTTCATATACTTATCAATAATCCTGAGCAATTCATAGATAGGTTTGGAAACTTATTTGGGTTCCAGATATATGGGACGGGTTTAGATCCTGGGACAATATTATTTATAGGGATAGAGACCGATCTGTAGCATCCCAAACTCATCAGGTTTTCCATTCTTTTTATTAAGAGATGAGTGTAGAAAATAAGATCCCCCATAATGCTAAAAACCTGTTTATAGATTTAGCTGAAAGTATTGCTGGTAGTCTTAATGTGACCAACTGCTATGTATGTGGAGGTACTAACATGGGAGACCAATGGCCCTGGGAAGCAAAGGAGGTAATGTCCGGTTCTGAGACAATTGAACAAATAATATCTTCACAAGCCGATTATCAAATGAGTGTTAGAGGTAAATCTGAGTGGCGATTACAGACCTCCATCATAGGTTATGTTTGCATGGCAAGAAAAGGAATAATGTTTAACACATCTGTAGGAGAACTAACTTGTCTAGGGCAAAAAGCTTATGATGATAGTACGAAGAATACAACCTGGTGGTCGGCTTCAAATGTTTTAGAACCACCTAACCCGTTTGCAAGTTATGCCAAATTAAAGGACGTGTGGTTTGATCTATCTATCACATCTAGTTGGAAAGCCCCGGCAAATTTGTACTGGATCTGTGGTAAGAAGGCCTATTCGGAGTTACCACAGGACTGGGAAGGGGCATGTGTGTTAGGTATGCTCAAACCATCCTTCTTCTTGTTGCCTATTGAAACAGGAGAGGTTTTGGGAGTTAAGGTTTATGATGTGAATCATGGGAAGAAAAGGGCACCCCTCGAGATAGGTACCTGGGAAGATAATGAATGGCCTCCCCAGCGTATTATAAATTATTATGGGCCAGCCACTTGGGCAGAGGATGGTACTTTCGGATATAGAACCCCAATATATATGCTCAACCGCATTATAAGGTTACAGGCAGTGGTTGAGATAATTACCAATGAGACATCACAAGCGCTCAATCTCCTAGCGAAGCATAATACTAGGATGAGGACAGCCGTTTACCAAAATAGATTAGCTTTGGATTACCTATTGGCAGTAGAGGGAGGTGTATGTGGGAAGTTTAACCTAAGCAATTGCTGTCTTCAAATAGATGATGAAGGGCAAGCAATAGCTGAGCTTACTAGCCATATGGTTAAACTAGCACATGTGCCTACTCAGGTATGGAAAGGGTATAATCCAAGTAGTTGGTTTGGTAATTGGTATGAGCAGTTTGGAGGACTTAAGCCATTGGTAGGTGTAGTCATGCTAATCTTAATGCTGTGTCTTCTCCTACCATGTCTTGTTCCTTTGGTAGTTAGGTCTGTGCAGGGCATTATAGAAAATATAGCAGAAACAAAGGCTGGAGCACAGATAATGGCCATATATAGATATGAGGCTCTAAATCAGGGAGAACCAGTGCAGGAAGAGGAATGTTGAGGGATTCATGTCATTAGTCGAAAAGTCTGGTCTGGTTCATGGCAACTTGTGGTATGTGCAAAACTAAGGTTAAGTGATGCCTCCGTAATTGTGAAAATATCAGAGGCATCAAAGGGGGGAATGTGGTGGAATCTCGGTAAAAATAAATTTAGTAGGCCGAGATTACCACGTGGCATGTGTACATGCATATACTGGTGTATCGGTCGGTTGGTTGCTCGTGGCAAAGATACAATCAGTAGTGTACGGAGCATGTGCAAGAATACCGGATGTAGTATTCCCCTCCTCCATTGTGCTGGGCAAGCCATGTGGTCAAATAGGAAGTTAGTTCTTGTTCGATTGATTGGGTAAGAGAATGTGTGGGTGGAGCTAATTATGGGTGGAGTTACATGCTTATATAAGGAGCCTACACTATTGCCCAGGGCTCAGAACTTGTTGTATTTTGGTGACATTAGTCCCTCTGAGTCCCGATCGGTGAACCGAATAAAGAATCTCTTCCTTCCTGAAGAAACCTGTGTCCATCTCTCTGTGCTTGGCTTCCGTCAGTTTCTCCGGTATCAGTAGATGGGTTCTTTTAGGGCGAACTACTATCATAGTCAGTATTTCAGTAATACATAACTTCACCGTGAGGCATACTTCAGCTTCCGGTATAATGCCCATACAGGATCACATCGACTTCTATTTCAGGTCTTGGCCCCTACATGAGTAAGTGCCACTATTGACTGGATCAGTCATGTCAAGCCAACTTGGACCCACACATAGGGTTCACAATATAACAACAGGGGTTAGTTACGTTGGGTTTAGTTATACAAATTCCGGGTGGTCGGTTGGCTCCTCATACACATGTTAGCTTGACTTGTCCACCGTTATGGTCCTTGTAGATACTTTTAAGTGTATAACCTTGTCGATACTGATACTAAGGACCTACGCTAAGGAGGTTTTCCACAGTATTTATACTTTTCAGCTTCTCAACCCCTTTCTACTCTATTAAGTCCACTATATAAGTTGGTTAGTAAACTTGGCACTCGCTATATTAAGCACTTATCTATGGTCATCTATCTCCTGGCTATCCCTTATTTTCAGGCAACAGGGGATTATACATATGACAGGTTCACGATCCACTTACTTTACACAGGTACTGCATAATTAGAAGTTGTAAATATGCATTGATACTAGTCAGTTTAAGTTTCACGTCTCAGTCTGGTATTTTCATATTCAGGACACCTGGTTTAGTCTAAGTCACTCGTGTTACTCTTCACTTACAAATTTACAACTATTTCCTTAGCCCTCGTAGGGCTCATGTAGCAGGCAGATTCCGATATTTCAATATACACGGTATTACGCCTCCAGATTCTAAGGTATTTCAAGTTGTGCCCTTAGTGATCTCCCAGCAATTGCTGTCACCAAGTCTTTTCCATTACTATTCACGTCACAGGTAAGTAGTCCTGCAGTACATGATGTTGGTTATTATGTCTCTGGTTATGTTCGCTATCTTATTTTGCCACCTTAAATTTAGGTTATCTCACTATACCATCAAGTTGCGCCTGACGGTCATCCAACATCACATGATTCTCTACTTTCCAACAAAGCATTTTCCTTTTCATCCCATCCAATCAGCCTATAACAACCTGTCTGATTGCTAGATTCAGCCACTTTAAATCCTCCACTTACTATGGAACCCCTATTATCTGCCATTTTACAGCTTCCAGAGGCCACTGGAATTCACTGTCAGTGGCCAACACCATGCACCATTTTGCTTTCGAAGCTCCTACCTAATCAAACATCAAGATCATTACATACTGACTACCCGCTACCAAAACAAGTCAACTGGGTGAACCCGTCCACATTACAGGATATCCCAGGAATACAATAAGGTGCAGCAGGGCCGCCATCAGAAATTGTGGGGCCCCTAACACAGCTCAAGGTCTGGGCCCTCAGGTGCCCGCCTCCAAGCCCCGCCTCCAAATCCCGCCCAGAGGAATACACACACACAGACACAAAAGGACACACAAATACTGAAACAGACATACACACATATAGACACATACACAGATACAGACACACACAAACATACTGACATACAGACACACACACTGATGTACATGTGGGGCCCCCAGGTGCCCGCCTCCAAGCCCCACCTACAAATCCCGCCCACAGGAATACACACACACAGACACAAAAGGACACACAAATACTGAAACAGACATACACACATATAGACACAGATACAGACACACACACACACATACTGACATACAGACACACACACTGACGTACATGCATACTCACATACTGACACACACATACATACAGACATACATACATACTGACAAACAGACAAAAAATAAAAACTGACATACAGCCTGTGGCGAAGCCAACCTCGCCACTGTGAACTGGAGGAGCCTGGTTGCCCGCCTGCTGCCTTTAGATTATGGACCGGCAGCTAAAGGGTTCATTTTGCTGTGCAGGAGGATTTATTTCTCCCCCTCTGCACAGGCGTTCGGTAGATTCCATCCAGATTCCATCTACCGAACAAACAGCCTGTTTGCAACCTTCCCAGAGCCGTGGGAAGCCGGCCGGCGCCGTTAATTGGCCACCCAGGAGCTGGAGTGTGCTGCCAATTTACCTCCCTGAAGCTGCGGTTAACCGCAGCTTAATTGCTTGTTACTGGGTCGCCGCTGTTACACTTAGCGGCCGCTAGGTGGCGGTGTTCTGGAGCTCCCCGGGCAGCCAGCGCTTTTCTGCCCGGCTTTCATGCACCAAAATCGGACACTTTTACGTGCAGGCACCGCTGAACCTCCAGCCCCTGGTTCTAATTCATATGGATTTGGTGAATGCAGGGAAATTCGGTATTTTATGTTTTATGTGAATGTTTTAACCCAGATAGCAATGCCATGGAGCCTGTTCGTATAGTTAAAGACTTTAGCTCCATGGCACTTAAACTGTATTCGGGTGGTCTGAGTGCCATTCACCTAATAATGTGCACTCAGACCTGGGCTATCTGGGGATATGTTACATGTCTGTGTTTTATGTATGAAATGTGTCTTTATGTATTTTAAAGTAATATACTGTTTCTGTGTCACCACGTGTATAATGGAGTCTTGCCTTTGTCCTGGGAGATAATTGAATTACTTCTCTAATTATCTCCAGGACAGAGAGGAGGAAACCAGGATGCATTGTGGGAAAGTATTGTGGCTGTGTGTACGAAAGTGATACATGTCTGTCTGCTGTTTCAGTCTTCCATTTGGTCCCTTAGGGGAGTGTCCACCAAGTGGGAGACCTGCATAAATCCTGGGCAGGTAGCCCTCAGTAAAACAGATTCTGCTTGACCCTCAAACCGATGTGTCGTCTCGTTTTTGGGGGAATTGGATTGTATGCTGACTGCCAGGAGTGTAAGCGGATTGTATGCTTTTCCTGTTCGGCTGATTCCAGGGTTCGTGTGGTTCCAGTTCGGGAGTTTCCAGAATTCGTACAGTTTGCAGTTCGGGAGATTGGTGCTTGCAGTAGCTGCTGGTCTATGGAAAAAGGGGATTATCGCTAAACGGTTTTTATCCCCTTTTTAGCAAAACGGTCCATACAATTGGTGGCAGCGGTGGGATCGTTCCTACAACCAGAGGGACAGCTACAGACAGCATCAATTCCTGGATTACAAATTGAGGGCAACGCTAGTACCTGTACAGCGACCCTATCTACGAATGAATTCGGAAAATGGAGGAGAAGCTTCAAGATAGAGTGTACAGTTACGTATTCCTGGGGTCTGGAGCAGTCTCAGAGGAGGACATGTTGAGGTACAGAGAGATGGCCAGAGCCAGATTGTGGGACGAAGCCCTAGAAGAAGTACAGTATTCGCGAGGGGATCGGCGCCGCTACAGAAGGCAGCGAATCCTGGCTCGAATGACAGAGCGGATGCCCCTCCTGAGAAAACAGACCGAAGAAAAGTGGGTGACTAGACCCGAGATGTTAGTATATTCAGAACTGATGCTCGACGACTCATACCAGGCGATACAGTGGTACGCAGCTCAGTGTGTCCCCGAGATGGCAGAGTATGAGTTCCCAGAAGGCGGAGATTACACTGGCCTTGGCCTATTTTGGGATAATATTGATGATGAGGACTTTGGGAAAGCTACCGACTCTTGTTTTTGGGACCTGTGTTACGACCGAGAAGACATACTGGGGCTCCCTAGCGCTATTGACCTCGAGGCAGACCTACGGTATCTGGTCGCCCAGGAATGTGACCTGGAGTGGGATTACCTGCGACTCATCAATGAGGCCCAGGAAAAGACAACCGGCCCTCTTTCCCAACAAAACGGTCCGTTACACAGACATAAAAACAGACATACATACATACATACACATAAATACATACTGACATACATACATACATACATAATGGCATACATACACATACATACTGATATACATACATACAGACATACACACACACAGATAGATATATACATACACAGATACACACAGACATACATGCACACTGACATACATACTGCTAGATATATACATACATACACACATACATACTGAAATACACACACACATACATACATACATACATACATACAGATATATACATACTGACATACAGATAGACACATACACACATACATACTGACATACACACACAGACATACATGCATACTGACATACACACACACAGACATACATACTTGCAGACACATACACAGACATACATACTGACAAACAGACATACATGCAGACATATATACATACTGACATACACACACACACATACAGATAGACACATACACACATACATACAGACATACTGACATACATACACACAGACATACATGCATACTGACATACACACACAGACATACATGAATACTGACATACATACACACATTCATACTGACACACACACATACATACAGACATACATACTGACAAACAGATACATACAAACTGACATACATACATACAGACACACATACATAATGGCATACATACACATACATACTGATATACATACATACAGACATACACACACACACACAGATATATATATATATATATATATATATATATATATATATATACATACACAGATACATACAGACATAATGACATACACACACAGACATACATTCATACTGACATACATACTGATAGATATATACATACATACACACATACATATTGACACACACACACACACACAGACAGACAAACATACAGACATACATATATACATACTGACACACAGGCATACTGACATACACACACACACACACAGACATACATGCATACTGACATATACACACACAGACATACATGCATACTGACATAATACTGATAGATATATAATGACATACACACATACATACTGACATACACACACACACACACACACAGACATACAGACAGACATAAATACATACTGACACACATACATTAATGCATACTGACATACACACACAGACATACATGCATACTGACATACATATATACATACTGACACACACACAGGCATATACACACACACACACACACATCATTTATCAGCCACCCTCCTCTTACCTTTAAGTTGCAAGAAGGTGGCTGGGGATGATGGGAGCGGATGCCTCTGGTGTCCTCTCCTGTCCTCCGCTCTCCCTCTGCTCTCCCCCCGCGCGGAGTAAGCTGGGAGGAAGTGACCGTCCGTCACTTCCTCCCAGCAGCACTTGCGGTGTAGCCACAATATTTTTTTTAAAGGGGCCCGGTTGCGCAATTACACGCCCGCAGCGCTGACCGAGCCCCTGAAGATATAGGGCCCATCAGGTGGCCCTAAATGCTTGGGCCCCGGTGCCCGTGACAACCGTTATGGTTGTCACCCCCTGATGGTGGCCCTGAGGTGCAGAGGAGAAGGTTCGTTTCCTACCTCCTCAACTTAATGTATATTGCATCTCTTCTGCTACTGTCACTTCACAGGATTATCCTCACTACCTCCAAGGCAGGTTATACATACGGTTATAACGCATGGAATGTCATCTTAATATACTTTATGGTATCATGTTCCTTACTCAAGAGATGTATTATGAGCATGATAAGTATTCCTTTTTGCCCACTTTATTTACCGGCCTACAACATACGTCGGTTTCGGCACACCGACTTTTTCCTGTCTCAGGTTGCTAACTACAATCTCATGTCATGTCCTATTCCATGTAGCCCCGAACACGTGAGTGGATTATATCTGATGCAGTCATTGGTCATACATACATAGTCCCAGTTTGTTGTGATCTGTGTGACTAGCACATTTGTGTTTGGTGTCTGTGAGGATTTCCATGCCCTTACTATGAGGGTATTTGCAATAAGAACCTGGAATGTTAATGTTGCATCTAATTTGGTCGTTCATTGGCCTTTTCTTTTTTTTAAGTAAAACTAAAGAGATTTGAGCAGTGAAAAAACATGAGTATGAGGCAAAAACTTTTGAAAACCTATCAACTAAAGGACCACTCAGGGCACCATAACAACTTAATTTCAATTGTTGTTATGGTAACAAGGCAAGGTATTTCTTTAAGGGATTATATCATTAATGAACAGTTTATCCCAAATTTTCAAAGACCCCAAGGCCAAGGAAACTTCAGACTTAGTGCTACTGATACTCCCAGCATATCACTAGTTCCACATTGATAAAACTGAGTGGAAAAGATACGTACCTTTTTTATTGTGTTAAGAATGGGGTGTGTCAGTTATGTGATGAGAGTGTCAGCTGGTGCTCCCAACATTTCAGTAATTCCCAGTCAAAGGATTCTTGATTGAAGCCTCAGATCTCTAAAAATAATTGATTGTCAGAGCTAAAGTGCACTATCTTAGAATGTACAAACCTTTAGCTACATGCTCTATAATGAAAGTATTTCTTTTTGATCACTAGATATGTTGGAAAGTAGGCATCTATCAATCCTGATTTGACAGTGCCTGGAAAGAAAGTCCACTTTTTTTTTTACTACATTGGATTTAGTTGTTCTCCATTTCTATTGATGTTATTTAATGGTATTCTGACAATGCCTTTTGCAGTCTTATTTCATTCATTTTAAGATAACGGAAAACTGATATAGTGATACATATCAGTTTACAGGTTCAAAATAAATTACTTATAGATCAGAGACTGTAGACTTTGTAAAAAAGTGGTTATGCAATAGCTTAATTATATTTAGTTATCTATTAAAATCCCTTACAGCTCTTGAGGTCAATAAATCATTTATTTAATTACACTTTAAACAATTCATTGTTTAAATTTGGAAGTGATTACAGGCCATATTGTTTCTATCAATTTAAAAAATGATTTCTGAAATGCAAAAACACATTTTTACTCTGTTTAATATGTTGCCAAGTTTCTGTAGTTGTATTGTTTAGGTTAAATCTATGCTCAATGTGTTTCAGAATAATGCTCGGAACATTTATATTTCAAATCAGACAGCTACTAAAATGAACACTTCATATTAAGAGAGAGAGAGAGAAAAAGAGACGAGGGAGGGAGAAGCATATTTTATATCGAGCAGCCTTGCTCAAAAGTTGTGATGTTATATTTTTTATTTGAAAATGTGAAGAAATGACTATATTGTTCGGTATTTTTTTGCATAGTTCCTGTTTTTTGTGTATTTTTCATTCGGCAGATGGGACTGCCGAACAGAGACCACCCCTGGCTCACTTAACTTCAAAGCCGGCATCACTTTCACCCTCTATGTGTGCGGTCAGCGTTCATACTGTCGAACGCCACGTGGCAGAGAAAACCGCGGCCATCTTTTTTTCGTCAAACAAAGGCAGCGGGACTTGGTCGTCGAGTGTCTGGAACTAAAATCGGACACTCGACTTCCCAAACACCGGTCTCAATCATACGAACGCTGGAACTAGTGATACCGATTAGCTAGGAGAGCGCTATTCGGTACAAATATGCACACGAATGAGGGGAACAATCGCTGCTAGGAGCCAGGGGAATTCATTCGGTACTTTTATTCATTTTTCCCTTTTTCTAAAGTGACCGGCAAAACCACACGAACCTCTGGAACTATTTTGGGCAGTCCACCCACAGTGAACCGGTCACAAAGGACTTCCATACTTTTTGCGAACCCCTGAACCGATCCGGGTGAAATTTGGATATGTTGGTCACCCGGATCGGGGCTATCAGGGGACATAGGATTTGTGGGGATACCCCAGGTATAAAGGGGTGTTCCAGAAAGTGGGGAAAATAGTGAATTTGCAGCCTGGAGATAATTAGGTTGTTACTATATCAGACCTGATTATCTCCAGGACTAGGGGAGGGAATTGCCTGTTTGTATTGGGTGTGTTTTATATTTTTACTGTTCGGGATTGGATAAATGTTACTCCTCCCTGTGGGATGTCCCCTTGCATGGGGACCTGCATAAAAAGCCTTGTGTGTGAATAAACGTTAGTTCTGCTTGTATCCTGAACCTGGACTCTGACTGTTATTTGGAATTCGTATGCTGTAACAAGGGAATTATCTTATGCAGCTGTTATATTCCGTATGGATTTCGTTTCCTGTAACTACCGAACCGGACTCTCGCTACCTTAGGCTCTGACTGTCCGGGAGGAAACTACCGAACTCGGTTTGGTTAAACTTGGTTTCCTTACAGAAAATAAATAATCTGTATCTTTAGGTAGCCAAAAAAGATCAAATGTTTGCCAATACCTCCAGGATATAGCACAATTCCCCACTCCCCTAACATCATATTTGCCAATCTTGCCTGCTCACTTTCCAGGGCAGAGGTGGAGAGAAAAGAGAGCAGGCTGCCCAGGGCACAGTACAAGGGGTAGATCTGCTATTCAAAGCCTGATTTTCCAGTGAAAGTGACAGCAACACCACTAAAGGTGTCCTGGTTGATTGACTGCCTCCCCTTATGGTGAACCATGTCACAGAGAATCGCAAAATGTGGGACTATCACAACAAATTCAAGACTGTTGGCACATATGCTCTATTGCCCATTGAAATTTTCACATAAGGTTACCTAATGTTATGTAGAAAA
Organism: Pelobates fuscus; assembly: GCF_036172605.1. Lineage (NCBI taxonomy): Eukaryota > Metazoa > Chordata > Amphibia > Anura > Pelobatidae > Pelobates > Pelobates fuscus. The sequence goes on from NC_086327.1 coordinate 58,450,287, forward strand.
AATATTTTGGATGCACACCCTCCCATAGTTTGTGAAACCATTTTCAAATGGTTTGACAAATAAAAGAGTGCACCCACTCTGTTTTGGACTTAACAATGATAATATTTAGGGTCCATATTATTCAACATAAAGCGTAAGCACTATTCAGCCATAACACATTGATTTAACCCTTTTCGGAAAGCTAAATCTCATATATCATTCCAACACTACTGAATTGTCAGCTTCATACATGGCTAATGACTTGGCACGGCTGGATCTGGCTTAATCTATACAAATATGTTTGATGAAGAATGAGAGTTAAACATATCCCAAGCAGAGAGTTTGGGCTTTGGATGTGGTGGAAACATTTGTTTTTGTCAAACCATTTGAAATGAGGTTGCCCCCAGAGCCTCCTTGCACCATGGCCATTACAATAATCTCTTGTATTTATGGTACTTGGAGTAAATTGAAAGAAAGAAAAAAGAGCAAGGGGCAGTGTTAATAGTGAAAAAAAATTCTGTTCAATTTTTTACAGTAGAACAGAGTTTCCCAAATAATTTTTACCGTGGAACCCTTTGACATAATATAGCAACAATGTGGAAACCACCCAAAAAATGTGAGGATAGTAGAGCAGCACAGTGCAAACCTTTCAATGAACAGAGTGTAATTTTCTTTTTTGCTGGCAAATTCGTTTATATCTGGTTTAATTGTTGGCAATTGTATTTGCATGTCTGCAGTTGCGTCAAGTCAATTTTGATACTTTGTTTTTGTTACAGAGTAAATCGAGAATCCAGTTTCACTTAAGTATGTGCTGATGAATGGCAACAGAACGTTGATTGCTCGCTCTGACAATTCTGGGTATTCTTCACGTAAATCACCCCAAAAAGCAATAAGAGAAACTTATTCAAATTTTTGGGTTAGTTGACTGTCAGAAGTTATAGCGATAAGATTCTCAAAATCTATATCAGAAAAATTAGCCTGCTTGTCTTTTATGAATGGATTACGAACCCAGTCATTTTTGTTTTCATTCAAGAATGGAAAATACTGATTAATAGATGTAATTAAATGGCAAAGATGATCTGCAATTTCACTGCTAATTTCATCTTCAAGTTCAATTTCTGATTCTTCAAGGAAATCCTTAAGTGTTGGCAAAGAGTTCAAATTATTTTGCTCAACAGATGAGGTCCAAAACTACAGCTTATGAGACAGTGAAAATATTTTATCTCTTGCATTAAAAATATTAGTGTTTTTTCCTTGGAGTGATAAACATACGTCATTTAATTTTGTGAATCTGTCTGCAAGATATGCTACTTTGGATAACCACAAAATGTTTGTTAATCGATCAGATAATCCAAATTTATGATCCTAGAAATAGGCAAACATTCTAGCAAGGGCCTTGTGATAGCCAGCGTACTTCTGAATGCAAAAGCAGAGCAGAGTGGTGACTACCCATATCTTCACATATCATTTTAAGTAGTCGTGACTGTAATGGTCGACTTTTTATAGAAAAATTATAATTTGGACCGATTTGTCTAGCATAGTTTTAAGTGAGATTGAAATATTTTTCGCTACTAGTACATGTCTGTGAAGAACTGTTTTTTGCTACATTTCTTATTTGTGTCACAGCGCCTGCCACTTTCCCAACCATTGCTTTGGCACCATCAATGCACACATCTACACATTTGTCCCAATACCATTGCTGGACTGGGGATACCAAGCAGCCCTGGAAAAAAAAATCTATGCCAGCCCCATAAGTCATTGCGCCATATATTGTCGCATGTAATATGTAAGGCTATGTCTTGCCACCCCAGATGATTGAGTATATATATTGTTTTTTCTAAAATAAAATATTGGTCCTATCAGAGTAAAACATTTAATTATACAGTAAGCATACTCACATGCAGACACAGACAATCTCACTGACACACACAAGCTCATTGATACACAGCATCATAGACAAACAAACTCACTTATATACATAAGCTTGTTGACATAAAAACACACACACACACACACACACACACACACATGCAAGCAAGCCCACTCACTAGCAGGCGCACACACACGCACACAGCTGGTTCTGGTGTCTATAGCCTGTCCCTGCAGGCTTTTCAATGTAAACACTGACTTTTCAGAGAAAAGGCAGTGTTTACATTGCTACCTAGTGACAGACACTCAGACGGTCACTAGAGGTGCTTCCTGTGTCAGTGCGGATTGGCTGAGATCATCAAATCATAGAGGCCGGGCCAGTCAAGGGGAGACCAGCACGACATGGGGGAAACAAAGGTGAGTAAAAACACTATTTTTAAAAACACACAGACACACACACACACACACACCATGACAGACACACACACACACACACCTTGACAGACACACACATACCATGACAGACAAACACACACACCATGACAGACACACACCTTGACAGACACACACATACCATGAAAGACACACACCATGACAGACACACACCATGACACAGACAGAAACACACACACACCATGACACAGACAGACATACACACACACACACACCATTACAGATACACACACCATGGCACAGGCAGACACATACCATGACAGAAACCCACACCTTGTCACACACACCATGTCAAAGACACAGACACACCGTGACACAGACAGAAACACACACACACACAACATGACACAGACAGGGACACCATGACAAAGACACACACACACCATGACACAGACAGACACACCATGACACATACACATACATACCATGACAGACACTCACACACCTTGACAGACAGACTGTGACACAGACACACACACACCGTGACACAGAGAGACACACATTACATGACACAGACAGAAACACACACACACCATGACACATACAGACACACCATGACAAAGACAGACACACACACACACACACACCATGACACAGACAGACACACCATGACACAGACAGACACACACCATGACAGACACTCACACACCTTGACAGACACACACCATGACACAGACAGACACACATTACATGACACAGACACACACACACACATTACATTACACAGAAAGACACACACACACACACACACCATGACAGACAGACGCACACACCATGACAGACAGACGCACACAACATGACACATACAGACACACACCATGACACAGACAGATACACACACACCATGACACAGACAGACAGACATGCACACACCATGACACATACAGACACACAGACACTCCATGACACAGACACACACATACCATGACAGACACACACACACACCTTGACAGACACACACCATGACACCGAGACAGACCGTGACACAGACACACACAAACCGTGACAAAGACAGATACACATTACATGACACAGACAGACACACACACATTACACAGAAAGACACACACACACCATGAAAGACAGACACACACACCATGACACAGACAGACACACACACACACCATGACACAGACACACACACATACACTCACACTGACACACATATTGCTACCTGTGTGCAGACAGCTGTCTGTGCTGTCGGCCGCAGTGGGAGTTGGCTCTTCTGGCGGCCGCAGGGGGAGCTGGCTGTGCTGTCTCTGCTCCCCAGCGTGCAGCTTAATGAGACCGGGGCCGGAATACAACGTCATCTTCCGGCCCTGGTCTTATTAACAAGAGCGCAAGGGCGGGGGAGCAGAGACAGAACAGCCAGCTCCCTCTGCGGCCGCCAGAAGAGCTCCCCTTGCGGCCGCAGGTCAGCCAGCTGTCTGCCCGGCCCCAGGTGCCGACGGCCCACCGGGAAATTTTCCCGGTATCCCGGTGGGCCAATACGGCACTGCCCAATACTGTGTGTGTTCATGAAATTCTGGATACAGTTAAAGATGTTTTCACCAGTGGTATGAGTTTTCAAAGTTTCACACAGAGGCAAATGAAAATTATATCTAACAAAAACCAACAAACCATCTGTGGACTCGTCTAACTGCAGTGAGTACCCATCACATTGATGCAGTCGAGAAATTAGTTCAGTATGAATGTCGGCAAGATCATGAATACAGTGCAAAACTGTGCTTTTGGAAAGTGGCACCGCTTCAATTTTTTTACTCAACGTCTCACTTAAAATACATGACACTATTTCTTTTGCACATGGTGTGTGCTTCTCCGGCAAGTGCTATGCGGTAACTCACTCTGTAAGAAGCCTCTGTGGCTTTTTCAATAGCATTTTGAAATGTTTTGCTCATAAATAGTGATGTCGCGAACACAAATTTTTCGATTCGCAAACGTTCACGAACCGGCGAACCGGGCGAACCGCCATTGACTTCAATGGGCAGGCGAATTTTAAAACCCACAGGGACTCTTTCTGGCCACAAAAGTGATGGAAACATTGTTTCAAGGGGACTAACACCTGGACAGTGGCATGCCGGAGGGGGATCCATGGCAAAACTCCCATGGAAAATTACACAGTTGATGCAGAGTCTGGTTTTAATCCATAAAGGGAAGAAATCACCTAACATTCCTAAATCACAATGGATATGGATTGACACCTGACATATGACATATTGACACCTTGACATGTGTCCTCAGAGCCCCTGATACACACACAGAGCAGAATAGGGACTGTTCCCCCTACATAGAGTCACTTGGCAGATATGGATTGACACCTATACTAAGGATCCCTGATACACACTGACACTGTCAGGATCATCATTGTGTTTTACACAATATTGTGTATTTGGGTCTGGCTGGGATCGAACCTGAGTTGCCTGCATCCCAGTCAGGATCCTTACATTGGGCTCCACGCATCTTTGACTGTTTCTACATGTTCTTGGTATCCTGTAGTCTGAGCCTGTTTGCCTGGGATTTGCACACCTGTTCCTGGTTCCATGATTATTGTCTGAGTCTTCCTATTTAAACCCCGCAAGTCTGGTCCTCGTGGTCAGATCGTGTTTCCTGTTCCGTTTGGTTTCACTGCTGTTTGTCTGACTCCTGGTTTTGATCTCCTGCTCGTCTACTGTTTTCGCCTGATTGTCGCCAGCCCTGACTTCTGATTCTGTTACCGACTACTCTTCTGGATTTCCCTTGTCTGTACTGCGTTCCAGGAAGCACTGGTTATTTCAGCCCCAGTGCACTGTGTCACACCCTTGGGGATTTCTGTCCTGAGTCCCCTCGGTCTGTGCCGAATTGCAAAGGGTGCCTTAACTCTGCCTGCCGGACTCCCACTCCAGGTAAGATCCCTGACAGACACAGAGCGGAATAGGGACTGTTCCTCCTACATAGGGTCACTTTGCAGATATGGATTGACACCTATCCTAAGGATCCCTGATACACACTGACACAGAGCAGAATAGAGACTGTTCCCCCTACATTGGGTCACTTGGCAGGTATGGATTGACACCTGTCCTCAGAGACCATGATACACACTGACACAGAGCAGAATAGAGATTGTTCCCCCTACATAGGGACACTTGGCAGATATGGCGTGGTCGTGGGAGGAGGAGGATGACTTTCACCTCTTCCCCTGTTAGATTCCCGTTGTGCTGTGACATCAGCCTTATACGAAGTGTAAAGCATACTTTTTAATTTATTTTGCAAATGCTGCATCCTTTCCGACTTGTAATTCGGTAACATTTCCGCCACTGCCTGCTTATACGGGGGGTCTAGTAGCGTGGACACCCAGTACAGGTCGTTCTCCTTCAGCCTTTTTATACGAGGGCCCCTCAACAGGCACGACAGCATGAAAAACCCAATTTGCACAAGGTTGGATGCCGAGCTACTCATTTCCCGTTGCTCCTCCTCACACAGAGCAGAATAGGGACTGTTCCCCCTACATAGGGTCACTTGGCAGATATAGATTGACACCTGTCCTCAGGGACCCTGATACACACTGACACAGAGCAGAATAGGGACTGTTCCCCCTACATAGGGTCACTTGGCAGATATGGATTGACACCTATCCTAAGGATCCCTGATACACACTGACACAGAGCAGACTAGAGACTGTTCCCCCTATATAGGGTCACTTGGCAGATATTGATTGACACCTATCCTAAGGATCCCTGATACACACTGACACAGAGCAGAATAGAGACTGTTCCCCCTACATAGGGTCACTTGGCAGATATGAATTGACACCTATCCTAATGATCCCTGATACACACTGACACAGAGCAGAATAGGGACTGTTCCCCCTACATAGGGTCACTTGGCAGATATAGATTGACACCTGTCCTCAGGGACCCTGATACACACTGACACAGAGCAGAATAGGGACTGTTCCCCCTACATAGGGTCACTTGGCAGATATGGATTGACACCTATCCTAAGGATCCCTGATACACACTGACACAGAGCAGACTAGAGACTGTTCCCCCTATATAGGGTCACTTGGCAGATATTGATTGACACCTATCCTAAGGATCCCTGATACACACTGACACAGAGCAGAATAGAGACTGTTCCTCCTACATAGGGTCACTTGGCAGATATGGATTGACACCTATCCTAATGATCCCTGATACACACTGACACAGAGCAGAATAGGGACTGTTCCTCCTACATAGGGTCACTTGGCAGATATGGATTGGCACCTGTCCTCAGGGACCCTGATACACACTGACACAGAGCAGAATAGGGACTGTTCCCCCTACATAGGGTCCCTATGTGCCTTTTTTTTGGTTTGGTTTTTGAAGCCACAGTGCAGCACCAGAGGGCCGAAAAATTAGGCATGTACACATGCCTGAAAAATTAGGTATTGTTGCAGCCGCTGCTGTAGCAGCGGCCATAAAAATTGATGTTTGTTTCACAGGCAGAAAGTGCCCTAAAACATTGCGGCTTGAACCCTAGTTGGTGGCGGATAAGTCACGCAAGTACACCGGCATTCAGAGCTAAAATACAGCAGCGTGTGGACCATTTTTAGCCCAAGGCAGCTCATCTCATCAGGCCTTTTTTAGTCGAATGTATCGCCCAGTGCAGGGCTCGAGTCCTGCAGGAACGCGTGGGAACAGCAGGACGCCGTTCCCATTACTAATCCTGCAGGACCCAGGGCTGGCACAAGCGGCTGCCAGAGCAGGGGGAGCACAAATCCGAATCCCCTGCCTCTGACTGGGGACTCGGATTTTTAAACTCACCTCTCCCCCTGCAGTCAGTGGAGTCGTCCGGCCTCTCCTAATGATGTCAGAAGGAGGGGGCGTGACTTTCTCTGCTCTTCTCACAGGACCGCTGGGGAGCAGAGGAAGCCACGCCCCCTCCTCCTGACATCATCAGGAGAGGCCGGCTTACTCCACTGACTGCAGGCTGCAGGTTCCAGATCCTGTCCCACCCCTCCTGGCCCAAGGTAAGCCTCAGGGAGGGGGGAAGGCACTTTAGGTTTTTTTTTTTTTTTTTTATCCCTTTCCCCAGTCCCTGCCTCCCTCCTCAGTTCCTGCCCCCCTCCTTAGTCCCTTTCCCCAGTCCCTGTCCCCCTCCTCAGGCCTGTCCCCCTATTTAAGGCCCTGTCCCCCTTCCTCAGGCCTGTCCCTGTCCCCCTCCTCAGTCCCTGTCCCCCTATTTAAGGCCCTGTCCCCCCTCCTCAGTCCCTGTCCCCCTATTTAAGGCCCTGTCCCCCCTCCTCAGTCCCTGTCTCCATATTTAAGGCCCTGTCCCCCCTCCTCATTCCCTGTCCCCCTCCTCAGTCCCTGCCCCCCTCCTCAGTCCCTGTCCCCCTCCTCAGTCCCTGTCCCCCTCCTAAGTCCCTTTCTCGAGGCCCTGTCTCCCTCCTCAGTCCCTGTCTCCCTCCTCAGTCCCTGTCTCCCTCCTCAGTCCCTGTCCCCCTCCTCAGTCCCTGTCCCTTTCCTCAGTCCATGCTCCCCTCCTCAAGTCATGTCCCCTTACTCAGTGCCTGCCCCCCTCCTCAGTCCCTGCCCCCCTCCTCAGTCCCTGCCCCCCTCCTCAGTCCCTGCCCCCTCCTCAAGCCCTGTCCCCTTACTCAGTCCCTGTCTCCCTCCTCAGTCCCTCCCCCCCTCCTCAAGCCCTGTCTCCCTCCTCAGTCCTTGCCCCCCTCCTCAGTCCCTGTCCCTTTCCTCAGTCTCTGTCCCCCTCCTCAAGCCCTGTCTCCCTCCTCAGTCCCTGTCTCCCTCCTCAGTCCCTGTCCCCCTCCTCAGTCCCTGTCCCTTTCCTCAGTCCATGCCCCCCTCCTCAAGTCATGTCCCCTTACTCAGTGCCTGCCCCCCTCCTCAGTCCCTGCCCCCCTCCTCAAGCCCTGTCCCCTTACTAAGTCCCTGTCTCCCTCCTCAGTCCCTTCCCCCCTCCTCAAGCCCTGTCTCCCTCCTCAGTCCTTGCCCCCCTCCTCAGTCCCTGTCCCTTTCCTCAGTCTCTGTCCCCCTCCTCAAGCCCTGTCCCCTTACTCAGTCCCTGTCTCCCTCCTCAGTCCCTGTCCCCCTCCTAAGTCCCTTTCTCGAGGCCCTGTCTCCCTCCTCAGTCCCTGTCTCCCTCCTCAGTCCCTGTCTCCCTCCTCAGTCCCTGTCCCCCTCCTCAGTCCCTGTCCCTTTCCTCAGTCCATGCTCCCCTCCTCAAGTCATGTCCCCTTACTCAGTGCCTGCCCCCCTCCTCAGTCCCTGCCCCCCTCCTCAGTCCCTGCCCCCCTCCTCAAGCCCTGTCCCCTTACTCAGTCCCTGTCTCCCTCCTCAGTCCCTTCCCCCCCTCCTCAGTCCCTTCCCCCCCTCCTCAAGCCCTGTCTCCCTCCTCAGTCCTTGCCCCCCTCCTCAGTCCCTGTCCCTTTCCTCAGTCTCTGTCCCCCTCCTCAAGCCCTGTCTCCCTCCTCAGTCCCTGTCTCCCTCCTCAGTCCCTGTCCCCCTCCTCAGTCCCTGTCCCTTTCCTCAGTCCATGCCCCCCTCCTCAAGTCATGTCCCCTTACTCAGTGCCTGCCCCCCTCCTCAGTCCCTGCCCCCCTCCTCAGTCCCTGCCCCCCTCCTCAAGCCCTGTCCCCTTACTCAGTCCCTGTCTCCCTCCTCAGTCCCTTCCCCCCTCCTCAAGCCCTGTCTCCCTCCTCAGTCCTTGCCCCCCTCCTCAGTCCCTGTCCCTTTCCTCAGTGCCTGCCCCCCTCCTCAGTCCCTGCCCCTATCCTCAGTCCCTGCCCCCCTCCTCAAGCCCTGTCCCCTTACTCAGTCCCTGTCTCCCTCCTCAGTCCCTTCCCCCCTCCTCAAGCCCTGTCTCCCTCCTCAGTCCTTGCCCCCCTCCTCAGTCCCTGTCCCTTTCCTCAGTCTCTGTCCCCCTCCTCAAGCCCTGTCCCCTTACTCAGTCCCTGTCTCCCTCCTCAGTCCCTGTCTTCTTACTCAGCCCCTGCTCCCTTCATGAGCCCCTGCGCCCCTCCTCAGCCTCTGCCCCCCTCCTCAGCCTCTGTCCCCCTCCTCAGCCTCTGTCCCCCTCCTCAGCCTCTGTCCCCCTCCTCAGCCTCTGTCCCCCTCCTCAGCCTCTGTCCCCTTCCTCAGCCCATGGCCCCTTCCTCAGCCCATGCCCCCCTCCTCCTAAGCTCCTGTCCCTATTCCTCAGCCCTGCCACCTTACTCAGCCCATGGCCCCTTCCTCAACCCATGCCCCCCCTCCTCCTAAGCTCCTGTCCCTTTTCCACAGCACTGTCACCTTACTTAGCCCCTGTCCCCCTCCTCAGCCCTTGTTCCCCTCCTCAGCCCTTGTTCCCCTCCTCAGCCCTTGTCCCCCTCCTCAGCCCCTGTCCACCTTACTCAGCCCCTGTCCACCTTACTCAGCCCCTGTCCACCTTACTCAGCCCCTGTCCACCTTACTCAGCCCAGTGCTCTTACTCAGCCCCTGCATACGAGCATCAGCCCCTGTCCCTCTTCCTCAGCCCCTGTCCCTCTTCCTCAGCCCCTGTCCCTCTTCCTCAGCCCCTGTCCCTCTTCCTCAGCCCCTGTCCCTCTTCCTCAGCCCCTGTCCCTCTTCCTCAGCCCCTGTCCCTCTTCCTCAGCCCCTGTCCCTCTTCCTCAGCCCCTGTCCCCCTTCCTCAGCCCCTGTCCCCCTTCCTCAGCCCCTGTCCCCCTTCCTCAGCCCCTATCCCTCTTCTCAGCCCATGCCCCCCTCCTCAGCCCCTGCCCCCTTCGTCAGCCCCTGCCCCCCTCCTCAGCCCCTCAGTTCCTGTCCCTTTCCTCAGACCCTCAGTTCCTGTCCCTTTCCTCAGCCCCTCAGTTCCTGTCCCTTTCCTCAGCCCCTCAGTTCCTGTCCCTTTCCTCAGCCCCCATCCCTTACCTCAGCCCATGTCCCCTTCCTCAGCCCATGCCCCCCACCCCTCCTAAGCTCCTGTCCCTCTGCCTCAGCTCCTGCCCCCCTCCTCAGCCCCGTGCCCTTACTCAGCCCCTGCATACAAGCGTATCATTTTTTTGTGGTGTGGGGGGGGGGGCGGGGGGAAGGGGGCGGGGAGTGGGTCTTGGGTGAGTTCCTGCACTTTTTTACCCAGGACTTGACCCCTGGCCCAGTGTCAGTCCCTTCGGGATCCATCCCTCATCCATCTTAATAAAGGTGAGGTAATCTAGACTTTTTTGACCTAGGCGACTTCTCTTCTCAGTGACAATACCTCCTGCTGCACTGAAGGTCCTTTCTGACAGGACACTTGAAGCGGGGCAGGCCAGAAGTTCTATCGCAAATTGGGATAGCTCAGACCACAGGTCAAGCCTGCACACCCAGTAGTCAAGGGGTTCATCGCTCCTCAGAGTGTCGATATCTGCAGTTAAGGCGAGGTAGTCTGCTACCTGTCGGTCGAGTCGTTCTCTGAGGGTGGATCCCGAAGGGCTGTGGCGATGTGTATGACATAAAAAGCTCCGCATGTCCTCCATCAACAACACGTCTGTAAAGCATCCTGCCCTTGCCGGCGTGGTCGTGGGAGGAGGAGGATGACTTCCATCTCTTCCCCTGTTAGATTCCCTTTGTGCTGTGACATCACCCTTATACGCTGTGTAAAGCATACTTTTTAATTTATTTTGCAAATGCTGCATCCTTTCCGACTTGTTGTAATTCGGTAACATTTCCGCCACTTTCTGCTTATACCGGGGGTCTAGTAGCGTGGACACCCAGTACAGGTCGTTCTCCTTCAGCCTTTTTATACGAGGGTCCTTCAACAGGCACGACAGCATGAAAGACCCCATTTGCACAAGGTTGGATGCCGAGCTACTCATTTCCCGTTCCTCCTCCTCAGTGATGTCAATGAAGGTATGTTCTTCCCCCCAGTCACGTAAAACACCACGGGTACCAGATAGGTGACAACGAGCACCCTGGGATGCCTGTTGTGGTTGGTCTTCCTCCTCCTCCTCAAAGCCACATTCCTCCTCTGACTCCTCATCCTCATTATCCTCTTCCAGCGTTGCCGCAGGTCCAGCAAGTGATGCTGATAAGGCTGTTTCTGGTGGGGATGGTAACCACAACTCCTCCTCTTCCTCTTCAAGCTCATCTACGGCCTGATCCAGCCCTCTTCGCAGGGCATGCTCCAGGAAGAAAACAAATGGTATGATGTCGCTGATGGTGCCTTTGGTTTGACTGACTAGGTTTGCCCCCTCCTCAAAAGGACGCATGAGCCTACAGGCATTGCGCATGAGCATCCAGTAACGTGGCAAAAAAATTCCCAGCTCCCCAGAGGCTGTCCTAGCCCTCCGGTCATACAAATATTCATTAACCGCTTTTTCTTGTTGGAGCAGGCGGTCGAACATTAAGAGTTTTGAATTCCAACGTGTCGGGCTGTCGCAACTCAAGCGCCTCACTGGCATGTTGTCTCGCCTCTGGATATCGGCAAAGTGCGCCATGACCGTGTAGGAACGCCTGAAATGGCCACATACCTTTCTGGCCTGCTTCAGGACATCTTGTAAGCCTGTGTACTTATGCACAAAGCATTGTACGATCAGATTACACACATGTGCCATGCACGGCACATGTGTCAACTTGCCCAACTTCAATGCCGCCAACAATTTTTTTCTGTTGTCACAAACCACTTTGCCGATATCCAGTTGCTGCGGAGTCAGCCACTTTTCCACCTGTGCATTCAGGGTGGACAGGAGTGCTTATCCGGTGTGACTCTTTGCTTTCAAGCAAGTCAAAACCAAGACGGCATGACACTGCCGTATCCGGGATGTGGAATAGTACCTGGGGAGCTGGGGGGGTGCCGTTGATGTGGAGCAAGACGCAGCAGCAGAAGAGGACTCAGCCGAGGAGGTTATGGAAGAGGATGGAGTAGAGGAGGTGGCAGCAGGCCTGCCTGCAAGTCGTGGCAGTGTCACCAACTCCTCTGCAGAGCCACACATTCCATGCTTGGCAGCCGTCAGCAGGTTTACCCAATGCGCAGTGTAGGTGATATACCTGCCCTGACCATTCTTTGCAGACCAGGTATCAGTGGACAGATGGACCCTTGCCCCAACACTGTGTGCCAGACATGCCATTACTTCCTTTTGCACAATCGAGTACAGGTTGGGGATTGCCTTTTGTGCAAAGAAATTTCGTCCGGGTACCTTCCACTGCGGTGTCCCAATAGCTACAAATTTTTTGAGCGCCTCAGACTCCACCAGCTTGTATGGTAAAAGCTGGCGGGCTAATAGTTCGGACAAGACAGCTGTTAGACGCTGGGCAAGGGGGTGACTTTCTGATATTGGCTTCTTACGCTCAAACATGTCCTTGACAGACACCTGACTGTGGGCAGATGAGCGGGAACTGCTCAAGGCGGGAGACGGAGTGGCAGATGGTTGAGAGGGGGCAAGGAGGACAGCAGTGGTTGACGTGGCTGAAGATGCTGGACCAGGAGGAGGATGGCGGCTTTGAGTTTCCGTGCTGCTTGTACTTATGTGTTGATCCCATAGGCGTTTGTGATGTGCGATCATGTGCCTCTGCAAAGCAGTTGTACCTAGGTGGGTGTTGGACTTCCCACGACTCAGTTTCTTTTGGCACAGGTTGCAAATGGCATCGCTGTTGTCAGAGGCAGACACACAAAATAATTTCCACACTGCTGAGCTCTGCATGACGGCATTTTGGTGGTGGACACAGCATGCGTTGATTGGCGTGCTGTCGGGCTGACCCCGGGTGCCGATGCATGCTGTCTGACTGTGCCACTAGCTCCTTGTGACGACCTCCCCCTGCTTCCAACTCGTCTCCTCCTCCTCCTCTCTGTCTCCCCATCTGAACTTTCTTCCTGTTCTTCTTCTTGCCGAGCGGGCACCCACGTGACATCCATGGACGCATCGTCATCATCAACCGCTTCACTTGTATCTGACAACTCAGCAAAGGAAGCAGCAGCGGGTACAACATCATCATCATCACACCGTACGTCCATGTGTGTAATGCTGCCTGCCTGAGACATATCCCTGTTATCTACATGCTCTGGCAATAATGGTTGAGCATCACTCATTTCTTCCAACTGATGTGTAAATAACTCCTCTGACAGATCAAGTGAAGCGGCTGTGGTGGCGGCAGGCGGGTGAGTGGTATCTTGAGAGGTGCCCGAAGCTAAGCTGAAGGAGGATGGTGCGTCAAGGTTCCGAGCGGAAGCTGTAGAAGATTGGGTGTCCTGTGTTAGCCAGTCAACTATGTCCTCAGTACTTTTCAATTTCAGGGTACGTGGCCTCTGAAAACTGGGCATTATTCTAGGGCCAAAGGGAATCACAGCACCACGACCACGATGGCCCCTGCGGGGTGGCATGCCTTTGCCTGTCATTTTTTTTTCGATTAGTGGTACTATGCGTGCAAGCTACTGTGAGACCAGATATGAGTGGCACTGTGCAGTGGCAGAGGTTGGCAGAGTACATGCTGTAGGCCTGACACATGCGCTTGAAGACAACTAACTGATATTCAATCTATAACAGTGAAAAAAGTTTTTTCTTTTTAAAGGCACGCTATAGTCACACCAGATATGAGTGGCAAAGTGCACTTGCTGAGGTTGGCAGAGTACACGCTGAAGGCCTGACACCCAGACGCTTGCAGACAACTAACTGCTATTAGCTTACAGTGAAAAACGTTTTTTGTTTTTAAAGGCACGCTATAGTCACACCAGATATGAGTGGCAAAGTGCACTTGCTGAGGTTGGCAGAGTACACGCTGAAGGCCTGACACCCAGACGCTTGCAGACAACTAACTGCTATTAGCTTACAGTGAAAAACTTTTTTGTTTTTAAAGGCACGCTATAGTCACACCAGATATGAGTGGCAAAGTGCACTTGCAGAGGTTGGCAGAGTACACGCTGAAGGCCTGACACACCCGCTTGAAGGCAAGCAACTGCTATTCAATCTATAACAGTGAAAAAAGTTTTTTGATTTTAAAGGCACGCTATTGTGACACCAGATATGAGTGGCAATGTGCACTGGCAGAGGTTGGCAGAGTACACGCTGTTGGCCTGACACCCGCTTGAAGACAACTAACTGCTATTCAATCTATAACAGTAAAAAAAGTTTTTTATTTTTAAATGCACGCTATAGTCACACCAGATATGAGTGGCAAAGTGCACTTGCTGAGGTTGGCAGAGTACACGCTGAAGGCCTGACACCCAGACGCTTGCAGACAACTAACTGCTATTAGTTTACAGTGAAAAACGTTTTTTGTTTTTAAAGGCACGCTATAGTCACACCAGATATGAGTGGCAAAGTGCACTTGCTGAGGTTGGCAGAGTACACGCTGAAGGCCTGACACCCGCTTGAAGACAACTAACTGCTATTCAATCTATAACAGTGAAAAACTTTTTTTGTTTTTAAAGGCACGCTATAGTCACACCAGATATGAGTGGCAAAGTGCACTTGCTGAGGTTGGCAGAGTACACGCTGAAGGCCTGACACCCACTTCAAGACAACTAACTGCTATTCAATCTATAACAGTGAAAAACTTTTTTTGTTTTTAAAGGCACGCTATAGTCACACCAGATATGAGTGGCAAAGTGCACTTGCTGAGGTTGGCAGAGTACACGCGGAAGGCCTGACACCCAGACGCTTGCAGACAACTAACTGCTATTAGCTTACAGTGAAAAACTTTTTTTGGTTTTAAAGGCACGCTATAGTCACACCAGATATGAGTGGCAAAGTGCACTTGCTGAGGTTGGCAGAGTACACGCTGAAGGCCTGACACCCGCTTGAAGAGAACTAACTGCTATTCAATCTATAACAGTGAAAAACTTTTTTTGTTTTTAAAGGCACGTTATAGTCACACCAGACATGAGTGGCAAAGTGCACTTGCTGAGGTTGGCAGAGTACACGCTGAAGGCCTGACACCCGCTTGAAGACAACTAACTGCTATTCAATCTATAACAGTGAAAAACTTTTTTGTTTGTAAAGGCACGCTATAGTCACACCAGCTATGAGTGGCAAAGTGCACTTGCTGAGGTTGGCAGAGTACACGCTGAAGGCCTGACACCCGCTTGAAGACAACTAACTGCTATTCAATCTATAACAGCGAAAAACTTTTTTTTGTTTTTAAAGGCATGCTATAGTCACACCAGATATGAGTGGCAAATGCACTTGCTGAGGTTGGGAGAGTACACGCTGAAGGCCTGACACCCAGACGCTTGCAGCAGTGGCGGATCCAGAAGCTAATCTCGGGAGGGGCACTGGCAGATTATTTTAAGAAACAATCCAGGCACCATAACCACTACAGCTTTCTGTAGAGGTTTTGGTGCCAGGAGTTACTGTGGCGCCCTCCCAGAGTAAGTAGTCAAACTGTTTAAAAAAATGTTTGATAACTTACCCATGTCTGCCGGGATAGGGGTTGTAGTGTGTATGTGTGTGAGGGGTGCAGTGTGTGTGAGGGTCGCAGTATGTGTATGAAGGGGTAGTGCGTGTTTGAGAGGGGTGCAGTGTATGTATGGGGTAGCAATATGTATATTGGGAGCAGTGTGTTTGTGTGTAAATGGTGCAGTGTGTGTATTGGGAGCAGTGTGTTTGTGTGTGAGTGGCGTAGTGTGTTATTGTGTGAGGGGTGCTGTGTGTGTGTATGGGGGGCAGTGAGTGTATTGGGGGCTATGTGTAAGGGGGGCTGTGTGTGTGTGTAAGGGGGAGCTGTGTGTGTAAGGGGGGGCTGTGTGTGTAAGAGGGGGCTGTGTATGTAAGGGGGGCTGTGTGTGTAAGAGGGGGGCTGTGTGTGTAAGAGGGGGACTGTGTGTGTAAGGGGGGGCTGCGTGTAAGGGGGGGCTGCGTGTGTAAGGGGGGCTGTGTGTGTAAGGGGGGCTGTGTGTGTAAGGGGGGCTGTGTATGTAAGAGGGGGGCTGTGTATGTAAGGGGGGGTGTGTGTAAGGGGGACTGTGTATGTAAGGGGGGGCTGTGTGTGTAAGGGGGGCTGTGTATGTAAGGGGGGCTGTGTATGTAAGGGGGGACTGTGTATGTAAGGGGGGGCTGTGTATGTAAGGGGGGGACTGTGTATGTAAGGGGGGGACTGTGTATGTAAGGGGGGCTGTGTATGTAGGGCGGGCTGTGTATGTAGGGGGGGCTGTGTAGGTAAGGGTGGGCTGTGTATGTAAAGGGGGGGCTGTGTATGTAAGGGGGGGCTGTGTATGTAAGGGGGGGCTGTGTAGGTAAGGGGGGGCTGTGTATGTAAGAGGGGCGCTGTGTAGGTAAGGGAAGACTGTGTATGTAAGGGGGGGGGCTGTGTATGTAAGGGGGGGCTGTGTATGTAAGGGGGGGGCTGTGTAGGTAAGGGGGGACTGTGTATGTAGGGGGGGCTGTGTATGTAAGGGGGGCTGTGTATGTAAGAGGGGGGCTGTGTGTGTAAGAGGGGGGCTGTGTATGTAAGGGGGGGCTGTGTGTAAGGGGGGGCTGCGTGTGTAAGGGGGGGCTGTGTGTGTAAGGGGGGCTGTGTGTGTAAGGGGGGCTGTGTATGTAAGAGGGGGCTGTGTATGTAAGGGGGGGGTGTGTAAGGGGGACTGTGTATGTAAGGGGGGGCTGTGTGTGTAAGGGGGACTGTGTATGTAAGGGGGGCTGTGTGTTTAGGGGCTGTGTATGTAAGGGGGCTGTGTGTTTAAGGGGGGGCTGTGTATGTAAGGGGGGACTGTGTATGTAAGGGGGGGCTGTGTATGTAAGGGGGGACTGTGTATGTAAGGGGGGCTGTGTATGTAGGGGGGGCTGTGTATGTAGGGGGGGCTGTGTAGGTAAGGTGGGGCTGTGTATGTAAAGGGGGGGCTGTGTATGTAAAGGTGGGGCTGTGTATGTAAAGGGGGGGCTGTGTATGTAAAGGGGGGGCTGTGTATGTAAAGGGGGGGCTGTGTAGGTAAGGGGGGGCTGTGTATGTAAGAGGGGCGCTGTGTAGGTAAGGGAAGACTGTATGTAAGGGGGGGCTGTGTATGTAAGAGGGGGGCTGTGTAGGTAAGGGGGGGCTGTGTAGGTAAGGGGGGGCTGTGTAGGTAAGGGGGGACTGTGTATGTAAGGGGGGCTGTGTATGTAAGGGGGGCTGTGTATGTAAGGGGGGGCTGTGTATGTAAGAGGGGGGGCTGTGTAGGTAAGGGGGGACTGTGTATGTAGGGGGGGCTGTGTATGTAATGGGGGGCTGTGTATGTAAGAGGGGGGGCTGTGTAGGTAAGAGGGGACTGTGTATGTAAGGGGGGGCTGTGTATGTAAGAGGGGGGCTGTGTAGGTAAGAGGGGGGCTGTGTAGGTAAGAGGGGACTGTGTATGTAAGGGGGGGCTGTGTATGTAGGGGGGGGCTGTGTATGTAAGGGGGGCTGTGTATGTAAGAGGGGGGGCTGTGTATGTAAGGGAGGACTGTGTATGTAAGGGGGGACTGTGTATGTAAGGGGGGGCTGTGTAGGCAAGGGGGGCTGTGTGGTGCAGTGTGTGAGGGGATAGGGGGGCAGATAAAAGATAATTTTTTTTGTTTTAATTATTAAATAATAATTAAATAAATAAAGCTAATGTCCCCCCTCCCTTCTTACCTTTGCTGAGGGAGGGGGAGACATTGCTTTCTCTTCCAGTCCCTGGTGGTTCTAGTGGGGGAGTGAACTCTAACCTGCAGCTCAGGCTAGAGTTCACTCTCGCGAGAACGGAGCGTTGCCATAGTAACGCTACGTGCTCGCGAGACGAGAACCCGGCGGAGCTGCAGGTAAGAGCTCCCCTTGGTTCTCTCTCTCACTCCCTCCCCTGCCGGCCGCCCAGCAATCTGCCTGTGTGGGCCGGGGAGGGAGATCACTTATCTCCCCTCCGGTCCGTGCAGGCAATCAGCAGGGCTGGTGCTTGGATAGCACCAGCCCTGCATGGGCCGGCAGGGGAGAGCCTCAGGCAGCAATATTTTCTCGGGGGGGGCAATTGCCCCGTTGCCCCCCCCCTGGATCCGCCAATGGCTTGCAGACAACTAACTGCTATTAGCTTACAGTGAAAAACTTTTTTTGGTTTTAAAGGCACGCTATAGTCACACCAGATATGAGTGGCAAAGTGCACTTGCTGAGGTTGGCAGAGTACACGCTGAAGGCCTGACACCCAGACGCTTGCAGACAACTAACTGCTATTAGCTTACAGTGAAAAACTGTTTTTGTTTTAAAGGCATGCTATAGTCACACCAGATATGAGTGGCAAAGTGCACTTGCTGAGGTTGGCAGAGTACACGCTGAAGGCCTGACACCCGCTTGAAGACAACTAACTGCTATTCAATCTATAACAGTGAAAAACTTTTTTTGTTTTTAAAGGCACGTTATAGTCACACCAGATATGAGTGGCAAAGTGCACTTGCAGAGGTTGGCAGAGTACACGCTGAAGGCCTGACACCCAGACGCTTGCAGACAACTAACTGCTATTAGCTTACAGTGAAAAACTTTTTTTGTTTTTAAAGGCACGCTATAGTCACACCAGATATGAGGGGCAAAGTGCACTTGCTGAGGTTGGCAGAGTACACGCTGAAGGCCTGACACCTGCTTGAAGACAACTAACTGCTATTCAATCTATAACAGTGAAAAAAAATTTTTGTATTTAAAGGCCCGCTATAGTCACACCAGATATGAGTGGCAAAGTGCACTTGCTGAGGTTGGCAGAGTACACGCTGAAGGCCCAACACCCAGACGCTTGCAGACAACTAACTGCTATTAGCTTACAGTGAAAAACTTTTTTGTTTTTAAAGGCACGCTATAGTCACACCAGATATGAGTGGCAAATGCACTTGCTGAGGTTCGGAGAGTACACGCTGAAGGCCTGACACCCAGACGCTTGCAGACAACTAACTGCTATTAGCTTACAGTGAAAAACTTTTTTTGGTTTTAAAGGCACGCTATAGTCACACCAGATATGAGTGGCAAAGTGCACTTGCTGAGGTTGGCAGAGTACACGCTGAAGGCCTGACACCCAGACGCTTGCAGACAACTAACTGCTATTAGCTTACAGTGAAAAACTTTTTTTGGTTTTAAAGGCACGCTATAGTCACACCAGATATGAGTGGCAAAGTGCACTTGCTGAGGTTGGCAGAGTACACGCTGAAGGCCTGACACCCGCTTGAAGAGAACTAACTGCTATTCAATCTATAACAGTGAAAAACTTTTTTTGTTTTTAAAGGCACGTTATAGTCACACCAGATATGAGTGGCAAAGTGCACTTGCTGAGGTTGGCAGAGTACACGCTGAAGGCCTGACACCCGCTTGAAGACAACTAACTGCTATTCAATCTATAACAGTGAAAAACTTTTTTGTTTGTAAAGGCACGCTATAGTCACACCAGATATGAGTGGCAAAGTGCACTTGCAGAGGTTGGCAGAGTACACGCTGAAGGCCTGACACCCAGACGCTTGCAGACAACTAACTGCTATTAGCTTACAGTGGAAAACTGTTTTTGTTTTTAAAGGCACGCTATAGTCACACCAGATATGAGAGGCAAAGTGCACTTGCAGAGGTTGGCAGAGTACACGCTGAAGGCCTGACACACAGACGCTTGCAGACAACTAGCTGCTATTAGCTTACAGTGAAAAACTTTTTTGTTTTTAAAGGCACGCTATAGTCACACCAGATATGAGTGGCAAAGTGCACTTGCAGAGGTTGGCAGAGTACACGCTGAAGGCCTGACACCCAGACGCTTGCAGACAACTAACTGCTATTAGCTTACAGTGAAAAACTTTTTTGTTTTTAAAGGCACGCTATAGTCACACCAGATATGAGTGGCAAAGTGCACTTGCTGAGGTTGGCAGAGTACACGCTGAAGGCCTGACACCCAGACGCTTGCAGACAACTAGCTGCTATTAGCTTACAGTGAAAAACTTTTTTGTTTTTAAAGGCACGCTATAGTCACACCAGATATGAGTGGCAAAGTGCACTTGCTGAGGTTGGCAGAGTACACGCTGAAGGCCTGACACCCGCTTCAAGACAACTAACTGCTATTCAATCTATAACAGTGAAAAACTTTTTTTGTTTTTAAAGGCACGCTATAGTCACACCAGATATGAGTGGCAAAGTGCACTTGCTGAGGTTGGCAGAGTACACGCTGAAGGCCTGTCTCCCAGACGCTTGCAGACAACTAACTGCTATTAGCTTACAGTGAAAAACTTTTTTTGTTTTTAAAGGCACGCTATAGTCACACCATATATGAGTGGCAAAGTGCACTTGCTGAGGTTAGCAGAGTACACGCTGAAGGCCTGACACCCGCTTGACACCCGCTTGAAGACAACTAACTGCTATTCAATCTATAACAGTGAAAAACTGTTTTTGTTTTTAAAGGCACGCTATAGTCACACCAGATATGAGTGGCAAAGTGCACTTGCTGAGGTTGGCAGAGTACACGCTGAAGGCCTGACATCCAGACGCTTGCAGACAACTAGCTGCTATTAGCTTACAGTGTAAAACTTTTTTTGTTTTTAAAGGCACGCTATAGTCACACCAGATATGAGTGGCAATTGCACTTGCTGAGGTTGGCAGAGTACACGCGGAAGGCCTGACACCCAGACGCTTGCAGACAACTAACTGCTATTAGCTTACAGTGAAAAACTTTTTTTGTTTTAAAGGCACGCTATATTCACACCAGATATGAGTGGCAAAGTGCACTTGCTGAGGTTGGCAGAGTACACGCTGAAGGCCTGACACCCGCTTGAAGACAACTAACTGCTATTCAATCTATAACAGTGAAAAACTTTTTTTGTTTTTAAAGGCACGCTATAGTCACACCAGATATGAGTGGCAAAGTGCACTTGCTGAGGTTGGCAGAGTACACGCTGAAGGCCTGACACCCAGACGCTTGCAGACAACTAGCTGCTATTAGCTTACAGTGAAAAACGTTTTTTGTTTTTAAAGGCACGCTATAGTCACACCAGATATGAGTGGCAAAGTGCACTTGCTGAGGTTGGCAGAGTACACGCTGAAGGCCTGACACCCAGACGCTTGCAGACAACTAACTGCTATTAGCTTACAGTGAAAAACGTTTTTTGTTTTTAAAGGCACGCTATAGTCACACCAGATATGAGGGGCAAAGTGCACTTGCTGAGGTTGGCAGAGTACACGCTGAAGGCCTGACACCTGCTTGAAGACAACTAACTGCTATTCAATCTATAACAGTGAAAAAAATTTTTTGTATTTAAAGGCCCGCTATAGTCACACCAGATATGAGTGGCAAAGTGCACTTGCTGAGGTTGGCAGAGTACACGCTGAAGGCCCAACACCCAGACGCTTGCAGACAACTAACTGCTATTAGCTTACAGTGAAAAACTGTTTTTGTTTTTAAAGGCACGCTATAGTCACACCAGATATGAGTGGCAAAGTGCACTTGCTGAGGTTGGCAGAGTACACGCTGAAGGCCTGACACCCAGACGCTTGCAGACAACTATCTGCTATTAGCTTACAGTGAAAAACTTTTTTTGTTTTAAAGGCATGCTATAGTCACACCAGATATGAGTGGCAAAGTGCACTTGCTGAGGTTGGCAGAGTACACGCTGAAGGCCTGACACCCGCTTGAAGAGAACTAACTGCTATTCAATCTATAACAGTGAAAAACTTTTTTTGTTTTTAAAGGCACGTTATAGTCACACCAGATATGAGTGGCAAAGTGCACTTGCTGAGGTTGGCAGAGTACACGCTGAAGGCCTGACACCCGCTTGAAGACAACTAACTGCTATTCAATCTATAACAGTGAAAAACGTTTTTGTTTGTAAAGGCACGCTGTAGTCACACCAGATATGAGTGGCAAAGTGCACTTGCAGAGGTTGGCAGAGTACACGCTGAAGGCCTGACACCCAGACGCTTGCAGACAACTAACTGCTATTAGCTTACAGTGAAAAACTTTTTTTGTTTTTAAAGGCATGCTATAGTCACACCAGATATGAGTGGCAAAGTGCACTTGCTGAGGTTGGCAAAGTACACACTGAAGGCCTGACACCCGCTTGAAGACAACTAACTGCTATTCAATCTATAACAGTGAAAAACTTTTTTTTGTTTTTAAAGGCACGCTATAGTCACACCAGATATGAGTGGCAAAGTGCACTTGCTGAGGTTGGCAGAGTACACGCTAAAGGCCTGACACCCAAACGCTTGCAGACAACTAGCTGCTATTAGCTTACAGTGAAAAACTTTTTTTGTTTTTAAAGGCACGCTATAGTCACACCAGATATGAGTGGCAAAGTGCACTTGCAGAGGTTGGCAGAGTACACGCTGAAGGCCTGACACCCAGACGCTTGCAGACAACTAACTGCTATTAGCTTACAGTGAAAAACTTTTTTGTTTTTAAAGGCACGCTATAGTCACACCAGATATGAGTGGCAAAGTGCACTTGCTGAGGTTGGCAGAGTACACGCTGAAGGCCTGACACCCGCTTCAAGACAACTAACTGCTATTCAATCTATAACAGTGAAAAACTTTTTTTGTTTTTAAAGGCACGCTATAGTCACACCAGATATGAGTGGCAAAGTGCACTTGCTGAGGTTGGCAGAGTACACGCTGAAGGCCTGACACCCAGACGCTTGCAGACAACTAGCTGCTATTAGCTTATAGTGATTTTTTTTTTGTTTTTAACCCCTTAAGGACACATGACATGTGTGACATGTCATGATTCCCTTTTATTCCAGAAGTTTGGTCCTTAAGGGGTTAAAGGCACGCTATAGTCACACCAGATATGAGTGGCAAAGTGCACTTGCAGAGGTTGGCAGAGTACACGCTGAAGGCCTGTCTCCCAGACGCTTGCAGACAACTAACTGCTATTAGCTTACAGTGAAAAACTTTTTTTGTTTTTAAAGGCACGCTATAGTCACACCATATATGAGTGGCAAAGTGCACTTGCTGAGGTTAGCAGAGTACACGCTGAAGGCCTGACACCCGCTTGACACCCGCTTGAAGACAACTAACTGCTATTCAATCTATAACAGTGAAAAACTGTTTTTGTTTTTAAAGGCACGCTATAGTCACACCAGATATGAGTGGCAATTGCACTTGCTGAGGTTGGCAGAGTACACGCGGAAGGCCTGACACCCAGACGCTTGCAGACAACTAGCTGCTATTAGCTTACAGTGAAAAACGTTTTTTGTTTTAAAGGCACGCTATAGTCACACCAGATATGAGTGGCAAAGTGCACTTGCTGAGATTGGCAGAGTACACGCTGAAGGCCTGACACCCGCTTGAAGACAACTAACTGCTATTCAATCTATAACAGTGAAAAACTTTTTTTGTTTTTAAAGGCACGCTATAGTCACACCAGATATGAGTGGCAAAGTGCACTTGCTGAGGTTGGCAGAGTACACGCTGAACGCCTGACACCCAGACGCTTGCAGACAACTAGCTGCTATTAGCTTACAGTGAAAAACGTTTTTTGTTTTTAAAGGCACGCTATAGTCACACCAGATATGAGTGGCAAAGTGCACTTGCTGAGGTTGGCAGAGTACACGCTGAAGGCCTGACACCCAGACGCTTGCAGACAACTAACTGCTATTAGCTTACAGTGAAAAACGTTTTTTGTTTTTAAAGGCACGCTATAGTCACACCAGATATGAGTGGCAAAGTGCACTTGCTGAGGTTGGCAGAGTACACGCTGAAGGCCTGACACCCGCTTCAAGACAACTAACTGCTATTCACTCTATAACAGTGAAAAAAACATTTTTCTTTTTAAATTTCAAGCTTAAGCTATTGTGACACCAGATATGAGTGGTGGCACTGGGCAAGTGGGCACAGTATCCACTGTGAGCCTGACACAGAAGCTGGCAGACAACTAACTGCTATCAATCTATTACAGTGTAAAAATGTTTTTCTTTTTAAAAGCACGCTATTGTCACACCTGATATGAGTGGCAAAGTGGACTGGCAGAGGTTGGCAGAGTACACGCTGAAGGTCTGACACCCAGACGCTTGCAGACAACTAACTGCTATTAGCTTACAGTGAAAAACGTTTTTTGTTTTTAAAGGCACGCTATAGTCACACCAGATATGAGTGGCAAAGTGCACTTGCTGAGGTTGGCAGAGTACACGCTGAAGGCCTGACACCCGCTTCAAGACAACTAACTGCTATTCACTCTATAACAGTGAAAAAAAAATTTTTCTTTTTAAATTTCAAGCTTAAGCTATTGTGACACCAGATATGAGTGGTGGCACTGGGCAAGTGGGCACAGTATCCACTGTGAGCCTGACACAGAAGCTGGCAGACAGCTAACTGCTATCAATCTATTACAGTGTAAAAATGTTTTTCTTTTTAAAAGCACACTATTGTCACACCTGATATGAGTGGCAAAGTGGACTGGCAGAGGTTGGCAGAGTACACGCTGAAGGTCTGACACCCAGACGCTTGCAGACAACTAACTGCTATTAGCTTACAGTGAAAAACGTTTTTTGTTTTTAAAGGCACGCTATAGTCACACCAGATATGAGTGGCAAAGTGCACTTGCTGAGGTTGGCAGAGTACACGCTGAAGGCCTGACACCCAGACGCTTGCAGACAACTAACTGCTATTAGCTTACAGTGAAAAACGTTTTTTGTTTTTAAAGGCACGCTATAGTCACACCAGATATGAGGGTCAAAGTGCACTTGCTGAGGTTGGCAGAGTAAACGCTGAAGGCCTGACACCCGCTTGAAGACAACTAACTGCTATTCAATCTATAACAGTGAAAAACTTTTTTTGTTTTTAAATGTCAAGCTTAAGCTATTGTGACACCAGATATGAGTGGTGGCACTGGGCAAGTGGGCACAGTATCCACTGTGAGCCTGACACAGAAGCTGGCAGACAACTAGCTGCTATTAGCTTACAGTGAAAAACTTTTTTTGGTTTTAAAGGCACGCTATAGTCACACCAGATATGAGTGGCCAAGTGCACTTGCAGAGGTTGGCAGAGTACACGCTGAAGGCCTGACACCCAGACGCTTGCAGACAACTAACTGCTATTAGCTTACAGTGAAAAACTTTTTTTGTTTTTAAAGGCACGCTACAGTCACACCAGATATGAATGGCAAAGTGCACTTGCTGAGGTTGGCAGAGTACACGCTGAAGGCCTGACACCCGCTTGAAGACAACTAACTGCTATTCAATCTATAACAGTGAAACACTTTTTTTGTTTTTAAAGGCACGCTATAGTCACACCAGATATGAGTGGCAAAGTGCACTTGCTGAGGTTGGCAGAGTACACGCTGAAGGCCTGACACCCAGACGCTTGCAGACAACTAGCTGCTATTAGCTTACAGTGAAAAACTTTTTTTTGTTTTTAAAGGCACGCTATAGTCACACCAGATATGAGTGGCAATGTGCACTTGCAGAGGTTGGCAGAGTACACGCTGAAAGCCTGACACTCAGACGCTTGCAGACAACTAACTGCTATTAGCTTACAGTGAAAAACGTTTTTTGTTTTTAAAGGCACGCTATAGTCACACCAGATATGAGTGGCAAAGTGCACTTGCTGAGGTTGGCAGAGTACACGCTGAAGGGCTGACACCCGCTTCAAGACAACTAACTGCTATTCACTCTATAACAGTGAAAAAAGATTTTTTCTTTTTAAATTTCAAGCTTAAGCTATTGTGACACCAGATATGAGTGGTGGCACTGGGCAAGTGGGCACAGTATCCACTGTGAGCCTGACACAGAAGCTGGCAGACAACTAACTGCTATCAATCTATTACAGTGTAAAAACTTTTTTCTTTTTAAAAGCACGCTATTGTCACACCTGATATGAGTGGCAAAGTGGACTGGCAGAGGTTGGCAGAGTACACGCTGAAGGTCTGACACCCGCTTTAAGGACACTGACTGCTATGAGCTTACAGTGAAAAACTTTTTTTGTTTTTAAAGGCACGCTATAGTCACACCAGATATGAGTGGCAAAGTGCACTTGCTGAGGTTGGCAGAGTACACGCTGAAGGCCTGACACCCAGACGCTTGCAGACAACTAACTGCTATTAGCTTACAGTGAAAAACGTTTTTTGTTTTTAAAGGCACGCTATAGTCACACCAGATATGAGGGGCAAATGCACTTGTTGAGGTTGGCAGAGTAAACGCTGAAGGCCTGACACCCGCTTGAAGACAACTAACTGCTAATCAATCTAAAACAGTGAAAAACTTTTTTTTGTTTTTAAAGGCCCGCTATAGTCACACCAGGTATGAGGGGCAAATGCACTTGCTGAGGTTGTCAGAGTAAACGCTGAAGGCCTGACACCCGCTTGAAGACAACTAACTGCTATTCAATCTATAACAGTGAAAAAAGATTTTTTCTTTTTAAATGTCAAGCTTAAGCTATTGTGACACCAGATATGAGTGGTGGCACTGGGCAAGTGGGCACAGTATCCACTGTGAGCCTGACACAGAAGCTGGCAGACAACTAACTGCTATTCAATCTATTAGAGTGAAAAACTGTTTTTGTTTTTAAAGGCATGCTATAGTCACACCAGATGAGTGGCAAATGCACTTGCTGAGGTTGGCAGAGTACACGCTGAAGGCCTGACACCCAGACGCTTGCAGACAACTAACTGCTATTAGCTTACAGTGAAAAACTTTTTTTTGTTTTTAAAGGCACGCTAAAGTCACACCAGATATGAGTGGCAAATGCACTTGCTGAGATTGGCAGAGTAAACGCTGAAGGCCTGACACCCGCTTGAAGACAACTAACTGCTATTCAATCTATAACAGTGAAAAAAGTTTTTGTTTTTAAATGTCAAGCTTAAGCTATTGTGACACCAGATATGAGTGGTGGCACTGGGCAAGTGGGCACAGTATCCACTGTGAGCCTGACACAGAAGCTGGCAGACAACTAACTGCTATTCAATCTAAAACACTGAAAAACTTTTTTTTGTTTTTAAAGGCCCGCCATAGTCACACCAGAAATGAGTGACAAAGGGCACTTGCTGAGGTTGGCAGAGTACACGCTGAAGGCCTGACACCCAGACGCTTGCAGACAACTAACTGCTATTAGCTTACAGTGAAAAACTTTTTTTGTTTTTAAAGGCACGCTATAGTCACACCAGATATGAGTGGCAAAGTGCACTTGCTGAGGTTGGCAGAGTGCACGCTGAAGGCCTGACACCCGCTTGAAGACAACTAACTGCTATTCAATCTATAACAGTGAAAAACTTTTTTTGTTTTTAAAGGCACGCTATAGTCACACCAGATATGAGAGGCAAAGTGCACTTGCTGAGGTTGGCAGAGTACACGCGGAAGGCCTGACACCCGCTTGAAGACAACTAACTGCTATTCAATCTATAACAGTGAAAAAAGTTTTTGTTTTTAAATGTCAAGCTTAAGCTATTCTGACACCAGATATGAGTGGTGGCACTGGGCAAGTGGGCACAGTATCCACTGTGAGCCTGACACAGAAGCTGGCAGACAACTAACTGCTATTCAATCTAAATCAGTGAAAAACTTTTTTTTGTTTTTAAAGGCACGCTATAGTCACACTAGATATGAGTGGCAAAGTGCACTTGCTGAGGTTGGCAGAGTACACGCTAAACGCCTGACACCCAGACGCTTGCAGACAACTAGCTGCTATTAGCTTACAGTGAAAAACTTTTTTTGGTTTTAAAGGCACGCTATAGTCACACCAGATATGAGTGGCAAATGCACTTGCTGAGGTTGGCAGAGTACACACGGAAGGCCTGACACCCAGACGCTTGCAGACAACTAGCTGCTATTAGCATACAGTGAAAAACGTTTTTTGTTTTTAAAGGCACGCTATAGTCACACCAGATATGAGTGGCAAATGCACTTGCTGAGGTTGGCAGAGTAAACGCTGAAGGCCTGACACCCGCTTGAAGACAACTAACTGCTATTCAATCTATAACAGTGAAAAACTTTTTTTGTTTTTAAATGTCAAGCTTAAGCTATTGTGACACCAGATATGAGTGGTGGCACTGGGCAAGTGGGCACAGTATCCACTGTGAGCCTGACAAAGAAGCTGGCAGACAACTAACTGCTATCAATCTATTACAGTGTAAAAACTTTTTTCTTTTTAAAAGCACGCTATTGTCACACCTGATATGAGTGGCAAAGTGGACTGGCAGAGGTTGGCAGAGTACACGCTGAAGGTCTGACACCCGCTTTAAGGACACTGACTGCTATGAGCTTACAGTGAAAAACTTTTTTTGTTTTTAAAGGCACGCTATAGTCACACCAGATATGAGTGGCAAAGTGCACTTGCTGAGGTTGGCAGAGTACACGCTGAAGGCCTGAAACCCAGACGCTTGCAGACAACTAACTGCTATTAGCTTACAGTGAAAAACGTTTTTTGTTTTTAAAGGCACGCTATAGTCACACCAGATATGAGTGACAAAGGGCACTTGCTGAGGTTGGCAGAGTACACGCTGAAGGCCTGACACCCAGACGCTTGCAGACAACTAACTGCTATTAGCTTACAGTGAAAAACGTTTTTTGTTTTTAAAGGCACGCTATAGTCACACCAGATATGAGTGACAAAGGGCACTTGCTGAGGTTGGCAGAGTACACGCTGAAGGCCTGACACCCAGACGCTTGCAGACAACTAACTGCTATTAGCTTACAGTGAAAAACGTTTTTTGTTTTTAAAGGCACGCTATAGTCACACCAGATATGAGTGGCAAATGCACTTGCTGAGGTTGGCAGAGTAAACGCTGAAGGCCTGACACCCGCTTGAAGACAACTAACTGCTATTCAATCTATAACAGTGAAAAAAGTTTTTGTTTTTAAATGTCAAGCTTAAGCTATTGTGACACCAGATATGAGTGGTGGCACTGGGCAAGTGGGCACAGTATCCACTGTGAGCCTGACACAGAAGCTGGCAGACAACTAACTGCTATTCAATCTAAAACAGTGAAAAACTTTTTTTTGTTTTTAAAGGCCCGCCATAGTCACACCAGATATGAGTGACAAAGGGCACTTGCTGAGGTTGGCAGAGTACACGCTGAAGGCCTGACACCCAGACGCTTGCAGACAACTAACTGCTATTAGCTTACAGTGAAAAACGTTTTTTGTTTTTAAAGGCACGCTATAGTCACACCAGATATGAGGGGCAAAGTGCACTTGCTGAGGTTGGCAGAGTACACGCTGAAGGCCTGACACCCGCTTCAAGACAACTAACTGCTATTCACTCTATAACAGTGAAAAAAGTTTTTTTCTTTTTAAATTTCAAGCTTAAGCTATTGTGACACCAGATATGAGTGGTGGCACTGGGCAAGTGGGCACAGTATCCACTGTGAGCCTGACACAGAAGCTGGCAGACAACTAACTGCTATCAATCTATTACAGTGTAAAAACTTTTTTCTTTTTAAAAGCACGCTATTGTCACACCTGATATGAGTGGCAAAGTGGACTGGCAGAGGTTGGCAGAGTACACGCTGAAGGTCTGACACCCGCTTTAAGGACACTGACTGCTATGAGCTTACAGTGAAAAACTTTTTTTGTTTTTAAGGCACGCTATAGTCACACCAGATATGAATGGCAAAGTGCACTTGCTGAGGTTGGCAGAGTACACGCTGAAGGCCTGAAACCCAGACGCTTGCAGACAACTAACTGCTATTAGCTTACAGTGAAAAACGTTTTTTGTTTTTAAAGGCACGCTATAGTCACACCAGATATGAGTGACAAAGGGCACTTGCTGAGGTTGGCAGAGTACACGCTGAAGGCCTGACACCCAGACACTTGCAGACAACTAACTGCTATTAGCTTACAGTGAAAAACGTTTTTTGTTTTTAAAGGCACGCTATAGTCACACCAGATATGAGGGGCAAAGTGCACTTGCTGAGGTTGGCAGAGTACACGCTGAAGGCCTGACACCCGCTTGAAGACAACTAACTGCTATTCAATCTATAACAGTGAAAAACTTTTTTTGTTTTTAAAGGCACGCTATAGTCACACCAGATATGAGTGGCAAAGTGCACTTGCTGAGGTTGGCAGAGTACACGCAGAAGGCCTGACACCCAGACGCTTGCAGACAACTAGCTGCTATTAGCATACAGTGAAAAACTTTTTTTGTTTTTAACGGCACGCTATAGTCACACCAGATATGAGTGGCAAATGCACTTGCTGAGGTTGGCAGAGTAAACACTGAAGGCCTGACACCCGCTTGAAGACAACTAACTGCTATTCAATCTATAACAGTGAAAAAAGTTTTTGTTTTTAAATGTCAAGCTTAAGCTATTGTGACACCAGATATGAGTGGTGGCACTGGGCAAGTGGGCACAGTATCCACTGTGAGCCTGACACAGAAGCTGGCAGACAACTAACTGCTATTCAATCTATTAGAGTGAAAAACTTTTTTGTTTTTAAAGGCACGCTATAGTCACACCAGATATGAGTGGCAAATGCACTTGCTGAGGTTGGCAGAGTAAACGCTGAAGGCCTGACACCCAGACGCTTGCAGACAACTAACTGCTATTAGCTTACAGTGAAAAACGTTTTTTGTTTTTAAAGGCACGCTATAGTCACACCAGATATGAGTGGCAAAGTGGACTGGCAGAGGTTGGCAGAGTACACGCTGAAGGTCTGACACCCGCTTGCAGTCAACTAACTGCTATTCAATCTATAACAGTGAAAAAAGTTTTTGTTTTTAAATGTCAAGCTTAAGCTATTGTGACACCAGATATGAGTGGTGGCACTGGGCAAGTGGGCACAGTATCCACTGTGAGCCTGACACAGAAGATGGAAGACAACTAACTGCTATTCAATCTATTAGAGTGAAAAACTTTTTTTGTTTTTAAAGGCATGCTATAGTCACACCAGATGAGTGGCAAATGCACTTGCTGAGGTTGGCAGAGTACACGCTGAAGGCCTGACACCCAGACGCTTGCAGACAACTAACTGCTATTAGCTTACAGTGAAAAACGTTTTTTGTTTTTAAAGGCACGCTATAGTCACACCAGATATGAGGGGCAAAGTGCACTTGCTGAGGTTGGCAGAGTACACGCTGAAGGCCTGACACCCGCTTCAAGACAACTAACTGCTATTTTACTCTATAACAGTGAAAAACTTTTTTGTTTTTAAAGGCACGCTATAGTCACACCAGATATGAGTGGCAAAGTGCACTTGCTGAGGTTGGCAGAGTACACGCGGAAGGCCTGACACCCAGACGCTTGCAGACAACTAGCTGCTATTAGCATACAGTGAAAAACGTTTTTTGTTTTTAAAGGCACGCTATAGTCACACCAGATATGAGTGGCAAATGCACTTGCTGAGGTTGGCAGAGTGCACGCTGAAGGCCTGACACCCGCTTGAAGACAACTAACTGCTATTCAATCTATAACAGTGAAAAAAGTTTTTGTTTTTAAATGTCAAGCTTAAGCTATTGTGACACCAGATATGAGTGGTGGCACTGGGCAAGTGGGCACAGTATCCACTGTGAGCCTGACACAGAAGCTGGCAGACAACTAACTGCTATTCAATCTATTAGAGTGAAAAACTTTTTTTGTTTTTAAAGGCACGCTATTGTCACACCTGATATGAGTGGCAAAGTGGACTGGCAGAGGTTGGCAGAGTACACGCTGAAGGTCTGACACCCGCTTTAAGGACACTGACTGCTATGAGCTTACAGTGAAAAACTTTTTTTGTTTTTAAAGGCACGCTATAGTCACACCAGATATGAGTGGCAAAGTGCACTTGCTGAGGTTGGCAGAGTACACGCTGAAGGCCTGACACCCAGACGCTTGCAGACAACTAACTGCTATTAGCTTACAGTGAAAAACGTTTTTTGTTTTTAAAGGCACGCTATAGTCACACCAGATATGAGGGGCAAAGTGCACTTGCTGAGGTTGGCAGAGTTCACGCTGAAGGCCTGACACCCGCTTGAAGACAACTAACTGCTATTCAATCTATAACAGTGAAAAACATTTTTTGTTTTTAAAGGCACGCTATAGTCACACCAGATATGAGTGGCAAAGTGCACTTGCTGAGGTTGGCAGAGTACACGCGGAAGGCCTGACACCCAGACGCTTGCAGACAACTAGCTGCTATTAGCATACAGTGAACAACGTTTTTTGTTTTTAAAGGCACGCTATAGTCACACCAGATATGAGTGGCAAATGCACTTGCTGAGGTTGGCAGAGTGCACGCTGAAGGCCTGACACCCGCTTGAAGACAACTAACTGCTATTCAATCTATAACAGTGAAAAAAGTTTTTGTTTTTAAATGTCAAGCTTAAGCTATTGTGACACCAGATATGAGTGGTGGTACTGGGCAAGTGGGCACAGTATCCACTGTGAGCCTGACACAGAAGCTGGCAGACAACTAACTGCTATTCAATCTATTAGAGTGAAAAACTTTTTTTGCTTTTAAAGGCACGCTATAGTCACACCAGATATGAGTGGCAAATACACTTGCTGAGGTTGGCAGAGTACACGCGGAAGGCCTGACACCCAGACGCTTGCAGACAACTAGCTGCTATTAGCATACAGTGAAAAACGTTTTTTGTTTTTAAAGGCACGCTATAGTCACACCAGATATGAGTGGCAAAGTGCACTTGCTGAGGTTGGCAGAGTGCACGCTGAAGGCCTGACACCCGCTTGAAGACAACTAACTGCTATTCAATCTAAAACAGTGAAAAACTTTTTTTTGTTTTTAAAGGCCCGCTATAGTCACACCAGATATGAGTGACAAAGGGCACTTGCTGAGGTTGGCAGAGTACACGCTGAAGGCCTGACACCCAGACGCTTGCAGACAACTAACTGCTATTAGCTTACAGTGAAAAACGTTTTTTGTTTTTAAAGGCACGCTATAGCCACACCAGATATGAGGGGCAAAGTGCACTTGCTGAGGTTGGCAGAGTACACGCTGAAGGCCTGACACCCGCTTGAAGACAAGTAACTGCTATTCAATCTATAACAGTGAAAAACTTTTTTTGTTTTTAAAGGCACGCTATAGTCACACCAGATATGAGTGGCAAAGTGCACTTGCTGAGGTTGGCAGAGTACACGCGGAAGGCCTGACACCCAGACGCTTGCAGACAACTAGCTGCTATTAGCATACAGTGAAAAACTTTTTTTGTTTTTAAAGGCACGCTATAGTCACACCAGATATGAGTGGCAAATGCACTTGCTGAGGTTGGCAGAGTAAACGCTGAAGGCCTGACACCCGCTTGAAGACAACTAACTGCTATTCAATCTATAACAGTGAAAAAAGTTTTTGTTTTTAAATGTCAAGCTTAAGCTATTGTGACACCAGATATGAGTGGTGGCACTGGGCAAGTGGGCACAGTATCCACTGTGAGCCTGACACAGAAGCTGGCAGACAACTAACTGCTATTCAATCTATTAGAGTGAAACACTTTTTTTGTTTTTAAAGGCACGCTATAGTCACACCAGATATGAGTGGCAAATGCACTTGCTGAGGTTGGCAGAGTAAACGCTGAAGGCCTGACACCCAGACGCTTGCAGACAACTAACTGCTATTAGCTTACAGTGAAAAACGTTTTTTGTTTTTAAAGGCACGCTATAGTCACACCAGATATGAGGGGCAAAGTGCACTTGCTGAGGTTGGCAGAGTACACGCTGAAGGCCTGACACCCGCTTGAAGACACTGTGAGCCCGACACAGAAGCTGGCAGGCAGGCAACTGCAATTACATTACACAGAAAAAAAAAAGAAAAAAAGAAAAAGCAGACTGATGTTCTAGCCCTAAAAAGGGCTTTTTGGGGTGCTGTTCTTACAGCAGAGATCAGATGAGTCTAGCTATCAATTTCCCTATCTAATGAGCAGCAGCTACACTTTCCCTCCTCTATCTAAGAATGCAGCTTCAGTATGAATCTAAAATGGATGCTTTACAGGAGGTGGGAGGGTCTGGAAGGGAGGGTCTGCTGCTAATTTGCTGGAATGTGTCTGCTGACCGTGAGGCACAGGGTCAAAGTTTGCTCAATGATGATGAATAGGGGGCCGATCGAACCGCGTATGTGTTCGCCCGCCGTGGCGAACGCGAACACGCTATGTTCGCCAGGAACTATTCGCCAGCGAACAGTTCGGTACATCACTACTCATAAATTGTTTACTCTTCTGATTCTCCTTTAGCTTTCACTTAATCCGTTAACGCCGTTACGGCGTGCTATGCCGTCCTGGCTTTAATGGGGTTTAAGCCCACCCACGTTTCCCCAATCCCTCCCAAACTGCAGATCACGGTGGGGGGATCTGCCTGGCAACCCAGGCAGGTCCCCTGTGGCCAATCCGTACTGATCTGCAGTTTGTGATCGCAGTGACAGCCAGTCACTGCGATCACTGTTAGAATGTGTCAGACAATGATTTTTAATCACTGGCTGACGCATTGTCTCTGCCCCTCTCCAGGAGAGCCCTACAGGAGAAAGAATTTTTTAACCCTTCCAGTGCTGGTCACAGCATTTAACACTGTGATCAGCCTGTTTGGGGATTTCAGTACATTTGTACTATTATAATTATTTTTTTTTTTTTATTCTTTATTTTTCTTGTGCATGGTATAACAATAGGCTCGGTCAGCCACAATAGCATTCACGAGCAGAAATATAACACAGTTGTAACATAGCGTGGCATATGAATAGACTGCACATTTTTAGTTTAGTAAGAGTATGTATGATCGTCGCAAGTCAAGTAGCTTCTCCAGATCTGCTTATCAGAATGGTGTGGTACATAGCTTGGTCAACAAAATAACATAATAACTTGAAATAACTGAGGCTTAATTCTATAGATTTAAAACATTGCTAGTCTGGTGTATAGTGCCAACTTTGCTTGGGGAACAATTATTCTAGCATGGCGGTACCTTAGCGAGGCCTTAGGTTCTACTACATGTTTTTTTTTCTTAAAAAAAAAAGTTGTGTTTTAAACACGTTATTTGCAGTAGATTGAACAGTAGATTGAACATGCAGTACGTAGTGAGGTCATAGCAGAGTTTTGAACAAAAGATAACAGTGCGATAAATTAAGCTTTATACTTTAAGAGGCCTCAATGCGAGAATCTATGTTAATATGCCAGGCATCTAGCATTGTACATGTTGGGGTTTCTCACATTACTTTTGCAGGAGATGCCAAATCATAAAATAATAGATAAAAATAACAATACACATTAAGTATAGGCATAGGTCCTAGATTCAGTGTGTATAGAGCTCAATTACAGGTGTAGTGAAGTTTTAGCTAACTAACATGTAATACATATAATGATCTATCTGGACACCATTCTAGTGATTCAAGATTAGTTATGTTGGTCACAGTTCAGTATAGACATAGACCTACGCTGTGAGTCTCTGGGCTATGGGTGATTACCAGCAGTAACAATGTCCCTTAAGGTGCAGACTGTAGAGGCTGGAGCCCAGCACTGCGTGCTTTTCCAATCGACTCCGTCAGCCGATGCCCACCGGGTGTGTAGAACTGTCCGGCATGGGGGTGACCTGTCTAAGGGCGGCATGCTCGCCTGGTGAGGTTCTTGCGCGGCAGGACAGGTGTCGCCCCAGGGCCCCTTCCTCGGTTGACGGGCCTGCTGCATCATGCACAGTGTTGCAGTAGTGATGTGGGCGCTGCGGCAAGAGTTCGCCACCTGTATGCCTTGGTGAGGTTCCCCGCCCGAGTCCGTCGCCAGTTGGAGGCCTTGACATTTTTCTTTGGCCGGGGGATTCCGGCGTTGTCGAGTGGCAGAGGATATGTTCAGGCTTGGTCTTGCTCTGGTGCGTGTGAGGTCGGCAGCAGCTGCCTGGGAGGTAAGTCTTTGTTTCCCGCTTTTTTGAGGTCCGAGGAAGGAGCAGTTTGGAGGCTCGGGATGGGCCTCTGCTCAGAAGGCGTCGAGTGGCTGGGCGGATCCACGCCGCCACACTCTTCATCGCCAGCTTGAAGCGCCGACCCTGTGAGTGGAGCGACGACCAGAGGCTGGAGCGAAGCCGGTAGTAGTAAGTTAGGGTGCATTTAGGTGGTTCGAGGAGGGTGGTTCGAGTCGCCATCTTGTGTGCGCCCCTGTAATCCCGCGTATTTGCGGGTTCCGTCGCTTGGTTGAGCCGCATTGTGGGGGTAGTCGTCCCCAGCGAGGACCGGGATATCCCCCGCCGGTCCAGAGGGGGGGGCAGCGGGGCAACTGCCGAGTGAAGCATAGGAGTAGTTCCCGTGCTGGGGGATCGGCCGCCTCCCCCGCGCTGCAGGCTCCGCTTCGGTGTAGGCCGCATGGCCGGTGAGGGTGCTCGTTTGGCGTATCGGCTTGGGACCGGTATCAATCTGTTCCCCGTGTACTCCAGTGTTGGATTCCGGGCACTTTGTGCTGTTGGCATGTTTGAGTCGTGCAGGGTGCTCAGATTTGTGCCCGATGGCTTGGGAGCCCTCATGCAGCACGTACGGCCATCTTGGCAGTCACATAATTATTTTTTTTTAGGGTCAAAAAATATTGTTTATTTTTTTTTTCACCCTTTGTCAGCCGCAGCAACCCAAATCTCCCTTAACCCTTTCCCCGCTGCCGTAATCACTGTACTGTACAGTATCGCTACTGTACAGTATTGTACCAGTGATCACTGTGATCAGAGGGCTCTCCGATCAGGGTGACTTTTTCGGGGGTTATTTTTATTAAAAAAAATAAATAAAATAAAAAAATTCCCTTTCAGTACTGGTCGCAGCAGACTAAACTGTGATAAGTACATTAATTTTATTTTTTGTGGGTTTTTGAGGGTGGGTAGTAGGGTGTTAGGCAGGTAGGAATGTTGTAATTTCCCCCTGAGATTTTTTTTAATTAATTTTGAGTAGTCCCCCTTAGAATGGCACATTGCTACTCAGCCAAGGAGACGTACGCCATTCTGGCACTATCACTACCTCTGACATTGAGGCTATTACTGACTCCTCTAGT
Source organism: Pelobates fuscus (assembly GCF_036172605.1). NCBI lineage: Eukaryota > Metazoa > Chordata > Amphibia > Anura > Pelobatidae > Pelobates > Pelobates fuscus. The sequence goes on from NC_086327.1 coordinate 58,487,318, forward strand.
GATGGTGCCCCACCACCACCACCAACAAGAGGACGTTCAGCAAGCCCAATGCCAGATTGAGACTGGGTGCCCCCAAACCTGACGGCCCCAAATATTCCCCCATTTACGGCGACCCCTGGCATCACTGTTATGGTGGATGCTTGGGAGCCCCTAAAATATTTTGATTTGTTCATGTCAGAGGAAGTATTTCAATTATTGGTTGAGCAAACCAATTTATTTGCCAACCAATGTCTGACTACGAATCCGGGGTCACGTTACAATCAGCGTATTATGTGGCACCCCACAGAACTCGGGGTTTTGGGCCCTAACTCTAGTTATGGGCATTGTCAAAAGCCGAGTATCAGGTCCTACTGGTCCAAGCACCCCATCCTGGCTACCCCTCTTTTCCCTGGGGTTATGAAGAGGGATCACTATGAGCAGCTTCTGCGTTTCCTCCACTTCAACGATAACACACTGTGCCCACCAAGAAACGACCCATTGTTTGACAGGCTGTACAGAATTCAGCCCCTAATTGAACTCCTGTCAGACAAATTCTCCCAAAATTATGTCCCTGAAGAAAATATTTGTATAGATGAGTCCTTACTGAAGTTTAAGGGTAGATTACTTTTTAAGCAGTATATCCCTTCTTAACGGTCCCGATACGGTGTAAAATTTTATAAATTGTGTGAATCCAAATCTGGATATACATGGGCGTTTCATATTTATCAGAGGAAGGATAGCCATCTTGACCCACCAGGATGCCCTGATTCTGTGGGTACATGTGGCAAGATAGTATGGGACCTAATCCTTCCATTGTTACATAAGGGATACAGGCTATGGGTTGACAACTATTTAATGAATAGTGAACTAGTTTAATGAACCTAACAAAGAGTGTAGGTCCTTCCATGTGCAAGTTCCTAGTTGCAGGAACCTGTTCACATCTTTGCGAATGCGTAGGAGTTTATCCTCGGGGAGACTTGATTTCATGGTATTGGAATCCAGCATGATTCATAGAAAATTAAGTCTGATGGTGGGTTCAGTGGTTTTGTCTTGTGAAAGTGGAACGCCTAGAGTTGCAAATAGCGCTGTAGTGCTCTTTAAACTTAGAGGAGTGCTACTGCTACTTTCCATCATTAAAAAGTCGTCTAGATAGTGTATCACCCTGGGGCACCTAGTGATGTTGAGGAGAAGCCAGCAAAGAGTCTCTGCAAATGTGTCAAAGATTTTGGGGCTACTTTTTGCCCCAAAAGTGAGTCTGGAAGTGAAGTAATATTTCTCTCTGTTCTTAACCCCATGAACATGCCATAATAAGGGATTGATAGGTAGCAACTTGAAAGCATTGGTGATATCGGTCTTGCCGAGCCATGCAGCTTTACCAGCTTTCAAGATTGCCTGTATAGCATTATCCACAGTGGTACAGTGTAGAGAGAATTCGGTGGACGGTATGAGGGAGTCTAGGCTCGGGTTTGTAGATGAATGAGGAGCCAACAGATCAATGATTAGATGTTTTTTATTTGAGTATTTAATAGTGGCTATCCCAATCGGATTTGTGCACCAGGAGGATAAGAGGGGGGTGGGGGGGGAGGGAAAGGGGCCTATCATGAAACCCTTTTTGAACTTCTTTCCCAATAAGATCATCAACTGTTTGTGATTTGTGTACTGCAGATAGGAGGTTAGGACATTCTAATGTACCTACGGGGAGTGACACTAGCCCAGTGTGGAAACCTTGTGAAAACTTGTGAATTAAGTATTCCACCAAGTGAGGGGACAGAAGAGTATTCAAGTAGAATGCCAAATTCCCTATGTTCACCTCAGTTAGTCATTGTTTAGGGTTCAATTTAGATGGGCACATGAACTTAGTATGAGCCCTAAAGCATATGGAGCACACGTGCAGTAGTCTGCAGGCACTAAAACGGCACACTCCTGCATTGAAATTATTGCAGAATTGCGCCTTGGAGGGATCGGCTTCTGAGGGGCACAAATTGGTGGTATGGGAGGTGGATGAGCAGACTGCACAAGACAGGGGCACCAAGCCTGCAAACTGTTTGCAAAATAGTTCTGTGTCCAACAGGCTCCAGTCAGTGTAGATGTTAAACTGGGCCAGGGTTGCTGCTGCTTTTTCCGACACAGGCTTATGGTAGTCATAAAATATAAAATCCCCGTACTTGTGGCCCAAGTCCAGCAATTTGTGCATGTATAAATTGAGCTCTTCCCGGCGTTGTGGATAAACAGATAAACAGAGCATACAACGTCCCTGTAAATACCGAAAGTTAGGACAAACTTGGGTATGGTGAGTTTTTTGTTGAGTCTTGGGTCTCTAGCCTTCATTACAACAGCTTAAACACCGTAATTGTATGTTCTGTTTTCCACAATGTCCTGGCAAGCAATTAGCAAAGAGACTAGGTTACATCTTTACCATCTAGAATGTCCTTGCGGAGATCTGGGGGCACCATGTGAGCTGGGGTAATTATGTGGGTGGTGGGCCGGGTGAAAGGTGAAGCAGGAGTCCTACCCTGCATGTTGGAAGGTTTGAGTGCTTGTGCAGATCCTATGGGAGGAGGATCTATCCGAGCCGGGCTGGCATTTTCCAGTTTTGTCAGTCTATCATTGATGGACTGAAGAGAGGACAAGATGGTGTTTAGAGTTCCTTGTACCCAACCAAGGATCCTCAGGATGAGCTGTGAGCAGCTTGAAAAGTTACGCTTTCCTTGCTGTGGCTGGGAAGGGGATTCCCCTCAGGCTCAATTCAGCCAAGATCCTGGACCTCAATGAGCCGTGAAGGAACTCTAAACACCATCTTGTCCTCTCTTCAGTCCATCAATGAGGGGTTACCGTATATACTCGAGTATAAGCCGACCCGAATATAAGCCGAGGCCCCTAATTTTAGCCCAAAAAACTGGGCAAACTTATTGACTCGAGTATAAGACTAGGGTGGGAAATGCAGCAGCTACTGGTAAATTTCTAAATAAAATTAGATTCTAAAAAAATTATATTAATTGAATATTATTATTTACAGTGTGTGTATATAATGAATGCAGTGTGTGTGTGTGTATGAGTGCAGTGTGTGTGTGTATGAATGCAGTGTGTGTGTGTATGAATGCAGTGTGTGTATGAGTGCGCAGTGTGTGTATGAGTGCAGTGTGTGTGTGTGTGATGCAGTGTGTGTTTTGTGTTGCAGAGCCTTGGTGGGGGGGTGGGCATTTTTATTAATTTTTTTTAATATTTAATAATTAAAAGGTCACTCCAGACACAAATACATTCTCATTTGTAGGTTAACATGTTTTTTTTCTTATATATTTTGTTCATTTTGATGGATAAAACCTTCCTATTTTCAGTATATTGTATTGCCCATAACAGCACAACAGCTCATGATGTCATTACATATAGATGTAGGTAAACCAATTAAGGAGGGCACATATTCAGCATTTAATGGAATAAGATACAGCTAACTTAAAGTGCTTCTATTCTCTATTGGGTCCCAGAAAGTATCTCATTTAGATGAGACATAAGAGCACAAATGCCAATTTTATTATATCAAATTGTTGAAATTATCAAAGTATATTATCAACAAAAACAATGAATTAATAAATACATAATAAAATCTAGATTTGGGGTTGTCGGGGTGCCAACATACATTTGTGAGTCAGGTGCAATGTTACCTAGTTACGTCTTTTCCCTCAGAAGCACAAAGGTTACATGAAGCATGTGCACAATTTCCTATTTTCATTGAAATCATAAATAGAGGTATTTCCAGCCTGCTTCTATTTGTTTTTGTTATATTATTATTTTTTTTTTATTATTATTATTTTTATTTTATTCATTTTTTTTCGTCCCCCCTCCCTGGCCAGGGAGGGGGGCTCTGCTTCCCTGGTGGTTCAGTGGGGGGGCTGTGGGGGCTGCAGAGTGGTTACTTACCTCTCCTGCAGCTCCTGTCAGCTCTATCCTCCTCCGCGCCGGTCCGTGCAGCTCTTCTGTCAGCTCACACTGTAAGTCTCGCGGCCGCACTATGACCCGCGGCTCTCGCGAGACTTACAGTGGGAGCTGACCGAGGTGCTGAACGGACTGGCGCGGAGGAGGAGAGAGCTGACAGGAGCTGCAGGAGAGGTAAGTAACCACTCTGCAGCCCCCACAAGCCCCTGTCTGTATTATGGCAATGCAAATTGCCATAATACAGACACTGACTCGAGTATAAGCCGAGTTGGGGTTTTTCAACACAAAAAATGTGCTGAAAAACTCGGCTTATACTCGAGTATATACGGTAGGTGCTGGTCTTAGTTATACGTTATGGTTGGTCCTGTGAGGCCAACTCCCCAATTTCAACACAAAGATTTTCACCCCTCGGCCCAAATCATAGTCAGAGCCTCGCATTCATGCTACAGGTGGTATGACCAATAGGTGCCTGTGATTAATCCTGATACCAGCAGTGAACAAAGAATCAAGTCCTTTATTGACAGGTAGTGAGTTTGGATAGTTTGGATACATATGATGGACTTAGTCGAGTGACGCCATGGCCTAACGAGGCAAAGCGGGAATCAAGCCCCCGTTCCCTGATACCCCGTTTATGGATGAAGCGTGGCCATGTAGAGGCAATTAGTAGAGAGAGATGTGAACTACAATAATGAAACCAATAACCCGGCCTATAAGGTAAATCAACCTTCAGGAAATCTTAAATTGAGGTGTAGCATGTCAAGAAAGGAAAGGATATCCTTAATGATTTTCAAAAATGCCATGATAGTAACCCCTTCTACATGCATAATAACCATAACAGTAGTAGAATGCCTAATTACTAAGAGTAACGTAACAGATAAAATGATAATCTGTATCTTGCATAACCACTATAAGTAACTTGCAGATTATAATTAGTAATCCTGGTCTGAACCTTGGAATATCTATGAGAGATCGCCCCCCCGCACCCAAGAACAGTTAGCCAGCTGCATTGTTTTTTAGCAGTACAAATTTATTATACAGTGATCTTCCCATTCACTAACCAAAATCCTGTAACAGTAATGTGCACAAATTAGACATTTATAAGATGCTAACGAATGGACCTAGTATAGCAGGTCTGATGAATCGTTTGTCTGTTTGTTCGAACATAAGTAGGGAGATATGCCGCCTGAACGGTGGGAATAGCCCAAACGCGGCTAACTTTGGCAATTACCTTGACAGTTCGTTTTGTTTGTGTGAAAGATGATTGTAGTTCATCTGAGACTCCATGAACGGAGGACGCTGAAAGTGGTGGGAATTACGAATGGAGGCCGGAACCGGAAGTACGGGCTGCCGAGGAAAAGAGTGAACGGAACGCCATGGCGAAGGTAAGAAGGGGAAGTAGTGTTTTATAGAAATGCTAACTCATCCTACAAATACAGGTCTGCAGCCTTAAACATATATATATATATATATATATATATACATATATATATATATATATATTAAATAATTTCTAAATATTTTTAACAAAAAAAGGATAAGAAGGCCAACCCAAGTACCTTTTTTCAGTTAACACTTTTTTGCCCCTCACAGAGTCTTTCAATGCCCCTGACAGAGCCTTTCAAAATATACTGATAAGAGTCCCTGGCAGAGTATTTTAATGTCCCTGACAGAGTCTTTCAATGCCTCTGACAGAGCCTTTCAATGCCCCTCACAGAGCCGTGCAATGTCCCTGGCATTTTAACCCCTTAACGACCACAGACATACCACGGACACGTGTTCGGCTGAAACGAACGAATACCAAGTTTTTGTTTTTCTCAAACTATTATTTTGTGCATTTGTGCAGTTTTCATTAATCTTGGAATGTTCGGTTATATACGAAAGTTAGCCCACCACAAGGGCCGTTCGTATATTTATAACCGAATGCCCTATTTTAGCAGTAGTTTTCACACGATTTCATACGAATCGTTTTACTTCACTGTTTCAGTTAAATACTGTATGTTTTAAATGTCGGCCTCTATTGGTCAGTTTTGATATTGCATAGGAGTTTAATTGAAGTAGGGTAATTACTGCATGTTTAATTACGTCTTCTAGTGGTCAATTTTGATATTGCACAGGCTATATTTGAAGTTTGATATTTTAAAGTTATTAATTCAGGTCAAACAAGTGCTTGCTTTTTAATTCTTTTTTCACTCCTTATAAGTATATTCTGACGTTACGCATGTTTCTCTTTGTAGAGGACTCAATTGTGTCATTAAGGTTAATTGCCAGTTCTTATTGTTCAAACCATAGGGAGGTTATCTTCCTTCTAACTTAAGTTACATTAAGGCATGGATCTTCCGGGCACAACTCTTAAGTTTTGCTCTCCAGAAGCAATTAGCTGGGTTTATAAGTGTATATATTATATTCATATCATAGCGATCAGATGTGGTAAAACATGTATTATATTTGTTTCAGATCCACAAAGCTCTGCATTGGAGTCCATCACTGCTACTAGTCACACTTCACTGTGCGTTTAGTTAAGTGGTTACAGTTTTTCTGGCCCACATATGGCCCTCATTAGTTTGTCTAGTCCTTAATGTTTATTTTCTACACGTAATCTTACGGAATGTTTATAAATTCTTTGTTCAGTTAATACTAAGTGTTAAATATTGGCATATATTGGTCAGTATCCATATTGCACATGTCAATATTTTAAGTTAGTCTTATGTTTTGTTTAGGTAAAGCAAACGCATTGCGTGTTCATAGTTTTTCATGCTTTATCAGTAGATGCTGATGATACACAGGTTCGCTTAAATAACACTATTTGGTTTTCACTCAACTAAGCCTGTAAATTCTTACCCGGTGCATTCCTATAATCATGTCACTAAGGCTTGATTTCTTAACCTATGTCCAACATCAACACTGTATAACCTGCATCTATGCTACTACTATTCTATTTCTAACGTATAACTAAGTTTTCTTGTATTGGTTTCTATATTCAAGGGAGACTGGGTCTTTGACACTTAACTGGGGATTAGATGTTATCACTAGTTCTGTATAGCAAGCTACATTAATTAAAGCCTTGGTGTATAATTATTTAACTAAGTTTTAGATCTTTATGCGAATTCACCTGTTATTGTGGCTTCCTTCACTGCTTGCCTCAATTCTACTCAAGTGTAAAGTATACTCTCTTTACTAAATTACCATTTATGTCCCTTAACCCCACTACTGTTTTATCTTAAGTCTGTTGTTCTGCTCTCGAGGAGGTCCGAGGCAGGACCACACACATACTTCTCACATAATTCATTATATCTTTAGGTTCATTATTAGGACTTTCACTTGTATCCGTTTCTTCTTCCATATGGGTCGTGGGCAATGGCGTACACACAATCCAGGGGGCCTCAGTGCAAAACTGCTCCATGGGTCCACTCCCTCCCTCACCTCTCTCCCCTTCCCTCCCCTCTCTCCCCCGATCCGTGGCCCCCACTTACACATACATAGACACAAATACATACACACAGACAGACACCCCCCCGACAGCCACATACATACAAACACACATACATACAGACACACACATACACAGACAGACACACACACACATACAGACACATACACACACATACATACAGAGACACACACACATACATAGACACACACACAGAGACATAGACACACACACATACAGAGACAACCACACAGAGGCACACATACATACACACACAGAGACATACAGAGACACAGATACACACACAGATACACACTACTCCTACTCCTACGAGGATACCATTTCCTCCTTTCTCCTCACTGTGGAGTTTCTCCGACTATAGTCCCTTAATGGATCTTATGGTTGCCAGCGGGTTGTGACCCTTTTCTCTCTTGTTGAATGGCCACTGGCCAGTATTTTCATGACCACAGCCTTCATGATTACTTGAACTGTGGCTTGGCAGTTCTTGTTCCTGAGTTTCATGGGGTATTTCCTCCAAATCATCCCCTATTACGTCCTCAGCCTCTGTACCAGGTGTATTCCAGACTTCAGAAATGTCATCATGCCAAACTCCATGCCAGATATCAGTGTCTAGTTGCATGAGTGGCCCTACCCAATTTGATAGGTTGTCTGTTATACGTGGTCGAAGTTGATTTGTATGTCTCCGTGTGTAACATCCATCAGAGGTTAAAACTTTATAGTGCGCCGGCCCCAGAACTTCCTTTATCACTGCTTCTTTCCAACGATTCTCCTGATGATATACACACATCCAAACAGAATCCCCTGTCTGGTAACAACGGCCTGCTTTTCTGACTTGCATCTTCAATTGTTGCTGGATGACCCTTTGTTGAATCTCTGGTTTTAGCAGATCCAACTTTGTCCTGAGTTCACGGCCTAACATAAGGTTGTCCAGTGGTTGGATGAGGTGTATTTCGATGATGTTCAGGTCTCTTTCCTTCTGCTTTCAGACTTCTCAGAAAACCCTTTAATGTTTGAACAAAACGTTCTGAATTCATAACTCCTGAGCTCTTGTTTGGAATGACTTGAGATGTATTGGAGTCTTTAGTGGCCAACCTTTGCGAACAAAAATAAGTATTTCCCTCAGCAAAGAGTCCTTTGTTGTCTCCTGTGCAATTTATCTGGCTGTTATCACCTCACTAAAATATATTGAAGATCTTTCTGTGGTAGTTAATTGTGAATCCATTTTCAATGGAAGTCTAGAGAATGCATCCGTATTAGAATGCAGAGCGTTTGGACAATATTGTATCTGATACTGATAAGCCCCCAGAGTTAAGGCATACCTCTGAAGTCTTGCTGCTGTCGTGATTGAAATACCTTTCTGTGGGTTAAAAATTGTCAATAAAGGTTTATGGTCCGTAAACAGTGTGAAGGGAATTTATTTACTGCCCATACTATTGACAGAGCCTCTTTTGAGAATAGTTTTTTTCTGCAGCTGTGAGTGATCTAGAGGCAAAAGCCACTGGCCTGTCTGTCCCATCAGCCATGGAATGAGACAGGACTGCTCCCAGTCAGTAAGGTGATGCATCACAAGCAATGGAAACAGGCTTTTCCAAGTCATAGTGTACTTGTCAGGCCTTAAGCCTCCCGATGTCTCCTCATGCTTCTGGGTTTGACGGAGCTTAGCCACACCCCCATTGCCGCGGTCGGCTATTTAATGCGACCGCACCAGCTGATAGACGCTGGATTATTGAAACGCGTACCGCGCCAAACTCACCGGCTCACATACCTCGGTGAGACGACCACTCGCTACTAGACCGGACTGGAGGAATATTCAAGTCCCCAACATCTCTCTTCATCACAGACAACTACCAGCACTCTCGGCAACCATTCACTGAAGCAACCGCCTCTGAGGAGAGCTGCGGACACAATCACTCTACTTCCAGAAGTTAAGTAATTTACAGTCTCTGAGTTAAGAGCTAACAATGTTAAAGCTTTATTTCAACTTACTAAAGTCTGCTATCAAGTTGTTCAGCAATCCTGCTACAGCTTTCCTCAAATCAAGTATTATTCAAGTCCAGCTGTACCTGTCTTGCTACAGATAATCTTATTTCTTCATACTAAAGTCTGCTATCAAGTTGTTCAGCAATCCTGCTACAGCTTACCTCAAATCAAGTATTATTCAAGTTCAGCTGTACCTGTCTTGCTACAGATAATCTTATTTCTTCATACTAAAGTCTGCTATCGAATTGTTCAGCAATCCTGCTACAGCTTTCCTCAAATCAAGTATTATTCAAGTTCAGCTGTACCTGTCTTGCTACAGATAATCTTATTTCTTCATACTAAAGTCTTCTATCAAGTTGTTCAGCAAGCCTGCTACAGCATCCCTCAAAACAAGTATTATTTAAGTTATACTGCACCAGTCTTGCTGCTGATAATTCCAATGTATATAATCTCTTATAATTTGAACTGTTAACAAGAATAACGGATGCTAATGAATTCTGAACCTTGTCAATGCTAAATGAAACAAACCGTTTATTATTTAAAGAAACAGTAACTGTAATTCTGGAACTGAAGTCTCAGTTCCATCTAAGTGTCTTAATAAAAGATCAAAGTCCTAACAAATCTGCAGTTGTGTTCCACATCATTTACTGTGAACGTGACAGTACTAAAAGACGTGAACTACGCACTAATTCTTTTGACCTATGGAAAGCTGAAGCACATTCTACTGTCCAGCGCCATTGTCGTTTACTCTCTAGAAGATGATGTAAAGGGTACAGGACATGAGCTACATTTGGCAAAAAAAGGTTGTAATAATTAGGACCTTAGCTGTGTCACATTTTGTGGAGTTGGAGCATCCTGTAATGCCTTGACCTTCTCATCTGTTATATGCAGCCCATGTTTGTCAATTACATGAGCACAACATTCAAAACGATCCTGCATGAATTGGCATTTATCCAAATTCACTTTCAATCCATATTCCATAAGTCCTTGCAAAACTGCCTCTACATTCTGTTTATGTTCCTCCTCTGATTTACCCGTCACCAGCATGTCATCCAACAGGCACTGTGTCCCAGGAATTCCAGCTAACAGCTTGTCCATTGTTCGCTGCCAGACAGCTGGTGCTGGTGAAATGCCAAAAACCATATGGTTATACCTGAATAGCCCCCGATGGGTATTAATCGTAAGTAGTGGTTGAGAATCTGGATGTACAGATAACTGTAGGTATGCATTTTTCAAGTCAATTTTAGTGAATTGCTGGCCACCTGCCAATGATGCAAAAATATCATCTACCCTAGGAAGGGGATACTTATCTATTTTAAGCTGTGTGTTAAGAGCCATGCGGAAATCCCCACAAATCCGTATCTCACCATTACGTTTTCTCACTGGAACAATGGGCGAAGCCCACTCACTATTGTGAACCCGGGAGATGATATTCAGCTCCTCTAATTTCCTTAATTCTGCCTCCACTCCAGCCCTTATAGCAAAAGGCACACTTCTTGCTTTAAAAAAAATTGGTGTTGCTCCTTCCTTTAATTCTAAGGAAACTTGTTGTCCCTTAACAGTCCCTAATTTTATCACATGACAGGAGGCTTCGTATTTTGCATAACTTTCTTTACTTTATGCCTCCAGCAGCACAAGTCAATCAGAAAACTTTAAACCAATCAGTAACAGGCATCACATCTATATAAAGCCCTGACAGTCACATGATTTCCTCTTTCTTTGCTGCTTCCAGCCAAGGCACAGGTCAGAGTATTAAGCTCTCAACTGTTTTATATATATAATGCAAATTTATTTTGTGGTCTCTTTAAATTGTTTTTGGCATTGTACCTTTTAATTTCCCCCCTGTCTGGGGCCCCCCTCTTTCATCTGCCTCCTCTACTTCTCTCTGCTGTACCCATCCTTCTCCCTGGACTGTAAGGTGTTTTTTTCCCCACTGTTTTTTCCCCTGCTGGGATCTGTTGCTGTCTGCCTGCTTGCCTGTTTGTCCCTCGCGATTCGCGGCATTTTACCGCGATCGCGCGGGACCACCAGGCTTCTCCAAGAGTCCCAGGGTACCGAGGGGTGGGTAGGGGGGCGCGAGGGGGCACCGACCGATACCGTCGGACCGCAATCGCGGGCCGCGATCGCGGACTGCGCGGCAATTTTGCGCGCGAACGGCGGCCATCTTGGATCTCGCGATACCGCGAGATCCTCGGCGGCCATCTTAGTTTCGCCAGTTCGTGATTCCCACGAACTGGCACATAGTTTTTTCTGCTTCTATAAATGTTTTATGTGCCATTAAGAGTTACCTGAATAAATTGGTCCTACCCACAGGACACCTCACCTAGTTTTAAAGGTGAAGTGTCAAAATGCTGGACATTGTCGGAAATAAAGTTTTGCCACATAATATAGGTGTAAAAACTAAACACACTCCCCACATCAGGCTTAACACACTTATCACTGCAGTTAACCCCTGCAACTCCGTGCTAAGGGCCACTGCAGATAACTTACCATTAGGATTGTATTGCACCAAACCAGGAACAACTCCCATCAGGCTAAGCACACTTCTCACTGCAGTTAACCCCTGCAACTCTGTGCTAAATGGCCACTGCAGGTAACTTACCATTGGGATTGTATTACACCAAGCCAGGAACAACTCCCATCAGGCTAAGCACACTTCTCACTGCAGTTAACCCCTGCAACTCTGTGCTAAATGGCCACTGCAGGTAACTTACCATTGGGATTGTATTACACCAAGCCAGGAACAACTCCCATCAGGCTTAACACACTTCTAACTGCAGTTAACCCCTGCAACTCTGTGCTAAAGGGCCACTGCAGATAACTTACCATTAGAATTGTATTGCACCAAACCAGGAACAACTCCCATCAGGCTAAGCACACTTCTCACTGCAGTTAACCCCTGCAACTCTGTGCTAAAGGGCCACTGCAGGTAACTTACCATTGGGATTATATTGCACCAAACCAGGAACAACTCCCATCAGGCTGCACTGCCCAATCGGGTGAACACTCACAGAAGGCAATGAGGATTGGTATAAACCACTGAAGAACTACCCAGAAATCATTACAAACAAACAAACAACAACAACAAAAAAATCTGGCATTATCCGAAATTACAATTTTGTTTTACAAAGGGTGACCACCACGCCCAATCTAGGGCTTATAACGAAGTACGCACAATCCACAATGGCAAAATTTCCACAAAATTCCATACACAAGGGTGAAAGCGTACTGAGGTCTTCGATACCTCCCATTACCGGGCTTACGTCCCGACCATTACCGGGCCCCGTCCCGACCATTACCGGGCTCCGTCCCGACCATTACCGGGCTCCGTCCCGACCATTACCGGGCTCCGTCCCGACCATTACCGGGCTCCGTCCCGACCATTACCGGGCTCCGTCCCGACCATTACCGGGCTCCGTCCCGACCATTACCGGGCTCCGGCCCAACATTTAAGACCGTTCACCCCGGTCGATAAGAGGGTGACCCCTCTTCAGACCACTAGTCAAATTCCTAGTGGTACTGATTACATGATACCTGGGTGTCCCCCAGTTGTATGTGGAAGCCACTGTGTAGCTACATACGCACTGACGTATACTCTGTCTCCCCACAGACGGGAAGAATCATACTACCTTTGTGTCAGACACTCCACAAGACCCCCATCAGGGGATGAGGAACCATTATCTCCACTGTCCTTAGAAATCATAGACGAATGGAGGGCAGAGGACTCGCCCTCGGAGGAGGAGGACTGGTAAGACATACCTCAGGAAGTCAGAGAACCCAGCCTAGACCCGGAATGGCTAGGGACATATAGATATTGAGGTCTAATCCCCACGCCCTTGGACGGGCTGATAACCACGGAGTACGATCTGTTACACAATGGATACAGGTATGTCGACAGCACCAAGAAGGAGAGCTCACGGTGCTGCCAAAGCTCCACAGTACTATATCCAATAAGGGTGACCCATTGGATAATTTGGAGACTACCGTACCCCCATACGGGCTTACGTCCCGACATTTCTGACCGTTCATCCCGGTCTTATTGAGGGCGACCCCCTCCTCAGGCCACTCCAGGAAATCTCTAAGTGGTATTGATGGAAACAGTTCTGGGTGAACCCCAGCTGTAGGTGGAGACCCACTAGTGACTATAAGTGTATTACCATACCTGACACCTGTCTCGGTACCCCACAGACCGGAAGAGGGTCCCAGCAAGACCAGGGCACACTACAGGCATGTGTGCCGACACCTCCATGTTTCAATTGGAGGACCCGTACGCCCTTCCCTTAACCGAGAAGGAGAACCCACTATACCGCCAAACTCCACAATTCTAGGACATATAAGGATGAACCATTGGATTATACATAGGGAGACTTTCACGTCTCCCATACCCGGGTACGTCCCGGTCCTACGGAGAGTGTCCTTATGCTCAGACAACTGCCCAGATCCTGCGAAAGTGGTACCAATTAATCAAAATGCTGGGTGACCCCGGTTATACACAGAGGCACACTGAGTGACAATAAGCGTACTGTTATACGATCCTGACTCCACAAACCGAAAGGGTGTGAACCAACAGGTCGGATTTCCCTCAATTCACCGAACAATTTCCAAGTGAAGAAGCCCTCTCCAGGGGGCTGACTAACAAGTCGGGCATCCTACCACCTAAGCACCATGGGAATGGCCCAACGCGACTTCCCCAATGGGGAAAGAGAAAACCACGACTTAGCGGAACCGTCTCTCAGAACATCCTACACATTGAACATCTCAGACTCCATCATCAGGGGACGAGGACTCCATCCCCCCCCCCCCTTCTCTGGAAATCATAAGAGAAGGGAGAGTCTTCATCGGAAGAGGGAAAGTGACAGAATCCGCCTGGCAAGAAAAGTTTCCTTTGGCACACTGGAAAACCTTGGTTGACTCGCGCACCACCAGACACCCAGGATCACCCGAAAGGGGTTTACCGAAGCACCGGGCACACCTTGCCAACCTCCGGCTTCGGGGAAAAGAAGTACGAAACAAGCTCAGGATGGAATGGCCATGTCATCTAGGAACGTACAAGATAGTCCTCAACAGGGAGCTCGGTGTCACTACAGGGATATCTATGCCCCGATCAGACCGAGGTCCACGTAAAAGTAGTAAAGAAGAAGACAGGAGACTCTCACCTAGTCATCAACATAGGCCAACCCAATGGCTTTGGGACGTACTGACATCTCAAGAAGGAAGGTATACACCTGTTAGGAGACCTGCTCCTCCAAAGGGTTTTGCAAGGTAAGATTTGAAAGGACACTTACCTATTGGCTCACATAGTACCTCAAGAAGTTTTGGAAGCTGGTCAGGACGCACTGAGGAGCAAAGGGTATCCGCTGTAGCATACCTAGTCAACTTGCTGACCTTTGCAAGCCCAATTCCTAACTGCGTATACAAACGAGATTTATTGTTACAGTTTCCTGAATTGTTGGGATTCATAATGAACAGAGCGGAGTCGGTTCGACTCCAGCTCCGAGTAACTACGTACCTCTACTTCGGAATAGATTCCACCTTGGACGGATTGCACTTTTTCCACATCAGCGATAGCGATTTTTCGTAAGGAAATGCGACGGATATGGCGGAAAGGCTCCATAGTACCTTGACTATTTCCCATGACCACTTCACGGACAGGCCAGACATCGACTGAAAGCTCGCTGCCTGAGATCCGGGCACACCTATGAAATTGGGATCAGAATGGCAAGGACTTCGATAGCACTCATTACAGAGGTAAAGGAGCTAAGCGTGACACCTAGAATGATTTGTCTTTAATTGGGATCATCCTCTGCTTCTTCAGTTCTAACTTGCCTTCGGGCAGATCAAAAGGTAGAACATCATCATCGATTGTTAATGCAGGGGCGGCTAGAGTTGGTGAATTGGTGTCCTTCAAGGGAGACTGGTATGTCAAGGGACTATCGCAACCAACTAGAGTCATGGGACTCATGGACAACAGGTATTTCCCGAAATAACTTATCCACATGGAACACTTGGAAGTCACTGGGGTATGGAAAGGGACTACGGTCTTTTTTACTACCCCTATCTACCTCGATGTTGAATCTTGCTCATAATTTTCACGTCGGGCCGATTGGCACGATCCGACCGCTCCATTAACGGGTTCCGCTCCGTTAGTTCGACAGCGCATAGTACGATTCACAACACTCCGGTCGATCAAGAACTTTTTCATAGGTTGTTTTTCCACGGGGTAACATACGGTCCAGAACCATGAGTTAAAGTATCACTGTTGTGAGACTTTGATTGGGGTTTTCGGAACTAGTCTGATAACACGAACCTATCCCTCCGTCAACCGTCAGTCATAATCATGTTACGTTAGATTTTTTTCGTCGGGTATCAGATACTCTGGAGGTCGACGTAAATGGTTTTTCGGTATCACCAGAAGGGAGGACCTCTACGATGTTTCGTAGAACTAATCCCTTTCGCGTCCGCATTTTACCCGGTTCCCGGCAGTCTCCCGGTCTTTGTGCAGTTATAGCGGTGTTTGGTTATATGGAGATCCCGACATCACTTAGATTGACACAGTAAGACATCTGCGGGATTTATAACAACCATACAAGCCAGTTTCCATGAACACTCTGTCTGGATGGGTTCACTGGTGGTTATCGTTAACGGGAGTGGAGACGTGCTTTAGGTACTCATTCGGTACGAGGCACGGCCGCTTCTCAGGCCTTCAGGGGGGCCTCTATAATTTTTACGGGCGGCGAATCGGACGCGGCGAGACAACTTCCGTATATTTTCGTCAACCACACACGCATCCTTTTCGCTCATACCACAGCTTTAAAAATGCAAAATACGAAGCCTCCTGTCATGTGATAAAATTGTAGATTATGCTAACGTAGTGTACCTATAATCTTAATTTTAATAATGACAGGAGGCGAGTATTTTCCCTCCCTGTTTCCCTCCCTATACTCTGGGAAATTCTATTTTCTGGTTGTCATCTTCAGTCTAATTATAAGATTTTGGATATTTCAGTATATTTTATGGGATGCTTATTTGGTTGACGGGTGTTTCAGCCGTGGCGATTATTAAAGTATTCTACGGTTGTTTAATGTTTAGTATATTAACGTAATATAAATATAGATACATATAATACTGGATTTAATGTGGACATCAGTTGGGTTCCATCACCTTTCACGTATTTCTGTTCTTTTCAGAGTAACCATCATAAAGATAAAGATCAAGATAAAGCTGGAAGGTTTCAAGCCTCGTTACAAGTTATGTTCTACACGTTACTCAGGACTGTTATTTGAATTCCCTGACGTTATAATGGACTGTTTTCGCATCAAAGAAAGAGGAAATCATGTGACTGTCAGGGCTTTATATAGATGTGATGCCTGTTACTGATTGGTTTAAAGTTTTCTGATTGACTTGTGCTGCTGGAGGCATAAAGTAAAGAAAGTTATGCAAAATACTCGCCTCCTGTCATTATTAAAATTAAGATTATAGGTACACTACGTTAGCATAATCTACAATTAGCCATCAAACACTGGTGCATACTTTTCCTGTAATTCCCTAATCCAGTCAAGTCTGGTCTGATTTTCATTCAACACATGACATGGATACTTATGCACTTGAGGCATCCCGAGAGCCCTTATCCACTCCCTACAAAAAAAGTGTAGGTCCTCCATTCTCTAAGATATAGAGAGGTAGTTTCTTCTTACACTTGTTGAATGTAACTGTGACTGTCACACAACCCACAACCCACTGGTATTAACAGCTTTTTAGAACATGTCTGCAGTCTCACTGTTGCCTGAATTATTGGCCTATGTTTTTTTAGGCGTTTCCAGTCTGTCAAAGAAATCACTGATACAGCTGCACCTGTGTCCAAATCCATAGTCAGTTCCTTTCCATTTAGAACCTAGATTAGAACCTATTTTATATATTTTTACATTTCGGACAGGAAATTGTTCATCCGAATCCTCAGAAGACTCCTGCATTTGTACTCTATAGGCATTCTTTGCTCTGTCTCTCAAGCGATTACTGCCTCTCTCTGCTGTGGATTTACACACTCTTTGTAGGTGGCCAATTTTACCACAAGCATGACACTTGCCATCCTTGAATCTGCATGTAGTTGCAACATGTGTAGCAGCTCCGCAGCGATAACATTTGTAATGTGAATGTTCCTGTTTTGAATGTCTCTTTCCCTGTGGTATACTACGTGCTCTAGCGTCTAATTTTAAAACGTCTAGCTCTGCCTCCTGTGTGTTGTCCAGTCTGCTGTGTAATAGATTAGCATCCTTAGAGGCTTGTTCTATAATGCTTGCCATGTTCATTGCCTTTTTAAATGTTAAATCTTCTTCTGTAAGCAGTCTCCTTAGCACTGCATCACTTGCAATGCCCATTACAAACTGGTCTCGCAGAGCAGTGGGCAGGTAGTCCCCAAAACAACAGGTGCTGGCGAGTTTCCGTAACGCAATGGCATATGCTGAAACTGATTCACCAGGCTCTTGTCTTCTTTTATAGAATTTAAATCTGTTCTGCTCTCGAGGAGGTCCCAGGCAGGACCACACACATACTTCTCACATAATTCATTATATCTTTAGGTTCATTATTAGGACTTCTGCTTTCACTTGTATCCGTTTCTTCTTCCATATGGGTCGTGGGTAGTGGCGTACACACAATCCATGGGGCCTCAGTGCAAAACTGCTCCATGGGCCCCCTCCCTCCCTCGCCTCTCTCCCCTTCCCTCCCCTCTCTCCCTCGATCCGTGGGCCCCCCCTACACATACATAGACACAAACACATTACACAGACAGACATCCCCCCGACAGCCACATACATACACACACACACATACATACAGACACATACACACACACAGACACACACACACATACATACAGAGACACACACATAGACAGAGACATAGACACACACACATACAGAGACAACCACACAGAGGCACACACACATACAGAGACACAGACATACACATACAGAGACACATATACACACATACAGAGACACATATACACACATACAGAGACACAGACACAGACTCACACACACACACACACATAGAGACAGACACACACTGTGATGTTTTGTACAAATCAGTCAATAATTCCTGTATAACAAAGTACTCACTTTATTAATACACATTTAACAGGATCTTCATATTGCTGCCTTGTTACACAGGGTTTCTACAGCCACCATGTCAAATCCCTGGAACATTCCACCAACTGCCAACAGGAACAGGAAGTAAAGAACCAAAAGAAAGGAAGTGCATCATTCACAGCCAACAACAGCTCAACTGCCCATACATCACAATACATACACTCATACACTCACACACTCATACACAGCCCAACCACCCATACATCACAACACACAAAACAGAGAGACACACACACATACATACAGAGACACACACATACACACATACAGAGATACACACACATACACAAAATTTTTCCTGTTTCCTACCTTTTGTGACTTTCCCTGGGGTCCAGTGGGGGCTCAGTTTGATGGGAATCAGAGTTCCCACTCTGACTCCCTTCTCTGTCCTGCTTCCTCCCAAAGGGCTCTGATAGCTGGGAGGAGTGACCGGGAAGTCACTTCCTCCCAGCAGTGATGTCATCATAGGGGGCCCGGTCGCGCTCACCGGGCCCCCTGTCATACCGGGTTTCTGACTACTCATTCTCAGATGAGTCAAATTACACATACTTATTAGATACCTTCCCATGCCTCCCTTAGTTAGTTTAATTACTGGCTGACAGGGCACCAGGAGCCTGATAGCTTATACTTTCTCAGGCCTCTATGCCTTATGTTAGGGGTCCTGCAAGGCCAACACCCATCCTCATACTCTGAGGTCTTGCGCCCATCGGCCCAAATCATAGTTAGTCGCCTCGCATAGTGGCATAGAGAGGGCCTAACCTGTCACTCCCATTCTATCTTATGCTTTAAAAGTCACAGTCACAGAGAGCCCAATACCCCGCCACAACATTCGCTGGTCACGAAATTCCCTTGCGACAACGCATAGATAGAGCCTCTCAAGCCGCTTGGCATCTAGCAGGGCCTCCCCCGTCACCAACCTTGTGTCATGGTTTCGCCACTTGGCATAGCAAGTAAGCCAGTATATTGCTGTTTAACATATTGTAACGGATCGTCTGGCACCCCGACTGGGTACCTCCGTTGAAGGATGCTCCTAGCATTTCCTGAAGGCTCCAGGCACTCTGGCAGACACCACAATCACCGGATCTGAGAAGCATATAAATCCTCTCAAGCCTCTGAATGCTGTAGACAGTTGAATAGGAACCATACGAATAGGTTTGCACTCCTAGCAGTCAAACTGAAACAGCATGCAATAAATCCTCCCCCAAGAATGAGACGACACTTCACTTTGAGGGTTAAAACAGGAACTCCCTGTACTGGCACATACAGCCTCTTTTATTCACAATCCACAAAACATAGTACTGCCCACAGGGTTTTGCAGAACAACCAATAAACACATTACAACACATACAATGCAAGTACAGCAGCCAATCAGACACAATGGGACAATAGAAACACACCCAGCCTATTCCTCCCCTCTGCTTAGGAGATAATTGAGTCAATTACTGTATCTACTCAATTATCTCCAAGCTGAAAAGTTACACTTTATATACATTTTTATAACTTTCTGAGTTAACATCGTACATACATAAAACTTATATTATTTTAACCAGTATAACTTGGGGACAAACATATCCAAAATTCACTTGAATAGGTTTAGGGGTTTAACAGTTAGGTCGAAGTCCTTTGTTTTCACTTGCAAGCATGGCTTTTCCTGCTTGTCCCTGGGACAACACCCTGCTGGAGAACAATGGATCCGGAGGAGGGGAAGAGGAAGTGTCCAAAAAGTTTCAGTAAGTCCATTCACTGTGCTTAACCCCTTAAGGACACATGACGTGTCTGACACGTCATGATTCCCTTTTATTCCAGAAGTTTGGTCCTTAAGGGGTTAAAGGGCCAGTAGCCGCACAATAAAATACAATATGCCCAAATACTGTATTTAAAGGGTCAAATCTCCCAGGGGCCATAGTCAGCAGGCAGGAGACGGGCAAGCAGCCCCCTCCAAGGACACGTGGCGAGGTCGGTTTCGCCACACATATCTCGACGAAGTGGGTGGAGAGAACTCTCCATGCCCAGCACTCCTTCTAGGTCTGATACAACGTCACACAAGGAACATGGCTAGATCTTGGACTGTACCTCGCATCACAGCAGAACTTTTGAATGGCACATAAGGTACCAGAAACTGCTATATACACCAAATTATCAAATCACATGCATACATATATAGGTACGACAAAACAGGCTTTTAAAAGGGAGGCAACTGCTTAGTATTAGAACTGTGTCTAGTATTGGAAACCACCCTTTGTATAATTATATTGAGCAGATTTATTTAACTTGGACGTAAATCTGTGCAGCTGGTAAATTAAATCTTAAGTTATGTGGCTGGTACTATTAGGTATTGGTAAGTTCCTTCTGTTACAATAATACTTTATTAGAATATCACTTAATGAACTATATGAGGTACACAGAGTAGTTTGGTTATCAGTAAATAGCGGAACAGGAAAAAATATACGAACGGTTTACACTCCTAGCAGTCGAACTGGAGCAGCATACAATAAATCCCCCCAAGAACGAGACAAGGCTCCGTGTTGAGGGTCAAGCAGTGATCTGTTTTAATGGGGCTACCTGCCCGGTATTTATGCAGGTCTTCCACCTGATGGACACTCCCCTTGGGGACCAGATGGAAGACTGGGACACCAATGGTACACTGACCAATCATAGGCATACACAGTGAAACACTCCCACAATGACAGAATAATCCCTCCTCTCTATCCTGGAGATAATGGGGAAGTAATCCAATTATCTCCAAGGACAGAGACAAAACTCCATTAACCACATGGCAGTAAAAAGACATAAAAATATATAACTGTGCAGCCATTGCATAAAACAGGTACATTCAACCTATCACCAGATAGCTTAGATCTGAGCGCACATTATTACCGAATGGTGCTCAGATCACATACACACAGTTCAATCGCCATGGAGCCAAAGTCTTTCACATAGTCTTTTGGTATACGAATAGGCTCCATGGCATAACTATCTGGGGTAACACTGTTCACACATTAACCCCTTAAGGACCAAACTTCTGGAATAAAAGGGAATCATGACATGTCACACATGTCATGTGTCCTTAAAGGGTTAAAATACCGAATGGACCGGCCTTTCGGCTAAATGACTGAAGGCAGGAGAAGGAAGGTCGACGGCTCAGCGGTGTTCGTGAGTTTAACTGTCCGTTTTGAGTTCCATAGTTTTGTAGCTGAACACCGCTGGGCGTTCGGCAGTTTAAAATGGCCGCTGCCACGTGTTCGGCTATACGAACAACGGCCACCCAGCATTCGTCAATTAAGCTGCGGTTAACCACAGCTTCTGGGAGGTCAATTGACGGCAAACTCCATACCCCGGAGGTCTGTTTGTTTGGTAGTTTCAATCTACTGAACGCCTAGGCAGAAAGGCACAGGGAAAATCAAGGGAGCAGGCGAGCAACCAGGCTTCTCCAATGCCCAGTGGTGAGATTAGTTTCGCCACACCTATGAATTTGGATTTCAGGTATTCAACATACATTTAATTCATGTTCATATCAATTCAAGACCTCACTCCGTTCTCCTTTACGTCTTGTAAATACATTCGAACTCTGACTGTCTCCTTACGCTGATCCTTGCATTTGAGCATACGGTACATTACTCAGTATTCAGTGCATGTTTTTGTACGTTTTTGTACGTTCAGGATATTGACGATCTGTCTCCATCATGAGTAAATTAGGATCCAGATTACATACATTCCACACATATAGATGGGATATATCTTATTAGGATAATATTTAGGTTGAACCACTTCCCTCCTTGTACATAGAAGCGGCTATGTTCATTCAGGGTGATTTTTTACTACTAGAACAATTCAGCTTCTCATCTAGACATAGCGTCACAGTATGCATCCTTTAGCTTGCGGTATTAAGCCCCTTACGAAGACGTATTGGCTTCTATACTGTCATTCACCTTAGCTCCCCTCAATAACAGTTTTATACCTGGCTTGCAAACTGTAGATAACCACAATATACATCATACATATCTTAATAGGTAGGTATATAACTTATCTTGTTCTCCATTGCAGGCTTCCCGCTGAGGGTCTACAGTTTAACCGATTATGGCTAGATTAATGTTGTAATCAAGGTTCTTGAGTACAGTGGTCGATTTTACTTCTTTAGCCACCTTTAACTTAAATATTTTAACAGTGCTAATGATATTTTAGAATTTTGTCAGTAATAATTCTGGATAACAACCTAACCTCTGTTCAAGGTTACCCTGATCTGCTCCTACTAGCCTTACACAACAATACTCTACATGGCAAGTAAATTCAGACTTTATCTCAGGATTTTACTGCATGGTCAGATAAGGTCTTAATTCAGGTATTTAAGCAGGTCACTCCTTCCACATCAGTGCTGACTAGAGTTGAGCCGACACCTAGATGTTCGGGTTTGCCGGGTTCGGCTGAACTTCAGCAAAAAGTTAGAGTTTGGGACTTGAACTTGACCCGAACTTGACCCCGAACCCGAACCCGAACCCGATTGAAGTGAATGGGGACCAAAACTTTTGGGCACTAAAATGGCTCTAAAAAAGTCATGGAAAGGGCTGCAAAAGGAAGTAAAATGTATTGCTAATTGCTGTATGTACTAATATGCTTACCCAGTGGAAGAAGAAGAATGTTACACTGTATAACATTTTAAATAAAAAGTATACAAACATAGCCAGGATTCAGCTGTAAGCATTTGCAACACTTACAACAATCAAGTAACACACATTTATATAAAATGTAAGTTACTTGGGCAGTCAATGTAATGACAGGAATGAATAAGTAGATAACTCCGTAATTCACACGGTATTAGAGAGCTATCTACTAAAAGGCTGAAAGACCTTAATTGGTCTTTCAGCCAAATTTACTAATACTAAGTAAAGATTACTTAGTATTAGTAAATTATGCCCCTACTCTCTATACCGTGAGTAGGGGTATGTCTATTAAACAGTGAGCAGCCTTTGCCTGCTCACTGTTAAAAATAAAAAAAAGGTTCCCCCCTCCAGAGCCCCCACCCCTGAACGGCATGTGAGGGCCCTAAAGTAAAATAAGGGGGACCTAATGTCCTCACCCCTGGCCCCCATCCGTGAGCGGCGGGTAAAAAATGGGGGGTGACCTAATGTCCTCCCCTGTGGCCCCCACCCCTGAGCAGTGGATGGGGGCCCTAAATACCAATTAGGGGTGGACCTAATGTCCTCCAACCTGGCCCCCACCCCTGAGCGCTCAGATCAGGGCTATTTGGGGATATATTATTTGTGGGGTTATTGTATATTTTTATGATTTTTATGTTTTATGTTTTAGTGTTTTCCTCTCTGTTCCTGGGAGATAATTACAATACACAAAGAAAACAAGCTAAAATGGCGCAGTAATTTTTAAGTGACTAAAAAATATTAAAACAAATAATAGCAGCACCTTATAAGTGTAAAAGCTCAAGAAACACTAAAATACAAATAGTTAAAACATAAAGTGTGCTGTGTCTTTAAATGGCTGTGCCTTCACAAAATTGTGCAAAATACAACACTCTCAAAAAACAGTGCTTAAGCGCAAAATGTGCAAAACAACAAATGTTGTGACTTGTATGAAATATATATTATTATTATTTACACAACAAAGAAAAATCTTTTGGATCTCCCTCACTCACCAAGCACATCACGATGCACGAGGGAATCCTCTATTGACACTTATTTATTTATTTTTTCCTATTTTCGTTAGCAAAATGTCTGTGTACTTTTCTTTAGAAGCTGGACTAGTTTAATGATAGCAGTTCAAGGGGACAGAGCATAGCGTTCTACCAAGGATATAACACCCATGAAGGTGCTGGGGGGAGTTTATAGGAGTTTAGAATAGTGGACTACCAGGGAATTTAAGCCTTTATTTCATTTACCACTTTATCCTATTACTCCCAAGTATGTAACAAACTACTCTAGGCAACTTTAAAGCTACTGTTTAACGGACAGCTTGTGTCCTTCCTTATATTATGCTACACTGCTTCTACTGTTCCATCTGTCCAACTTCTATTAAGATTCAAAGGTATCACATTTTCCTTTTCTTTTCCTCTGTGGATTACTCTACTACAATACAATTCATATTTTAGCATTTAATTTGCCTTAATTGTTATTTGGGTATTGAGATATATCCACTTAGGATTTTTTTCAAGATTAAGCATTTTTTGGACACTGACACATCGTATCCTCTCTACAGTTTGTTTAATAAAGTTACAGTGTATCACTGCCTATGTTAGGATACATGTTTATCTAGTGTTTCCAATATCTATATGCTTTTCCTCAGTGATACCTTTTTCCTTTTTGGACATATCTAAAGGTACATGTCCACAACAATTAGTGTTCTTTTCCAAACACCAGGTTGATTGGGAGTGTTCCCCCTTTTCTCTTTTTTTTTTTTTTCACTTTGAGTAACTAATTTTATTCATATTAAGCAGTGGGTTTGAGTGACACTAAAACGAAATGTTACTGGACTGCAAGCTGATATGACAATCATGTTATAGAAGGAACTTGGTGGAAATTCGTGCTATGAATGATAGTATCAATTAATGTTGTTTTTTTTTGCCTCCTCTGTCCTCTCTTGCCTTCTATTTATAGTTTTGTATGACTCTGTATAATCCTGTAGCTGAATTGGGTCAATAAAGTAAAAGTTCCTGTTTACGCATAAAAGGTTGAAGTGCTAATTTATGCAAGCATATTATGGCTAAACACAGGAGGATTGATTTTTTTTTCTGACACACCTTATTTTAACATACGTGATGTTGTTGCATTGGACATCATAGAGCTAAAATAATGCCTTTTGATATATACATGTATATATACATATATACATGTATAAAGCTATGAGTGTCTGTTAACATAACGGGCACAGTCCGTGCAACATAGCTGATGGTAGTGCTTACCTGGAGCAGTGTGGAAGCTGGTCTCCTGCCCATGACTATGGTCCAGGTTAAAAACACAGTTTAGGAGTTACCCTGCCCAGCCACCATTAGTTGCTTGCCCTGGGTGCTCCTGGTTCGGCACTTTCCCTTCATGCGACTAGAACTGAACACTAGCTCTCTGGCGGCCGTTCGCATGTACGAAACAAATGAATAGTCCTCAGCAGTATTTAGTCGCAACTGCTATGAAACTAATTTTGGCATAAGGACTTTGTGGGTTCCTGGTCACCTCAGTGGGACTTGGTCACAAATGTCATGGAACTGTTTTCGGCATGAGGTGACCATGCGGTTCCCGGACAACTTGGTTTGCGGTTTTGAACCACTTTTAAATCTGCCAGGAGAGCGCTTTTTGGAGCTAAGGTGCCTGAGACTAAGGGGAGCAAACATTTCCTGAGAGCCAGGCAGTGCACCCCGTATTACACCCACAGGAGCTCCCAAAAGTTGACCGGCAAAAGCACCAAATGCCCTGGAGCTATTTTGGGCGGAGGCCACAGAACTTTAACACGGTGGCATTTCCCCTACACTGCATAGATCTGAGCGCGGTTTGGAGAACTTGGGCGCTCAGATCAGGGATATATTATTTGTGGGGTTATTGTATATTTTTATGATTTTTCTGTTTTATGTTTTAGTGTTTTCCTCTCTGTTCCTGGGAGATAATTAGCTTACTGTTTTTTTTGCAGTGCAGGTATTTACATACCATCCGGTGGTGCATGACAGCATCAACATGCATATAATTCATACATATTGATACAGAGGCATGGCATGTAAACATTATGCACTATTTTTTGGAAAAGGTATAGATACTGTGACAACAGATATGAGTGGCACTGTGAACTGGCAGAAGTTGGCAGAGTAGACGCTGTAGGCCTGACACACACGCTTGCAGATAACTAACTGCTATTCAATCTATTACAGTCAAAATTGTATTTTATTTTTAAATGTACACTACTGTTACACCAGATATGAGTTGCACTGGTGTGACACTGTGCCCTGGCAGACCCTGAAACGCACACGTGTGAAGGAAACTGACTGCTATTATTTCACAGTCAAATTTCTATTTTTTTAATGTACACTAAAAAAAAGCAGACTGATGTTCTAGCCCTAAAAAAGTATTTTTGGGGTGCTGTCCTTACAGCAGAGATCAGATGAGTCCTTCAGGACTGTAGTGGACACTGAATACACTAGCCTAGCTATCGATTTCCCTATTAAATCAGCAGCAGCTACACGGTCCCTCCTCTCACTAAGAATGCAGCTTCCGGGGGGCGGGGCCCAGCTGTCATGGAGGAAAGACGCACTTCGTGTGAGCTCCCTCAAGATCTCACTTTAAGCAGCTATCAACAAGCGAATTTCACCCCAGAAGGGGATGACCCAGCAATGTTGCTCCTACCTGACTGACCCGACATGCTTAATAGCGGTCAGCAACTCAACAGAGTCTTACTTACCTCTGCGTGGCAAGTGTGGCCTGGTGCTCACCGGGCGGGAGAGGCGGCCGATCTCCCGATCCTGGGATGCCCAGGAGCAGTTACTTCCCGGCAGGAGCTCCGTTACCCCCCCCCCCCCCAGGACCGGTGGGGGGTTATCCCGGTCCACCCCTGAGAGGCTATCTGGAGCTACTGGACTCACAGAGCACAGCCGCCCAGGCTGACATACTCATCTGCGACTCTCCCAATATGGCGGCAGCTGCGTGTCCTCCTGGTACCAGCAAAGCATGGAAGGATATTGAGTCTAAGCTGGACAGAATCTAAGCTGGACTCTTTAATTAATTTTGGAAGCAAATAACAAGCAGGAAGCCCCAACAAGCTCCACCACAGCCCCAACAAGCTCCACCACAGCTAAGCGAAGCAGTCCCCATTAAAATCCACCAACGCAAAAGTCGTCGAAGACGGGACCGGAGGCACAAACAGAAATGCAGAGCCTGCCCCACGTCAAGCACTCGCCTCCACCTTAAGCCACCACAATCCCGCACCGGACATGAAGCACCACCGGGACAGATCCGACCACCCGACAAAACAAGCTTCCACCACCTCATGCCGCGAACCCGGCACTCAGCCAGAGATTTGCCTTTGTTGTTCCTGGTATCAGGGACTCCCAGGGTCTGCACCTGGTGCCCAGAAGGGATCGGATAAGCACAAGCAGTAAACAGCAGCCTGCCAAGCATGTCCCACTATAGCCGATCCTCCACACCATGCCTTTGATCACATGAACTGCTCTCTGCACATTAACTAATCGTAAAGTAGCAAGCGTTTAAACATGCTATTATTTCACCTCCTAAAGAGTTTATTGTCGTAGTTCCTTACATGCCTTTACCTTAACCGTTCATGTATTATGTTATTCACTAGTCTCATCTCATGGTGCGACTCACACTTGATTTATAACTAGTGGTGGAGCTGCTGATATAAATACACAGTTGATAACGTGCAAACTACACCCTAAACATGACAGCCATCTTTCACAACAATGTACTGCTATATACTCATACCCTCAGTGCAACTAGCCATGATATACGCACGTTCAGCCTAGCATGCTCAAATATAACACACTTCTGTCTAAAAAAAAAAAAAATAATAATAATAAAAAAATGAATGCAGCTTCAGAATGAATCTAAAATGGATGCTGTCATGGAGGTGGGAGGGTCTGCTGCTGATTGGCTGGAATGTGTCTGCTGACTGTGAGGTACAGGGTCAAAGTTTACTCAATGATGACGAATAGGGGGCGGACCGAACATTGCATATGTTCGCCATCCGTGGCGAACAAGCTATGTTCGCCGGGAACTATTCACCAGCGTACTGTTCGGACATCTCTACATGCCATCTGTGTATTTATTTGTTTGCACCTTGTAGCCCTCCGTTTGTATGGCTGGTACTTACGGGACACAGTTCTTTTAGCTCTCACCCCAGGTGGGCAGCGTATGTAAGTTGCAGACATTTGAGGACCCTGTACACCCTTATGAGGCTTCCCAGGCCTCCCCTTGCCGCATTCTCTCTCTCCATTAGGCGGGACATGTTCAGCCATGACTGGCCTTGTGCGTTCCAGCAACGTGGTCCAAAAAGATAATTTCAAGAGTGTCCATGGCTTTTTGGTATAACTGGGTGAGTCTGACCCATGCGCGTGCAGGCCACGTGCAGCCTGGGAGTAATGCAGGAGCCATTTAGAGGCTCATAGCTGTGGCAGCGCAGATCAGCAGGGACCGGGATATCCCCCACCGGTCCAAAGGGAGGGTGGGTAGGTGAGTTGCGTGGCCGTGTTTCCCCCACACTGTCTCTTGTACGCCGCGACCTGCTGCTGCGATTCTCGGCATCCCAAGGCTTCGTGTCAGGTATCAAAAGTTGCATGTAGGGTTCCCCAGAGTGAGTTTCCCCATACTTTAACCCGAGAAATCCCAGGGTAGACCTCTCCGGCAGCAGGAGCTCAGACGAGACACGTATTTCCAGCTTGCTTGCCAGGCTCCGCCCCCAGCTTACCGGTTTTAATGAAATTATCTGGAGACCCCCTGCTGGCATCTGTGTATAAAAGGCTGAGTTTGGCTCGTTAAAATCAGTTGTACTCCCAGAACTAGGCAAAAAGGTGTAGAGGTAGTATACCAGTGCAAGGGTACTAGGAACACATAAAAAGTACTATAAGTTTGCTGAAATGCCAATGGAAGACTTAAAAGATTGAAAACAAAAAAATATTTATTGCTAAAGTATAATATTAAAAATTGCAAAAAAATTAGCAATCACCCAGAGTGTTACACAAAAACTAAATAAATAGTGAAAACCTAAAATAAATAATTAGAAATATAATAAATGAAATGCATGGCTTGATAACTCGAAATCAAGAAATTCTAAAGTTGCACTGTATATATTACGCACTGGAGCACACGTCTGTGCTCACCGGGAAGCTGTATCTGATAAACATTGAATATTGTTGGGGGAAGGATAAGATTAGTACTGGAAAAAGAAATGCCTAAGGATATGAGGATGTGAATCCTATATGTATAAATATATGAAGTGGAGATATTAAATAGTGCCTGAATACAGGAAGCCTAGATTAACAGTATAAAGAAAAGGCTCTGCAATAGGCATAAATGATAGAATGTATCAAATATATCAGTTAATGTTCCAAATTGTAAATGCATAAACTGTTAGATTATAAATGGTAACAAATTTAGAATGTATTGAGCTGGCAGTGATCCCAGAGCGGTTCATAACCGTATTAGGCATCCACTATCAGATAAATGGTAGAAGTAGAAGTAAAACTGAATAGAGAATGCATATAAAGGTGCTCGAAACTAGAATCTTGCCATGTCTGCACTGGCATGTATTGTAATCATTGATAGATAAGTAGTGTCAATAGGACTGAATGGTATACTCTAATGCTACAGTCTGTAGTGACATGAAGATTCTAATGACTAACGAAGAAAGAATATTATCGTTAGACCAATGCTGGCAGTAAGCTAATTGAGAGAGCACGCTAGCATGTTGTGCTCAGAAAATAAAGTGGGAATGCAATTGATTGCAAATGATAGAAAATAGTTGAGAGTGATATCGCTAAGTAAACTATCCATAGATATCTCCCCGTGCCTTCACGGGCACCTAAATCCAACCCGGCTAACAAAGTACATAGAGAGAGTAAAGTGCGTACATAGAGAATCGTTTGATATATCAGGCTGCATGATAATTCCCTTGACGCGCGCATTTCACCCGACCAGGCTCAGTAAAACTTATCTGCACCCCCGGGTCACTGCTCTGTAACCAATGAAGTCACCAAAATATGGAAAGACCTCAGAAAGTGAAAGGAATGCATACATTCTAAAAGATTTGTCAGATGATTTTTTTCATTAACTCAATATCTGTTTAGTTTAATAATGTATTACAACTAGTTTGCTTCATGTGATATAGGTAGTAAGGCAAATACAAATGATTAAATGTAAGCTTGGGTTACAGAAACTAAGTGTAAATGTTAAAAAAAAATTCTAATAGTTTTTGTTACCAAAGTGAGAACAGTTGGAAATTTAAAGTGACTTTCAAATTTAAAGCCACAATGACTGAATGGATTTCCCCAAGTCAGCTATACTTCCAATCCAGCTATTGTGGTCTAGATTTTGACATTCACTTTAATTTCCCAAAAATTTTTACCTTAGTAAATAACCCAATAAGGAAATATCACATTTGATACATAAATAACCAACTTGGCTATGGAACAAAAATCTACAAATTAGCTTTGTTTTCATGACTGCTGACTAGGTAAAGTGTCCCACAGCTTTATTGAATTAAACATGCCAGTAAGTCTTTACTGTCAGCTGTTGGGGTGATTTACCAACAGACAAGTCTATCCCATTAAACCATGAGTCCAGAGCAGCCTGCCTCCACCATCAGCTCCCAGAAGGCTGCGACTCCTCAAGCCTCCTGGGCACCTTCTTCCACTTCTGCCTGCGCTGGGCAGGACTCCCGCCACCGCGATGACAACGTTAATTCAAACCCCTTGTCGCCGTCGTGCCTCCCGCAGACAGCGCAACCTCGATACCGCTCTGTAAACCCGCATTAAAAATTTTAAGACCAATCGTGTTTAGGTGGACTCCATCCTTCCTCATCAGATTCAGGTTATCTCCCTCGAGCTTCACATGCCGGACAATGACCCCGCCTAACCGGCTCTTCTCTAATCCGCGAGAGTGCGGTAATGCGCGCCTGCATGGCCTGGAGACCACCTCAGACCAAACCAGGGTCATATCTGGAAAGAGAGCCATGCAACTCGCCAGGTTGTGCCAAATCACGTGGAGAAGGTCCGCCGTCCTAGAATTCCCTAAGTCATTCCCGCCCGCATGAACCATTGCTACCACCGGCCCTGAGACAAACTTATGCAGCATCACAAATTCTGGGTATACATGATGCCATAGAATGCCCGACCCATCGGCAACACTCTACATGCGAACACCAAATGAAGCAAATGTACCAAATGTACCAAAAGTAGCTGCTGGTCTATGAGAAAGGGGATTATCGCCTAAACGATTTTTATCCTCTTGTGAGTGAAACGGTCCGTTACAATGACCAAGGTGTCGAGTATTTGTGCCCACCTAGAGTGATGGAGATGTCTGCATGGTGTGACCACGTTATGCTATTGATGTTTGACTGTAGGACCTTGGTTATCCTGTGGCCATTTAGCAGTAAATTGTCGATCCTTGAGTATGTGTCATGTGGTGCAATGTAGAATGTATGATTCCGGGTGTTGGAGTTGCCAGTGTGAGAGAGGAACGTGTGCATACGTTTATCTTGTGCGCCCCTGACCTGGGATCTGGGTACCCCTCGTTTTGCGCTCCTGTTGGCTGCCAGACACGGCACTGCATTGAAGTCTCCCCCCACCACGACCACACACCCTCCCGCGTCTTGGGTCAAGGTGGTAAGGGTGTCCAAATATGATGGGTCTCGGTCGTTTGGTGCGTAAACGTTTGTTATGTGAATCTTAGTGGTGTATAAAGTACATGTCAGGGATACATATCTACCCTCCAGGTCAACCTGTGTGCCGGTTACCTGTAGCGGGCACTGTCTGTGGACTAGGATGGCTACCCCAGCTCTCTTTCTCAGTGCACGTGATTCGTAAGTCCAAGCGCATGTCCTGTTTTGTAGTCTAACCGGTGCTGACCTGAGGAGGTGCATTTCTGTCAGAATTGTATCACACCTAGGACTAAGGATAACGTCTAACATACCTTAGAATGGTCGGACTTAACGTATCCAAGAATAGTCAGAATACTTGCCAAGGTCAGGGATAGAGAATCAGACACAGCGATGAGAAAAAGCCAAAAGTCAAGGATACCATAAATCAGGGAAGTCAGAACAAAAGCCAAAGTCAAATACCAAAAATCAAGATCAGGAATGCACTCTTGGATTACCATCAGGTAGAAACCATGACAGGGCAATGAGAGAATGTAAAACTATGTTTAAATAACAAAGAGAACAGAGAGAGACTGGAAGCTCAAGGAAAACACTCCAAAGTTGGGGTTTTCCCACATTAAACTTCCAAAGTAGTGACAGACAAGAGAAGAAACTTGAGTGCCCTTAAGAAAATAATTAAAATTTAACTTGTATTAGTATGATAATAAAAAAATGACTGAAAGGTGTTTAAACATCAAATAAAGTAATTCAATATTAAATGTATGATAATTCATCAGCAATTCGTAACCCCATATGTCTAGGGTAACCTGGTACCTCAATCCTAGCACCTAAGGATCTAAGGTGATGGAGTAACAAAAGGTTAATCAACAAAATGTAACCCAGGGTGTCTAGGATAGCATGTCGCCTCTATCCTAGTACCTAAGGATCTTAGGTGATGAGTGTATGAGGATTAATCAGCAGGTTATAACCCGATATGTCTAGGACGGTACAATATCACAATCCTAGCACATCAAAATATCTATATGATGGTAATCATGTATGAAGATTCATCAGCAATTCGTGACCCCATATGTCTAGGGTAACATGGTATCCCAATCCTAGCACTTAAGGATCTAAGGTGATGGAGTAACAAAGATTCATCAAGACTATGTAACCCTGTGTGTCTAGGATAGCATCATTCCTCTAGTTGCGTTGGCTCGATTCTTCTCCTACGTCGTACCAGTTCCAATTTGGGCCTCGCTGCTTTGGGCACTGTAAAGCCTAGTGGAATTTTGATGGACAGTCCCTGAAGGAAGGGGTCTGGCTCCTCTCCCAATAGTAAAGTGTGGGACTTGCCAGCTCGGAAGGCCACCAATTTGAAGGGGTGACACCAGGTGTAACGAATGTTGTTCTGACGCAAAAGTTCCGCTATCGGTTTCCATTCCTTTCGATGATGTAAGGTGGCTGGAGATAGATCCTGGTATATAGTAATTCCCATATTCCTGTACTGCAGTGTATTGTCCCTGCTATATTTCACAATATCTTCATTGGTTGTGTAGTAGTGAAAGTGGATGATGACGTCACAGGGAGCGGCTCCTTCCGCCCTCTTGGCCCTTAGCGCTCTGTGGGCCCTATCTGTCACACATCTTTCATCGGGTATGTCAGGAAGAAGGTGTTTAAAATAGTTCTGCATTGCCTGTGCCAGTGTTGGGGGTTTTGGGGAGGCCTCTCACCCGCAAGTTGTTGCGTCTTGAGCAGTTCGATAAATCCTTCACAAGCAGTTCGAGGTTGTCTGTTTGGTGTGCCATAGCTTCAGAGTGGATCACCACTCCATTATGGGCCTCCACTATGGTTTCCACACATCGCTCCAGATCTGCATCTTGGGTGTTCTGTGTCATTTTCCCCGCCAGATAAGTTTTGACTTCTGTGAGTTTTTGGAAGATTTGTGCTGCAACCTCATGCTGTAGGTCAGGGTTTTCTCCCTCTGCCACTGATGCCGGGGAAAGTGAGCCGCGCGGGCTTGCTTGGCGGCCATCTTGCAGGAGCTGCGTGTGGCGCGTGGCCGTAAACATCTCCATGACTGAGGGCGCAGATTCGCCTCTCCATGCTTCCTCCGTGGCTGTGGCTAGCTCATGAGCCTGTACCGGATATTCCCAGGTGCTTTTAGGACGGTCACTAGTCCTGGTGCTGCTGGCAATTGCTAGTTTCGTGGCGGCTGAGCGGGACATCTGAGACTAGGCGGCCATGAAGGTTGGCGTCCAGACCGCGCCCCCACAGACAATATTTTTTATTGTGTTAGTATTGTGTTTATATTGGTCTGTTGAAGATTGTTGTATGCATAGCATGAGCATTAACAGAATACAAAACTTCTTCTAAGCAGCAATATTTGCCATTCATTTGTGTTCCTTTTCTACCGTCTATTATTTATTCTGCAAGTACTGGCATTCACTGAGTGAAAGCACAACAAACCAATAGAAGACTACCTTTCCAATACCTACGGCCCAAGGGTTAGGTAGGCACCCCCGGAACCATGCATTTGCTTGGCCTTTAAACTTCCCCCAAACTGATAACCTGTCTTGCCTGCAAACAGGGCCATGATGGCTGTGACAGGCCCAGCAGCTACGTGGAGCGTCAAAACTGCATTTAGGGCCACCCGATGAGCCCTATATCTTCAGGGGCCCGTCAGCGCTGTAATAGCGCGACCGGGCCCCTTTAAAAAAAAATGCGGCTGCACCGCAAATGCTGCTGGGAGAAAGTGACAGCCGGTCACTTCCTCCCAGCTTACTCCGCACGGGGGGAGAGACAGCTGAGGAGAGCAGAGGCATCTGCTCCCATCAATCCCAGCCACCCTCCTGCAACTTAAAGGTAAGGAATAGGAGGATTGCTGAAAAATGAGGTGTATGTCTGAATGTGTGTATGTATATCAGAATGTATGTATATGTCTGTCTGCATGCATGTATGTCTGTTTGTCAGTCTGTATGTGTGTATATATCTATCTGTGTATGTATATATGTCAGTATGTATGTATGTCTGTTTGTGTATGTATCTATGTCAGTATGTATGTGTGTATGTATTTATATATGTGTGTGTGTGTGTGTGTGTGTGTGTGTGAGACCGTATGAATGCATATATCTATCAGTATGTATGTCTATATGTATGTGTGTATGTATATATCTATCTGCATGTGTGTGTATATCAGTACGTATGTGTGTCTGTATGTATATCAGTATGTATGTGTATGTATGTATGTCTGTATTGTCAGTTTATATGTATGTCTGTTTGTCAGTATGCAAGTATGTATGTACGTTAGTGTATATGTGTCTGTATGTGTGTGTATCTGTAGCTCCTTATGCGTGTGTGTCTGTATATGTGTGTGTGTGTATGCCTGTATGTGTGTATGTCGGTTTCGGTATTTGTGTATCTTTTTGTGTGTCTGTCTGTGTCCTTTTGTGTATATGTGTGTGTATTCCTGTGGGCGGGATTTGGAGGTGGACACCCGGGGGCCCAGACCTTGAGCTGTGTTAGGGGTCCCAAAATTTCTGATGGCGGCCCTGCCTGCAAACATCCATAATCTTGTTCAGTATTTGTAAAGAAAGAATGGATATAACTATTAAATCTACTAGCATATGCTAGTATCTGTGAGTGTTATGCAAAATAAAAGCCACAAGTTTAGATTTGAAAATAGACAGTGAGCTGGACACAACAAGCCCCAGGTGACAAGTCAAACCATTTAATCACAGTTTGACTCCTGTGTGTGGGGGGCATCAGGGCACTCCTAGCACCACAACCACTCCAATGTACTATAGCAGTTATGAGACCTGGAGTGCTCCTTGAGAGTAACTATTTATAGGTGTGTGTATATTTAAGCAGCTTCAAATAGATGCATTTTTTTTTTTTTTTGGATGACACTACACTAATTACGGATTAGTAACTAATTTCGCATGGTTTTATACTTCACATTCAACAATGTTTTCCAAATTCAGAAAGAAGATACATATTCCATCTGGTATGGTGTACAATGAGAAACAGAAATAAAAATATACATATTTTAGTATAATCTTTTAACTAATGTATCCACCTCAGATCAGAATAAAAAAAAAAAATTAAATTCAAAACTATTTATTTTCAAAGCATACTAGAAAGATTAATCTAGCTAAATGTCTTACATTTTCATTATGAACCCTGGAACTCTACCCCCTAGGAATTTAAAATCACTTGCAGTTCATGGCCATTTCAAGGAATTTATTTCCTTGACAAGCACAGAAAATCCCTCTGTTTCCCCATGATAAAACTGTCTGTGTTTATTTTAATAAGGCCTCATGCATGTAAAAAGTTATCAGAAGAAGGAATCCAAAATCTTATTCTCTTTCCTTTAAATTTAATGCTTTCATTTAACACATTTCTGTTCATTGAAGCAGATGTTAGAGTCTGTATGAACAGTGGGAAAACATATTACTGTAATATGAAATGTAAGATGAACAAATATTCCTTCCTATATTGTGCACATTCTATTGCACTGTATCTCTAGCACATTGGCTACAAAAATGTTAGACATTACTACTCTATCACTATAAAGATCCAATACCAGTCTATGGAATGCTATTTTACAATTATGGCGCTATTTTATCTGATTTTAAATTTTTTCGTATCAACAGGTCCCTGTGAACGCTAGACTAACCCTATCATGCAAACCCAGGCAGAGACAATATATTGACTGGCATAAACTCTCTAGTGAAAAGAACACTGAGGATAAATGGAACATCTTCCAACAAATATTAGAAAGGTAAATGTCTCAGTACCATTGGGTAATAAATATAAAATAAACAAATTAAAACCAATGTGGCTTAGTAGAGAAGTAAAACAAGAGATTAAAAATAAGAAAAGGGCATTTAAAGTATTTAAATCGGACAAATTAGATGCATCTTATAAAAGATATAAGGAAGCCAATAATGTGTGCAAAACGGCAATTAGACTTGCTAAACTTCAAAATGAAAAAAAAATTATAGCTAAAGAGAGCAAAACCAACCCCAAAGCATTTTTAAAGTACATAAATTCTAAAAAAAAACAAAAATGTGTAGGTACACTAAAAAACGGTAACTGGGGTGTTAGTTAATGAAGACCAGGAAAAGGCAGGGATTTTAAATAAGTATTTCTCCTCCGTATATATTAAGGAAGAACCCATGGCAATAGATGTGCAAATTATTGTTACTAAAAACTTGCAAAATAATTGTAATTGGTTAACTCAAGACAAATTAAAATGCACAACCTAAAAATACAAAGGGAGACCACAATAGTGCAGATAAAACAAAAAATAAAAAAGGGGTCTAAAATGCACTCACAAAAGTAGAAATAAAAAGGCAGGATATAATCAGTGCATATTTTCTTCTCTTATTCCAAGATGAAGGCTTAGAACAAAGCATCAGAACAAAACATAGTGTATAGCTGTATGAGTTAAAAAGATTGACTTTATTAAATGCACTTACAAAATAACAGTAGTTAAAAGGCTCATCAAATAAAACTCGACGTCTTCCCCACCAGCAACAAAACTAGCCTTCAGGGTATGGAGACCAAGTAGATAAAAGAGTCCACAGTTGAAAAATCAATGATAAAGTAAATCTTGCCACCCTACGCGTTTCGTCTAAAAGACTTCGTCAGGGGCTTGTGGCAACAATGTAAATACAATTCACATATATACACTTTAAATACCCCGCCTAAAACACTTTAACAAACATACAAGCAATCACAGGAGAGTCCTTCGAATCAATCCACCTGTGAGTAATCCCGTCCGTCCTGCTTCTTTTCTTTTTCGCGCTTTAATTTCTCCGTATGCGTCCCAAGCCTCGCTTTCAAGTCTCAACCGGAAGTGACTCATCCGTAATGGAACACAAATGCGTTCCACTTCTTCATATTCAAATGCCGAAAACGGCAGACGGAAGTTCTAAGTTCACATTGGAACGCAAATGCATTCCAATAATATAACAAAGGGAGTCCATCATTGGTTATAAGTCCATCCATAAAAAAAGGACATAAAAAATAGACATAAAAACAAAAAGTTAAAACAAAGAAACAGATAAAAATACTAAATAGTTAAAACGGAAAAAACAACAATTACAGGAAACA
The DNA here is from genome assembly GCF_036172605.1 of Pelobates fuscus. Taxonomy (NCBI): domain Eukaryota; kingdom Metazoa; phylum Chordata; class Amphibia; order Anura; family Pelobatidae; genus Pelobates; species Pelobates fuscus. The sequence continues at coordinate 58,525,214 of NC_086327.1, forward strand.
AACCATGTCAAAATCCACATTCATACCATCAGGTTGCATAGTTTTTAGAGTATAAATCCAGTATCCTTCTCTCTGTCTAAGTTTAAGTACCAGATCACCTCCTCTTTCATCCAAAGACACATTTTCAATCCCAATACAAGAAAAAGCACTGGGATTGAAATGTTGACACCTATTACAGTGGACGGGAACTGAATGAGATAATAATTTATTTTTAATATTGTTACGATGTTCTAAAAATCGTTTTTTCACAGGTCTAATTGTCCGTCCTACATATTGAGTTCCACATCCACATGTTAGGAGATATACCACATGTGTAGAATTACATGTGATATGTTCCTTAATTTTACATTTCTTTTTTGTTTTTGAACTACAGAAATAGTGAAATTTCTGGCTCTTATGATAACAACTTTTGCATGAGCCACATGTATAGAAGCCCACGTGGTCTTGAGTTTCTTGTTTATCCTTATTTCTGAAAGTGCTAGGTGCCAGAACATTTTTAAAATTATTTCCTTTCCTAAAAATAGTCTGTGGAACATGAGGGAGTTCTGTCTTTAAAAAATCATCTTCCAACAAAAGGGGCCAATGTTTATTTAATATTTTCTTAATTTTATTAGCATGAACATTATACTAAGTGTTAAAAGAGAAGGCAAATTTATTATTAGCCAATAAAACTCTTTTTTCCTTATTAAGTAATAAGTCTCCTCTATTCTTATTATCAGAATGCATAATTTCTTTATTTATAAAACTACTCCTATAACCTTTTTCTATAAACTCATTTTTTAAAACAGAGGCCTGATCCAAACATTTTTTTTCATCCGTACAGTTTCGCCTAATTCTTGTGAATTGACTCCGAGGGACACCCCGGAGCCAATTAGGCTAATGATTACTTTCTATATTAATATAACTATTGGCATCAGTAGGTTTAAAGAAAGTTTTGGTCTTAATCTTAAAATCCTCAATAAAAATAGCGAGGTCTAAAAAATTTATTTCATTGTAACTAAAAACCAGAGAAAAAGTTAAAGAAAATTGATTATAGTTAATATAATTAATAAAATCCATTAAATTGGCCTCTGAACCATTCCATATAAAAAGGATATCGTCTATATACCTTCTCCAGAGTACCAAGTTCGCGCCAAAAGGATTATTCGTCCAAATAAAGTTATTTTCCCAATAATCTAAAAAGATATTGGCAGAACTTGGCGTGAACTTGGTACCCATAGCTGTTCCCTGTAATTGTAAGAAAAAAAATCTTCATTAAAAGAAAAAAGTTATGAGTAAGAATAAAAAAGATACTATCTAATAAAAAACTGCTAAAATTGGGAGAAACCTCTAAGTCTAAATCCAATGCAGATTTAACCGCAGCTAGCCCAAGTTCATGTTGAATAATTGTATACAATGATGTCACATCTACTGTGACCCAAATAAAACCTTTTTTCCATTCCAGGCACTCCAACTCTTGTAATAGACTCTTAGTGTCTTTTAAATAAGATGTAGCCCCCTGGGCATATTTCTGGAGGTGAAAGTCTATAAATTCAGACCATTTAGATGTTAACGGATCTACCCCACTAATGATTGGTCTACCTGGAGGATGGGTTATTGACTTATGTACTTTGGGCAAAAAATAAAAAGTCGGAATCCTAGGGGCTTCAGTATACAAAAAAGAAAAAAAATTCCATCAATAATGCATTCTTCCTTATATTTAGTGAGTAACAATTTTAACTCACTATTAAAAGTAGCATTATGATTAGACAACAGTTTTTTATAAGTAGTGGTGTCACCCAAAAGTCTATTTGATTCTTTAAGATAATAATTTGTGGACATAACCACAGTACCTCCTCCCTTGTCAGCACTTTTAATAACAATATCCTTACGATTTTTTAAGGATTTTAACACTTTATTTTCTTCTTTAGTTAGATTAAAATTTCTTAATTTAAAATCTAATTTATTAATATCTTTATTAACCATTTTTTAAAAAGTCTCTATTTGATGTCCTCTTTCATTAGGGAAAAAAGTAGATCTCGGTTTAAAAATTAACTTTGGGGGGCGGAGCTTGACCGCCGAGCCGTGCAGACGCAGCTGAAATGGGCTCCTGCCGAGCGGGCACGACCCGGGGCAAAAGCGGCGACCATTTCACCCAAAGCCACCCAGGGGTGCGCCACCCACGTAGGGGGTGCCCCCCGGAACCCAGTGATACCACTCTGGGGCCCATAGAGGCTGGGAATGCAGAGACACAAATGCGGCCTACTGAGGCTGAAACCGGGGAGAGGCGGCCGCTCTCTCCGACGCAAAAGCCACAAAGCGACTTCCCTGCAACCTACCCCCCCCCCGGGATATCCCGGTCCACAATGGAAACAGGGAAGGCAGAGCACACGCACCCAGCAACCCATGTCTCCTTTGGAGACATTTGACCACCTCTGCGCAAAATTCAGGTATGCCCTGCAGAAGAGGGGAGCTACCTATCGTCAAGCCGAGAGAATGGTGACCTCGTGGATACGGCCCGCAGCACGACGGAGCTACTATAAGCAGACGCCACGAGGCTCCAAAATGGCCGCCCGACTGCACAGATACAAGCGGGCCCAGAGACGGAAAGTGGCGGAAATCCTATCGGGTGCAACCCCCTTCCCGCAACTGACACCACCGCTGCAAACAGGCAACTCACCTGATCAAAATCATGGCGTACAGCATGTGGTGACATTAATATACCACACAGCACAGCTTACACCGACCCCACACACAGATCAAGACGACCCGAGCGACTGTGCGGCAGATGGCGCCACTAAACACCGCCGGAGCCGACTACCGAAACAGCGTTAGCAAGCTAGGGGGCGACAAGGGAGAGACCCAGAATGAAAAAGCCCAGCTCTTACCGGCAATAGGCATCGGCTGAAGCACCCAACACACTGCCCTCCACAGGTATTCATAGCCTGGACAGTTTCATGCTAGCATAACAGCGAAGCACCCAGACTCTGATGCCCAGTGCATATAAGGGAGACTACTATCAGCACTAATCTGTGCTCCTCTGGACTTTTGTGACTACACTTGTTCCCAGCGGTTTTACCCTAAATAATGTTTGGCTCTACCCCAGGCCGCCCATAGTTGGTGTGAAAAGCGATGTTATGATGTATTATAGGCAAGTTTCAGCAATATCGTTTATTACACAATGCCTCATAGCCTAAAACCTCACAGCACACCGTATCTAAGCGATAGTTTGCACCTAGCACTGTAATGTAACAGAATACTGCCATCCCACGCAACGAGTTACCACACCATACCCACACTAATGGGAATGGCCTAGCAGCCTTAAGCAACCAACATCACTATGTTGTTCCAGTCTATGTTACTCTATATAATCTTATTCGTGCGAACCATCTGTTCAGATAAGCTCGTAAAATATCAGTCTTGTGCGACCTTTAATATCATCTAAGGCCTAACTAACACAACCCCAAACGTATAACCGCCCACCTAAGCTGAGTTAGTATTATAAGCCTATGCCATGCCGCACTAACCTATGGTCGCGGTCCCTGGTTAATCCATGCCATTTTAGGCCACTTATGTTTTTATGTTTTCTGTCTTAATTAACTAACCTTGCATTTCACTACTGATATACGGCGAAGGAACAAATATATGACAAAGCGGTATTAATGTATATAGAAGAACATGCGCAACACCCTCCAATACCTAACTAATGTTAAACCACGTGTATAACCGTTTCTCCGTGCCGTTGTGAAACTGTAAGCCAGATATGGATTTTCATAACCTAGATTAACGCTGTTATTAATGTTAATATTGGATGCGACACAAAATTTAATGTTAACTAAGCTTACTTTCTACCGTGTTTATGCTCAACTACCTTCAAACACAAAATTTGTGCTAGATATTGCATGTACCTCTCTGTTAAACTGTCTACTATGCGTTGGAGGAATGCCGTTGGGGTACCTCACAACCGATTGTTAAAAGCTTAAGCGTAACAAAAATAAAGAATTAAAAAAAAAATAAAAAAAAATAAAAATAAATTGACTTTGGGGAACCACTTAGTTTACTATTAATGTTACAGAAACCTTCTAGCTCTCTCTTCTTAAAAAATCTTTTAATGGACATTTTCCGTACAAATTTATTAAGATTAATAAATCAAAAGGCAGCTGTATTAGGAGAAAACGTAAGACCTTTTTTTTAAAATCACAATATCTCTCTGAGTCAAAATTATGTCATCAATGATAAAAATGCCCTTAGATAAAGCAAATGGCTTTATTTCGAGCGGGTCGTCCCTTCGCTTACTCACCTCCTTTTCCTTGGGGCATTCCACTCCCCCAGGGGGCAAATCTGTTCGTAAGATCTATTTCGGATAGTTTGGGGGAGAAAAACTGATTTATTTGTCCCTTTTTTCTTTTGGTTTCGCCCCTTGTCTAAAAAATTATCAATCTCTTCAAATATATTTTGTGAATCTGAATGTATTTTAGAGAGATCTTTCTTTTGTTGGGGTTTTTTATTGGGATTTTTTTCCTATTTGATATACCTTGAGATTTAACTAGTTTCCATGGACTCTCAACAGATATTTCTTTCCTTATTCTAGATGGGGATTTATTCCTAAATTGAATTTTAGGCCCACTGATTTTTTTATTATTATTATTGGGTCTTAAAATCCTTTTTTCTCCTTTTCTATCCAACCTAAAATTATTCTTAAAATTATTATTATAGCCACCGGTATGGTTAGACCTATTGGACTTATTGGTAACAGACTGGAAATTAGAATCTCTGTCGTTTTTGTCCCTGACATATTTTCTGTTTTTTGTTTCTGCTATTCGTTCATCTATTTTATGAACTTTTTCAAGTAGAAATCTCTCTTTATTCTTAAAGACTTCATTATCTTTGTCCAAGCAGAAATCTTGTTCTAATTTATCCATGTCAGTAGATAATTTATTTAAATTATCCTTCTCAAAATCAATAATAATTTCCATTAGAGTTATAGAGCATTTTTCAAGATCTGTGTCCCATCTTAGAGCATGAGGTGAGAATTCTAAACCATTAGCAGGGTCTAATAAATTATGCATTCTTATAATAAGAATAGAGGAGACTTATTACTTAATAAGGAAAAACGAGTTTTATCGGCTAATAATAAATTTGCCTTCTCTTTTAACACTCAGTATAATGTTCATGCTAATAAAATTAAGAAAATATTAAATAAACATTGGCCCCTTTTGTTGGAAGATGATTTTTTAAAGACAGAACTCCCTCATGTTCCACAGATTATTTTTAGGAAAGGAAATAATTTTGTAATTCTACACATGTGGTATATCTCCTAACATGTGGATGTGGAACTCAATATGTAGGACGGACAATTAGACCTGTGAAAAAAAGATTTTTAGAACATTTTTTTTTTAACAATATTAAAAATAAATTATTATCTCATTCAGTTCCCGTCCACTGTAATAGGTGTCAACATTTCAATCCCAGTGCTTTTTCTTGTATTGGGATTGAAAATGTGTCTTTGGATGAAAGAGGAGGTGATCTGGTACTTAAACTTAGACAGAGAGAAGGATACTGGATTTATACTCTAAAAACTATGCAACCTGATGGTATGAATGTGGATTTTGACATGGTTTGTTTCCTGTAATTGTTGTTTTTTCCGTTTTAACTATTTAGTATTTTTATCTGTTTCTTTGTTTTAACTTTTTGTTTTCATGTCCGTTTTTTATGTCCTTTTCTTTTTAATGGATGGACTTATAACCAATGATGGACTCCCTTTATTATATTATTGGAACGCATATGCGTTCCAATGTGAACTTAGAACTTCCGTCTGCCGTTTTCGGCATTTGAATATGAAGAAGAAGTGGAATGCATTTGTGTTCCATTACGGATGAGTCACTTCCGGTTGAGACTTGAAAGCGAGGCTTGGGACGCATACGGAGAAATTAAAGCGCGAAAAAGAAAAGAAGCAGGACGGACGGGATTACTCACAGGTGGATTGATTCGAAGGACTCTCCTGTGATTGCTTGTATGTTTGTTAAAGTGTTTTAGGCGGGGTATTTAAAGTGTATATATGTGAATTGTATTTACATTGTTGCCACAAGCCCCTGACGAAGTCTTTTAGACGAAACGCATAGGGGGGCAAGATTTACTTTATCATTGATTTTTCAACTGTGGACTCTTTTATCTACTTGGTCTCCATACCCTGAAGGCTACTTTTGTTCCTGGTGGGGAAGACATTGAGTTTGATTTGATGAGCCTTTTAACTACTGCTATTTTGTAAGTGCATTTAATAAAGTCAATCTTTTTAACTCATACAGCTATACACTATGTTTTGTTCTTGTGCTTTGTTCTAAGCCTTCATCTTGGAATAAAGAGAAGAAAATAAGCACTTGAAGAGACTGATTATATCCTGCCTTTTTATTTCTACTTTTGTGAGTGCATTTTAGTCCCCTTTTTTATTACATTTTATTTTTTGTTTTATCTGCACTATTGTGGTCTCCCTTTGTATTTTTAGGTAGTGCATTTTTATTATTCTATATTTATGCTATTGAAGACATTTGAGGAGTCGTCGCACTTACTATTTTAAAGGGTATTTATATCTTTTGTATATTTTATCCTTTTTTAGCCACAAGGTTTTTTTTGCACTTGGTGCAAATTATTTCTTTTTTAACTCAAGACAAGGTGCTGCAGCAACTAAAGAAAGTTAATATAAACAAAGCTCCAGGGCCTCACGGTATCCATCCACAAGTACTTAAGGAACTAAGTGTAGAAATAAGTGAACCTCTGTTTTTAATCTTTCAAGATTCTTTTCTTTCAGGAAGTGTTCTGGAGGGTTGGAGGAAGGCAGATGTGGTTCCTATATTCAAAAAGGGTTCAAAATACTTGCCTGGAAATTATAGACATGTGAGCTTAACTTCTGTGGCTGGGAAACTATTTGAAAGGTTATAAAGGGATAATATTCCAGAATTCCTTGAGAAGAACATCAGCAAAAATCAGCATGGTTTTATGAAGCACAGGTCATGTCAAACTAGCTTGAGTGTGTTCTGCGAAGAAGTAAGTAGAAGTATAGATCAGGGTGTTGCAGTGGATGTGATCTATTTTGATTTTGCCAAGGCATTTCATACAGTGCCCCACAATAGATTAGTGTTCAAACTCGAGGAAATCGGTCTAGATGAAAATGCTTGTTCTTGGGTAGAACATTGGCTTAAAACAGAGTACAAAGAGTTATTATTAATGGTAAATTTTCAAGCTGGACAGAGGGGGCAAGTGTTGTCCCTCAGGGGTCTGTTCTGGGACCCCTTCTATTTAACATGTTTATAAATGATCTTGAAGAAAGCATTGAAAGTCATGTTTCAATGTTTGCAGATGACACAAAACTCTGTAAAATAATGCAATGTGAACAAGATATTACTTTGTTGCAGATGGATTTAGATAGACTGGGAGACTGGGCACTCAAATGGTAGATGAAATTTATTGTTGAAAAATGCAAAGTTATGCACTTCGGCGTAAAGAATACACAAGCAACGTATACCCTTAATGGAAGCGAATTAGGGATAACCCCACACGAAAAGGACTTGGGAATTGTTATAGACAACAAACTATTCAACAATGTGCAATGTCAATCATCAGTGGCCAAGGCCAGTAAGGTAATGTCATGCATGAAAAAGGGCATTCATTCTCAGGATGAGAATATCATTTTGCCTCTTTATAAATAACTGGTAAGACCAAATATTGAATATGCTGTGCAATTTTGGGCACCTGTTCTAAAGAAGGATATTATAGCACTAGAAAAAGTGCAGAGGCAGGCTACAAAATTAATAAAAGGAATGGAACATATCAGCTATGAAGGAAGGTTAACAAATTTAAACCTATTTAGTTTAGAAAAACGTCGCTTGAGAGGGGATATGATAACATTATACATTATACAAATATATTCGGGGCCAATACAAACTATTGTGTGGAAATCTATTCACAAACCAGACTTTACATAGTTCACGAGGTCATGCGTTTAGACTGAAAGAAAGAAGATTTCGTCTAAGGCAAAGGAAAGGTTTTTTTTTACTGTAAGAACAATAGGGCTGTGGAATTCTTCCCTGAAGAAGTGGTTTTATCAGAGTCCATACAGATGTTCAAACAGCTACTAGATGCATACTTGCAAAAACTGAATATTAAAGGATATAATCTCAATGTAGGGTAATAACTGCTTGATCCAAGGATAGATGCCTTTCTGGGGTCAAGAAGGATTTTTTTTCCTAGCTTGTTGCAAAATCGGAAGTGCTTCAAACTGGGTTTTTTTTGCCTTCTTTTGGATCAACAGCAAAAAACAAATGTGAAGAAGGCTGAACTTGATGGACACAAGTCTCTTTTCAGTTATGCAACTATGTAACTATGTAACTATGTAAATATGCAAATTTTATATTTTATTTAGGATTGAAAATAAGTGATTTGAACACCAGATGGTACCGATTGAGATGTGCTGATTCATTTGAAATAACTGAAATTCAATGTAAATCCAATTATTCAAAAGCATTTTTGGCCATCTTTCTTAAATTTGGACTTAGGTGAATAACCCTGTAATTAATTAGTAAATCTCAATTGATTTATTTTAAAACACAATGCTTACCTTTATGCGACCTTTCTCACGGGACTGGCAATAAATATGACAGGTGACATTTAATGTATAGAGTTGAGCGGACACCTGGATGTTCGGGTCCAGCAGGTTCGGCCGAACTTTGAAAAAAAGTCCGGGTTCGGGATCGAACTTGACCCCGAATATGACCCCGAACCTAAACCCCATTGAAGTCAATGGGGACCTGAACTTTTGGGCACAAAAATGCCTAAAAAAAAAATCCTGGAATGGGCTAGAGGGCTGCAAAAGAAAGTAAAATGGGGGTAAGAGTAGGACAAGTGCCCTGCAAACAAATGTGGATAGGGAAATCAATTAAAATAACATAAAATACATAAAATAAGCAGCCACTTAGTAGATAACTATTAGAGTTGAGCAGACACCTGGATGCTCGGGTCTGGCGGGTTCGGCCGAACTTTGAAAAAAAGTCCGGGTTCGGGATCGAACTTGACCCCGAATTTGACCCCGAATTTGACCCCGAACCCGAAGCCCCATTGAAGTCAATGGGGACCGGGACTTTTGGGCACAAAAATGCCTCTAAAAAAGTCCTGGAAAGGGCTAGAGGGCTGCAAAAGGAAGTAAAATGAGGGGTAAGAGTAGGACAAGTGCCCTGCAAAATAACAAAATACAATAAAATAAACAGCCGTTTAGTAGATAACTCCAGAATTCCCACGGTATTATGGAGCTAACTACCAAAAGGCTGTAAGACCTAAATTGGTCTTTGAGCCAAATGTGCTAATACTAAGTAAAGATTACTTAGTATTAGTAAATTCAGCCCCTACTCGCTATAGTGGCTGCTCACAAAAAAAAAAAACTATTGCCCCCACCCCGGTGCTTCTCCCCCGGTCCCCACTCCTGAGCTGTGGGTGGGGGCCATAAATAAGAATTTGGGGGGAGGACCTACTGTCCTCCACCCGTCCCACACCCCTGCGCGGCAGGTGGAGGCCTAAATAACAATATGGGGGGGACCTACTGTCCTCCCCCCGGCCTCCACCCCTGGGCGGTGGGTGGGGGCACTAAATAACAATAAGGGGGGACCTACTGTTCTTCTTCCCCGGTCCCCACTCCTGAGCTGTGGGTGGGGGCCATAAATGCAATATGAGGGGGGACCTACTGTCCTCCTCCCCCTGGCCCCCACCCCTTAGCAGTGGGTGGGGGCCATAAATAAAAATTGGGGGAGGACCTAATGTTAAATTAAAAATTCAATTATATCCCTTAACCAAAGATGGTACAGTAGCAATAATAAAGTAGGAAAGTCTATGTCGTATAAACTTAAATCAGATCAGAGAAAATTCACAATAAAAAAAATTATAGACAGAGATAAAATATGCTTATCTCCGCATAATATAAGTAAGGCCTTTGCTAGATACTATGCCTCAATAAATAACGTAAAAGAAAATACCTTCTCTGAGAACGATTTAAAAGACTTTCTCACAAAGCTTAACCTTCGAAAATTAAACTCTGATAAATTACTACATTTGAATAAACCTATTGAAGCAGAGGAAATAAAGAAAACAATTGCCAAGCTTAGTAATGGGAAAGCACCTGGTCCCGATGGATTTTTTGCGTACTTTTACAAATCCTTCGAGTCAATAATAACCCCTCTACTATTAAAAACCTTTTCAGATATAACAACCTGCAATAGTTTTTCCTCTACAATGCTGGAAGCCACAATTTCCTCAATCCCCAAACCCGGGAAACATCTACACTACATACCGTCCAATTTCCCTCATCAATCTTGATATAAAAATATTTTCAAAAATCCTAGCAGATAGATTGTCCCAGATAATTTCAGATCTAATTCATTTAGACCAATCTGGTTTTATAAAAGGAAGATCAGCTAGTGATAATATTCACAAAATTCTGAATATGATGATAGAAGTCGGCAAAAAAATGTATTTCTATAATTTTTATAGCAGTCGATGCCGAAAAGGAATTCGACAGAGTAAATTGGAAATTTTTATCAGCTACACTTTCTGCATTTGGGATTGAGGGATCTTTTAAGGAGCTAACAATGTCTTTATATTCTTCTCCTATAGCAAAAATCTATGGTTTAGAATCTGCTTGGTTTTCTATTAAAAAACGGAACCCCGTCAGGGATGTCCATTGGCCCTCCCTTCTTTATATTCATTCTATTGAACCATTGGCAGTATAAGGCAGCAGCATAACATAACTGGGGTGAACTTGGAAACTCAGGAACAAAAAATAACAATGTTCGCTGATGATATAATTCGGACATTAACAAACCCAGATTTTTCCATACCATTTACACTAGGTACCATTTACACTTTGCGGTATAGAAGAATACAGTAGATTTTCTAACTATAAGATCAATATGCAAAAAACTCAAGCTCTGCATGATAATCTACCAAGCGCATTAATAAATAACCTGAATAATAACTGTAGATTTAAATGGTCCAATTCCCTACGTTATCTGGGAATAAATATAAACTTTAACATTGAAGAATGGACCACTGATAATTATACCATACTTCTTAGAGAATTTAGAAACACAATTCTGAAATGGTCTGAATTACAAATATCTTGGCTTGGAAGAATAAATATTATCAGAGCATATTTACTTCCAAAATTAGAATATCTACTTCGCACCATCCCACTTAGAGTCCCAAGGAAAATACTTCAATTGTTTCATGGTCTATTTGTATCTTATGTTTGGGGCAATACAAAACCAAGGATTGCTCTTAAAGTTATGTCAGCTAGATTAGCAGAAGGAGGTTTATCATTTCCGAATACATTTTATATCCATGACACAGTTATGTTTTTACACTATTTAGAATGGGGAAATAATAACTCAAAGCAGAAAGCTTGGTATATATATATGAAAAGAACCTATGTAATACCTTTGACCCTTTCGATCTTTTCTGGATTGATAAAATACTTTTTAAAAACCTACCTATTGACAACGTAATTATCTCTCATACTTTCCAATCTATAATACATAGTTACATAGTTACATAGTTACATAGTTAGATAGCTGAAAAAAGACTTGCGTCCATCAAGTTCAGCCTTCCTCACACCTGTTTTTTGCTGTTGATCCAAAAGGAGAAAAAAAAAAAAAAAAAAAACCCCAGTTTGAAGCACAATTTTGCAACAAGCTAGGACAAAAAATTCCTTCTTGACCCCAGAATGGCAGTCAGATTTATCCTTGAATCAAGCAGTTATTACCCTACATTGAAAGATTATATCCTTGAATATTCTGTCTTTGCAAGTATGCATCTAGTAGCTGTTTGAACATCTGTATGGACTCTGATAAAACCACTTCTTCAGGCAGAGAATTCCACATCCTGATTGTTCTTACAGTAAAAAAACCTTTCCTTTGCCTTAGACGAAATCTTCTTTCTTCCAGTCTAAACGCATGGCCTCGTGTCCTATGTAAAGTCCGGTTTGTGAATAGATTTCCACACAATGGTTTGTATTGGCCCCGAATATATTTGTATAATGTTATCATATCCCCTCTCAGGCGACGTTTTTCTAAACTAAATAGGTTTAAATTTGTTAACCTTTCTTCATAGCTGATATGTTCCATTCCTTTTATTAATTTTGTAGCCCGCCTCTGCACTTTTTCTAGTGCCATGATATCCTTCTTTAGAACAGGTGCCCAAAATTGCACAGCATATTCAATATGTGGTCTTACCAGTGATTTATAGAGAGGCAAAATGATATTCTCGTCCCGAGAATGAATGCCCTTTTTCATGCATGACAATACCTTACTGGCCTTGGCCACTGCTGATTGACATTGCACATTGTTGCATAGTTTGTTGTCTATAACAATTCCCAAGTCCTTTTCTTGTGTTGTTATCCCTAATTCGCTTCCATTAAGGGTATACGTTGCTTGTGTATTCTTTACGCCGAAGTGCATAACTTTGCATTTTTCAACATTAAATTTCATCTGCCATTTGAGTGCCCAGTCCTCCAGTCTATCTAAATCCTTCTGCAGCAAAGTAATATCTTGCTCACATTGTATTATTTTACAAAGTTTTGTGTCATCTGCAAACACTGAAACATGACTTTCAATGCTGTCTTCAAGATCATTTATAAAAATGTTAAATAGAAGGGGTCCCAGAACAGACCCCTGAGGGACACCACTTGCCACCTCTGTCCAGCTTGAAAATTTACCATTAACGACAACTCTTTGTATTCTGTTTTTAAGCCAATGTTCTACCCAAGAACAAGCATTTTCATCGAGACCGATTTCCTTGAGTTTGAACACTAATCTTTTGTGTGGAACTGTATCAAATGCCTTGGCAAAATCCAAATAGATCACATCCACTGCAACACCCTGATCTATACTTCTACTTACTTCTTCGTAGAACGCAATCAAGTTAGTTTGACATGACCTGTGCTTCATAAAACCGTGCTGATTTTTGCTGATAACCATATTCTTCTCAAGGAATTCTTGAATATTATCCCTTAATAACCTTTCAAATATTTTACCAGCCACAGAAGTTAAGCTCACAGGTCTATAATTTCCAGGCAAGGATTTTGAACCCTTTTTGAATATAGGAACCACATCTGCCTTCCTCCAATCCTCCGGAACACTTCCTGAAAGAAAAGAATCTTGAAAGATTAAAAACAGAGGTTAACTTATTTCTACACTTAGTTCCTTAAGTACACGTGGATGGATACAGTCAGGCCCTGGAGCTTTGTTTATATTAACTTTCTTTAGTTGCTGCAGCACATTGTCTTGAGTTAACCAATTACAATTATTCTGCAAGTTTTTAGTAGCAATCATTTGCACATCTATTGCCATGGGTTCTTCTTTAATATATACGGAGGAGAAATAGTTATTTAGAATTCCTGCCTTTTCTTGGTCTTCCTTAACTAACACCCCCGTTTCAGTTTTAAGTGTACCTATACTTTCATTTTTGGGTTTTTTGGAATTTATGTACTTAAAAAATGCTTTGGGGTTGGTTTTGCTCTCTTTAGCTATCATTTTTTCATTTTGAAGTTTAGCAAGTTTAATTGCCTTTTTGCACGCATTATTTGCTTTCTTATATCTTTTATAAGATGCATCTGATTTGTCTGATTTAAATGCTTTAAATGCCCTTTTCTTATTTTTAATCTCTTGTTTTACTTCTCTACTAAGCCACATTGGTTTTAATTTGTTTCTTTTATACTTATTTCCCAATGGTACATACTGAGAAATGTACCTTTCTAATATTTGTTGGAAGGTGATCCATTTATCCTCAGTGTTCTTTTCACTAAAGAGTTTATGCCAGTCAATATATTGTAAAGCTTCCCTTATCTTATTGAAATTGGCCTTTTTAAAATTATATGTTTTAGTATACCCCATGTGCTTTTGTTTTTTTGAGTTTATTTCAAAGGACACTATATTGTGATCACTATTTCCCAAGTGCTCACCTACTTGAATGTTGGTCAAAAGATCAACGTTGTTTGTTAAAACCAGGTCCAGACAAGCGTCCATTCTAGTTGGTGCTTGTACAAGTTGTGACATGAAGTTGTCATTTAACAAGTTTAAAAACCTAATTCCCTTTGCTGAGCTACTAGTCCCTATGTCCCAATTTATGTCTGGGTAATTAAAATCTCCAATAATTAAAGTGTTACCAAGATTTGCAGCTTTCTCAAATTGCTCAAACAGCTGTTGTTCCTCGTCAATATTAACATTAGGTGGTTTATAACATATCCCAACCAATAGTTGGTTTCCCTTCTTTTCCCCCAAGCAGATATTTACCCATAAAGCTTCCACATTTTCCTCATCGCATTCAATTTGCTTAAGATTTGGCTTTAAATCATGGTTGACATACAAACATACCCCACCACCCTTCTTGTTTTTCCTATCCTTCCTAAATAATGTGTACCCATTTAAGTTAACTGCCCAGTCATGTGTCTCATCCCACCATGTTTCAGTTATGCCTATTATATCATATTGTTTAGTGTATGCTAATGCCTCTAGTTCCCCCATTTTGTTATTTACGCTCCCTGCATTAGTAAGCATACATTTAATATCATGCGTCTCTTGTTTATTTTGTGAATTACCAACATTACATAGCTTCTCTGTTCTGAGCTTGCCCCTCCCCCCGTCTCCACCCTCCTTATACTGTTCTAAAGCCCATCTCCTTTCTGTCCTATCTCCATTTTGTAGATTGCTATGACCCTCCCCCCATACTACTAGTTTAAAATCTCCTCCAACCTTCTAGCCATCCTATCCCCCAGCACTGCAGACCCCCTTCCGTTTAGGTGCAATCCATCACTACTATATAGGTTGTACCCAATCGCAAAGTCGGCCCAGTGCTCTAAAAACCCAAAACCCTCCTTCCTGCACCAAGACTTCAGCCACGCATTAACCTCTCTAATCTCCCGCTGCCTTTCCACTGTAGCACGTGGCACAGGTAATATCTCAGAGAATACCACCTTGGAGGTCCTTTTCTTGAGTTTGCTACTTAATTCCCTGAAATCATTCTTTAGGACCTTCCATCTTCCTCTTACTTTGTCATTGGTACCAACATGGACCATGACCGCTGGGTCATCCCCAGCCCCTCCCAATAATCCATCCACTCTGTCAGCAACATGCCGGACCCGAGCACCCGGGAGACAGCAAACTGTCCGGTTGAGCCGATCAGAGTGGCAGATTGCCCTATCTGCTCTCCTAATGATAGAGTCCCCTACCACCACAACCTGTCTTGCCTTCCTTACATTTTGATCCCCACCCGTACTAGAGGGGCTGTCACCTCGGCTGTTAGAAGTAACAGCTTCCTCTAATACAGCTACTCCTGAGCTGATGCTCCCAACATCTTCCCTCAAACGGGCAAATCTGCTAGGTTGCACCAAATCAGGACTAGCTAGCCCTTTCCTCTTCCCTCCCCCCTGCTTCCTCGCCCCACTGTCACCCAGCTACATGCCTGTTCCCCATCTGTCATATCTCCTCCCTCTCCACTACCTGTCCCCACTAAACTCTGCTCAGTCAGCAGCAGACTCCTCTCAAGATTGTCGATCTTCCTCAAAGTTGCGATTTGCTTCTCAAGATCTCCAATCTGAGCTTCCAGAGAAACCACTCGCACACAACCATCACAGAGGTATGGACCATGGACGGGTACATCCAGGCATCCATACATGCAACAAGATGTGCATTGAGTTAAACTAACAATCTTGCTAACACTCATTTCCCCAGATACAGATAAAAAAATAAATAAATAAGTAAAAAAACCAAATCTATATATATATATAAATAAAAAAAATTAAAAATTACCTTGATAGTTTAAACCCCTAGTTAGTTTGACCTCCTGGTTTTCTAACTCCTACTTGAAAGAGTCTACTTAATAGAGTCTGCTTCCAAATAATGTGAGCAAGCTCAGTGAGTTAGGGGTGTGCCTTTATAGGGATACAAATCCCACACAGGTGCAATTAATAAACACTCCCCCCAATCAATCAATCAAGCAGCAGCAGCACAAAAGAGGGGGAAAAACCAGAACACCAGAAAAAAAAAAAAAAAAAAAAAACTTTTTTTTTTTTAAACTTTACAGACTGAACCAATTAAACAAAAATAAAATACAAACCACTCTCCACAGTATACAAACCACTCCAAGCAACTCCTGGTTTTCTAACTCCTACTTGAAAGAGTCTACTTAATAGAGTCTGCTTCCAAATAATGTGAGCAAAGAAATACTTTTTTGCTCCAAACCAAATGTCCTCAAATGACCCTCTGGAGATTCTTTTTTTTCAATGTCTTAATTTTTATTGACATTTTTCAATATTGTATACATATGAGGGTAAAATAAACATGGATACAGAAGGAAAAAGGGGGAGGGGGAACAGCCTTTTTGTAGATCCAGTCAATGTGCTTGATACGCAGATCAAGTGTACAGGGGTACTCGTGCACAGTCACAATTAATGATAGGCGACAACATGATATGTAGGTACCGTGTTCATCTTATACTGGACATTTACAAGAGATCTTACAGACATACCAATACATCATTCCATACATTAAAACATATCCAATGGTGAGATAGACATTAGCACATCTGGGATAGATATTTGCTTATTCTGGGGAGGTTAGGGGAGCTTTGTGGCTAGCGTGTAGTAACGGGTTTTCGGATGGTTCCTTTTGGGCTCTGAACTGGGCCCATCTGTGCCAGCGTGCGGTGTATGTGTGTTCTCTATTTTCAAGACGACTAGCCATTTGTTCATATCTACTTGTCGTGTCAATGCGAGTAATGACTTCGGATAAGCTGGGGCTTTGTGGTGATTTCCACCTGTGTGCTATCGCTATCTTTGCCGCTAGGAGGCAATGGGTAAGTATGTGCAATTCCTCCTTCTCTAGGGAATGAGGGAGAAGATGTAGGAGATAGCTTTCTGGGGTCTTGGGTACTTTGATGTTTAGCTTCTTTGCTAAAAATGTTTCCAACTCTCCCCAGAACTTCACTATATTCGGACATGACCAAAACACATGTACAAGCGTGCCTGTGGCACTGTGGCATCTCCAACATAAGGGGGAGGTTCCTGGGTATATATGTGCTAATCGCGATGGTACTAGATACCACCTCATTAGTAATTTACAGTATGCTTCCATGTGGGCAATGCTGCGTGTGGCTTTTTTAATCTGACTCAATGTTTTTTTCCATGCGTCCTGTTCTACCTGTAAGTTCAGGTCTTTCTCCCAGGCCTTCATGTAGGAGGGAGTTTCTTTATCCCCTGCGGACATGAGGGAGTTATAGCACAGGGAAAGTGTCTTGGCGCCTTTTAAGGTACCTTGGCATTTGAGGACAAGCCGTGGCTTTTGTGCTTTTCTGTCCCTGTGTAATTTGTGGTTTTGTAGGATGTTTTTTATGCGGAGATATGTAAATAGTTCCCTAGGGGGGAGATTGAAGGACTGTTGTAGCTGTGGGTATGGTATTATACCCTCTGTATTGATCAGGGTACCGACATGGTGGATACCATGCCTTGTCCACAGGTCAAGGTTTAAGTCTGGTGTGTGGAGTGTGAGTATCTTTAGTGGTGCAGCATGCAGAAGGTCTTTACTAATGTTTAATTGGATCAGCGCCTGATTCCATATACGGAGAAGATTTGCTGTCGGGGGTAGCATGTTGGTGGTTGGTAGTTTCTGGTCTGGGCGTGCCCACAGTGCATCCTCTACTGTTCCCCTCGGCATACAGGCATTTTCCAATGCCAACCAGATGGGGGATGTTTTACTTTCCAGGACAGTTATGCCCTGTGCCATGATTGCTGCTTTGTAGTATAACTGTATATTGGGTATGCCAAGGCCTCCTTCTGAGAAGGGCCTCCATGTCAATTTTTGTGTAACTCGGGGGGGTTTCCGTTTCCAAATGTGTGCGTTTATAGTAGATTGGAGTTTCTTTAGTATCGTGTTTGGGACCGCTATGGGGAGAGTGCGAAAGAGGTATAGTATGTGTGGGAGGATCATCATTTTAATTGTGTTTATACGGCCTAGCCATGATGTTCCTCTATCATCCCATTGTTTGAGTTGGAGGTCTAATTTTAAATGGTAAATGGTTTGCTTTAGTAACTAGGGTGTGTGAGGTAGGCAACTGGATGCCCAAGTATGAGATTGAAGATTTCCGCCAATCGAAGGGATATTTGGATTGGAGGGGTTGCAGCATGTGGTGTGGCACACGAATCGCTAGGGCCTGTGACTTTTTCGCGTTGTTTTTGTAGTAAGATACTCTGCCATATCTGTCTAGTAACGCTAGGAGATGGGGGAGGGAGTGAGATGGGTCTGTAAGAAAAAGCAGAACGTCGTCTGCAAATAGCGCAATTTTCATCGGCCCTAAGGGTGTTTGGAGCCCTTTGATGTCGTTCAATTGTTTTATGTGTTTGACTAGTGGTTCCAGACAGAGTATGAAAATCAGTGGGGAGAGAGGGCAACCTTGTCTCGTGCCGTTGGTAATTAAAAACGGTCTGGAGAGAAACCCTGTGTTGTATACTTTGGCCGAGGGATTTGAGTATAGAGCCATTATGCTATGTTGAAATTGTGTAGGTATCTCCAGTTTAGTCATCACTGCTGACATGTAACCCCAATGTAGGCGATCGAACGCTTTCTCAGCGTCGAGTGCCAGCAGTATGCCTTTTTGTTGAGTAGTTTGTGCCCAATGGATCAAGTTTAGAAAGTGGCGTGTGTTATCTCCTGGTTGGCGAGAAGGGACAAACCCTGCTTGTTCCGGGGAAACCAGATCTAGTAGCATTGGTTTGATGCGTGATGCTAAGAGCTTTGCATATAATTTGGTGTCAGCATTTAATAATGAGATCGGTCTCAGGTTAGCGCATTCTGTGGGGGGTTTCCCTGGCTTCGGCAAAGTTATGACATGAGCTAGGAGCATTTCGGTCGGGATAGTCCCTGTGTCTTTAATGTGATTAAATAGGTTGGTAAGATGAGGTGTGAGGTGCACAGCCAGCTTAGTATAGAAGGAGTTGGGGAAGCCGTCTGGCCCTGGTGCTTTGTGTTTGGGGAGCGTTTTGATGGTTTGGAGTATTTCATCCTCTGTGAATGGTGCTAGCAGGGAGGATTTTTGTGCGTCTGTCAGGGTGGGAAGGTCTACTGAACTGAGGAAATCTAGGATTTCAGCCCTGGAGGGCTGGTGAGTGTCAATCGCATTTTGTAGATTGTAGAGCGAATCGTAGTAGGAGGCCAATTCTTCCACTATATCATGTGGATTATAGAGTTTTTCGTGAGTGGAAGATGTCATGTATGGGAGTTTGGATTGCAGGCTACGTGCCTTCAGGCGTCGTGCCAGTAATTTGCCGGCCCTGTTGCCCTGCATGTAGTGAGTTAAGTTTAGTTTGCGCATGCGTTGTTCCATAGTGTGTAGGGATAATGTGTGTAACTCTGATTTTATTTTGTTTGTCAAGGCGGTCAATTTTTTAGAGGGATTGTGTTTGTTTTGGGTCTCAATTTGAGTTAGCTCCTTTAACAGGCGCTCTCTCTTTTGGTTCCCTTTCCTTTTGCGGTTTGCCCCTGCTTGTATGAGAAGGCCCCTCAATACGGCTTTAAGAGCCAGCCATTGTGTCGAGATGGACGTCCCATCGTTAGTATGGTCCTGATAGAATAGCTGAATAGTATTAGTCAGTTTGTTTGTTAATGTCGTTTCATTTAGTAGGGAGTCATTTAGCCTCCATGTACTTCTGCCCCTTGCTGGATATAGGGTTTTGAACGTTGTGATAACGGGGGCATGGTCAGACCATGTTCTGTTACCAATTTCGACATTTGTTACGTTTTGTAGTGTTATTGTGTCTACCAGGCACATATCAATGCGTGAATATGCGTGATGTACGTGTGAGAAGTATGTGTAGTCCTTCCCGCTGGGGAAGAGGTTACGCCAAGTGTCATAGAGGTTGTGCGTGTGAAGAAGTGCTGACAGTTTACGACTAAGCTGCATAGCTTGGTGTGAAGGCTGTTTATTCTGGGTCCTCTGAATGTCCAGTTTGGGGTCTAAGGTGCAATTAAAGTCCCCACAGATGATGGTGTGGCCTTGTCTGATGCTAGCCACTTTGTTGAGTGCCGTGTGTAGGAAGGGGGTTTGGGCCTCATTAGGAGCATATAGAGAAGCTATTGTTACCATAATGCCATTTACTGTACCCACCAGAATTAGTAATCTGCCTTGTGTATCTTGGTATATCTCAGACTGTTGAAAGACCCAATCTTGGTGAAATAATATAGAGACGCCCCTAGACTTGTGGGGTGAGAGTGCATGGTACGTTTGTGGGTAGCAGGGGGGTCTGAATGTTGGAGGGTTCCTTATACAGAGGTGGGTTTCCTGTAGGCAGACGATAGCTGCTTTAGAGTTGTGTATTTCTCTCAACGCTGAATGTCTCTTGAACGGGCTGTTCAAGCCATTTACGTTCATAGAGAGGCATTTGAATTGGTGTGCCATTATGGGGGAGATGGGGGGTCAATATTTTGGTTGTATTGCCGTGAGGCATGGGATGCTGCATGGTAGGACCTGCAATGCCCCTGTGGTCGGGTGATAGCATTGTGATGCCGAAAATTATCTTTTATCTTGGATCTAGACAGAATTATTGTACCTTGGAGGTAAAACAAACATAGGCTCGGGGGGGTGAAGGGGGGAAAACAACGTGGGAAAGCATAACCAAAATTACAAATAAAGTATAAACCAAACTCTCTACTGCGAGAGTTTAACCATGGGTGGGCTGGAAGTCGAACATGCTCGCTTCCAGTAACCATCCTGTTATGGGAACGTGTGGAGCTGGCTCGCTCCAGAGCCGTAGCAAATGAGGTAAGTAGAATTACAGCACATGAGAATGCTAAGAGGAGGTAACAATGCGTCAGTATTGGTAGCCTGGGGGTAAATTCTGTATTTCGGCACCAGGCTTTTAGAAGTGTTAGTTTGGCCGTCTACTTTATAACAAGGGGAGGAGTTGTAGGCGTACCTGCTATCTTCTGCGTGAAGCTGGTAATCTGTGACGTGTACGTAAATTTGCAAATAATTTTTTATTTATTTATATATTTTTTCTCTTTTTCCCTTTTTCTCTTTTTTTTTTTTTTTTTTTCTTCTGTTTGTTTCTGTTTTTGTGTTTTCTACTTTTACCAACTATACTTTGATGTAGCGCTGTGTATATTGACCCATGTAGTTATAGTTTTAGGCCTAGTAGTAGTTGAGCACATTTGAGCGTTGGCCCCTTAAGATCGGATAAATGGTGCGTCTGTGCTTATTGTGCTGGGCATATATATGAAGATCTGGAGTTTAGACTGCATTGATTAAGCATGCCTTTAACATCATGGTGTACCAGTAGGATCTAAGGGGTGTGTTACTGAGTGGGGTCGGTGGTGTATTGTTCGCGGACATTATAGGGTGTCACACGTACCGCCAGTATGCCGGTGGGCTGGGAGGGGTTGGCAGTGTGCCCGCTCGTAAGTTACACCTCTATGCTACTATACATTAGTATATACTTGAGCGCGGGAATTATAGTGGAAATTACTTCTATGAACTATATACACAAACACAAAAAAAAAAAATGAAAAAGACAAACATAATGAGCGCATCACAGATACTGATACCAGTTCAGCAGGTCGCCATTCGGTAGGTAGCGGCAAGAGTCATTTGAGCAGTCTTTAAGTCCGGTGCCTTATGTCGGGCTAACGCTCGTTCTGGCCCACCATTTTCCATTCTGGTCGGATACGTTGTGGGGATAGTCCTGTAGGGTTGTCCGGACTTCGAGGATCCCAAAGGCCCCAGCCTTTCAGAACGGACAGTCCTTGGTCCGGATCCGCCAGCACGTGTTGTTTGCCATTACGCCACACCAGGAGTTTAGTCGGGAATCCCCATTTGTACGCCACTCTGTGGTTTCGTAGGGTCTTGGTGATCGTGGAGAAATCTCGTCTTCGTGCCATTGTTAGGGCCGAGAGATCAGCATACAGTTGAATCTCGCCATAAGGTGATGGTAAGGTTTTCGCTGCTCTCGCTGCCTGGAGAAGGGCATCTTTGGATTTGTAGTGGTGAAACCTTGCGATCACATCTCGTGGTGTATCAGGAGTGAGGCGCGGGGGCCTTGGTAGTCGGTGAATTCTGTCTAGCTCCCACGCCATGCCGGTTATCGTTGGCACTAACTCTGCACACATGGCAGTGACATAGTTGTAGAGCTGATCCGTGGCGACTGATTCCGCTATCCCCCGAAATCTCACGTTGTTTCTACGTGATCTATCTTCTATGTCTGCCAGTTTTTGCCATAATCTTGCATTGTCAGCTTCTAAAGATTGAATTTTATCTGCTGCAACGTTATGTGCCGAGCAGAGCTCATCGGTTTTTTGCTCCAGGTGGTCAGTCCGGTCTCCTAGTTCCGCTAATTCTTGATGGATGCTGGAGACTGCGGTAGTGAAGTCTTCCTTGATAGTGGATCGTAGATCCTGCAGCATTGTCTTTAGGTAGAGTTTGGTGACCTGTCCCTCCAGATCAGGGTCAGAGAGCTGGTCCGTGCTTGTCCCATGATCCGAAGCTGGGTTGGCGGGAACCGTCTCTGCGCCATCTTGGGACGGCTTGTGCCTGTCTTTCTTCGGCGGTCTGGTCGGATCAGTTAGTTTTGTTTGCTTTGAGGGGGACATTATCGTGGAAGGAGTATGCTCCCCGCTATATTTCCTCTAATAGTTGCTTTTCCAGTCGTGTTTTGTGCAATTAGGGCAGTTTTACGGCTCAATGTGGAGAGGAGCTCTTACTCCATGCGTCCGTTCAGACCGGAAGTCGGACACGCCCCCGACCCTCTGGAGATTCTAATATTCTTCATTCAAGATCTTAATTTATCTGGTTGGTTACTTAGAGTTGAGTTAAAAATTCAGGAGCTATACACGTTTTCTGGAATTTTAGCTTTCCAAGTATTAATGAAAAAATTAGACTTGTGAATAAAGAATATTTGACCTATCTAAGAATAAAAAACTTTCTTTATAAGGCAACTATAATTAAAGATTTGCCTTTTGATAAGATCCTTTTTAGAGAGGTTAAAATAAATCTTCAGCAGTTAGAAGATCTTTGAAGTTATTAAATCAAGAGGTAAAATATAATACGATCTCTAGGTGGGAAACCAACCTAAATAAATCTTTTTCATTCCAAGATTGGTTAAAAGCATTTGAAGCTTTAAGAAAATCGGTCTATTGTATAAACATACAGGAAACATACCTTAAACGTATCCATAGATATTTAAATAAGAATGTGGAGGAGGGGACCTACTGTCCTCCCCCACAGACCCCAGCCCTGAGCGGTAGGTGGGGGTCATAAATAAGAATATTGGGGGGCACCTACTATCCTCTCCTCGGCCCCACCACTGAGAGGTGGGTGGGGGCCATAAATAAAAATTGGGAAGGACCTAATGTCCTCTCTAAAAAATGTCCTCTCTAAAAGTGATGTTTACTCTAAAAAATGAAGTATATTTTTATTTAATTTATAGAATTATTAAAAACATATATATATATATATAAGAATCCTGTAACAAGGGAATTCATATCATATTAATACAGTGGCCTAAATGCTTAAATTTTCAAAATATATCCAGAACATTCATATAATGCAGTAAGAAGAGAAGTACCCTTTAAAGTGATACAAATTGTACCAATAAACCTTTTTGTTGTGCACACACAAACACAATATATAGATGCCATAAAAAATTTCACTTCAGCTGAATATTATTTCAATAGACTAGAAACATGTGAAGAAGGTGATTTTATAAACAATATATTTTATAAGTAAATTAGCACTGTGAGTAATATATCCTGTAACAGCTCTAAATGCTCTTTCTGTTGGAATATAACATAGATATGGTGAGTTGTTTTAAAAACATGTCTTGCACCATAACAGACATCGCTTCCAGCACCTACAGGCTTGCAATGTTTATTCCTAGTGTGATTTATACCAACAATCCACTTATCCGCTTTGTAATCTAATTCTCTTCTATAGGGGTCTGAATGACTTGACTGTGTAATGTGATATTATTTCCTACATGGAATTTTTTAAAGGGTCATTCCAGACTGGATCTCCATGGTAAACACCATTTTCTGAATACACTAAATAAATATACAAAGCAAAAAATATGTTAAAACATGTTTAAAAAAATTCAATTACAGTTTCCTTTAACGTTCTTGAAACTGGTGCATCTGTACTCCACACTCTTATTTTCCTTTATAGTGTGCTACAAGTTTATATGGTAGGGGTGACTGTAACTTTTTACTTATTGTCTCCGGGAATGGTCAATTAATTTTGAATCTAATCAAGAGACCACTCCAGTGCCGGGCTTCTTGGACACTAAAATGAGGGCAGTAGTTACTGTTATCTGAAGAAGAAAAAAAACACCATATAAAATACAACCAATCACAGGAGATTTCCAGATGATGTGTATGATGGTATTGATTAAAGAATCACTATAATGTCAGGAATACAAACATGACGATATTCCGTGAACCATTCGGCGAAATGTTCCACAAAGTAATAGCAATCCAATCGGGAACAATCCGCACATTTTGGTATATTACTGTCTATGTAGTGTAAAAACTGTGGGAGGAGTTAGGGTGGCAAATTTGGCTATAATAATAATAATAATAATAATAACTAGAAAAGCTACAATTTCTGGGGAAATTGTGTGAAGTGTTCTTGCCTCCACCAGTAGTCTACAACTGGAGTGGGCGGAGTAACTGTTATTATTTATTTATATAGCACATTTAATTGCAACGTTGTTGCCCAAAGTGCTTCACAGTTACATTAAAACATACATTTATAAAAACATTAGCAGGTGCAAAAGGCCCTGTCTATTACATCACTTGCTGCTGCAGCCTGGCACAGGTCAGAGTAGTTTTGCAGTTGCCATTTAAAAACTATAAATCCTACAGTGTAGAGCTTTATATTGTGAGAATCACAAGACCCAGACCTACATTTTGATGTATAGTATGTCTCTGAGATATTAACAATGAAGGCACAGTCGCAGTTTAGAAATTGCCCTTCAAATGTGAGCTTTGCAGAGTGGAGTTTCAATGAATGTCAATGGACGGCGTGAGTTTCAAACAAATGGTCATATTGTGCAAACTATAAGGACTATGGCTTAGCTGTGGACATTTTTAGTGGCAGCAGGGATAGCTGAATGTTTTGATATAAGATTTGTGTAGGTGGGCCTGAAAATGAGGGAGTGGTGGCAGTTTAGAAATCATGTCCTGATTTTTCAGCTTTTGCCAGCTCCCACTCTAGTTTTGAACATTTTGCCATTCATTCCTATGGGACCAATTTCGCCACAAGAATGATGATATTCCGTGAACCATTTGGCGAAACGTTCCACAAAGTAATAGCACACCAATCGGGATCACGTTTCAAAAATATTTCTGTCTATGTAGTGTAAAAACTGTGGGAGGAGTTAGGGTGGTAAATTTGGCTATAATAAGAATAATAATATATATGTGAGATAACATTAAGTGGTCTTGCTATGCAAGAACACTTAATAATAATAATAATATATATGTGAGATAACATTAATAGTGATGTACGGAACGGTTCGCTGGCGAATAGTTCCTGGTGAACATAGCGTGTTCGCATTCGCCACGGCGGGCGAACATATGCGCGGTTTGATCTGCCCCTATTCGTCATCATTGAGTAAACTTTGACCCTGTGCCTCACAGTCAGCAGACACATTCCAGCCAATCAGCAGCAGACCCTCCCTTCCAGACCCTCCCACCTCCTGTACAGCATCCATTTTAGATTCATTCTGAAGCTGCATTCTTAGATAGAGGAGGAAAAGTGTAGCTGCTGCTCATTTGATAGGGAAATGGATAGCTAGGCTAGTGTATTCAGTGTCCACTACAGTCCTGAAGGACTCATCTGATCTCTGCTGTAAGGACAGAACCCCAAAAAGCCTTTTTTAGGGCTAGAACATCAGTCTGCTTTTTTTCCTGTGTAATCTAATTGCAGTTGCCTGCCTGCCAGCTTCTGTGTCAGGCTCACAGTGGATACTGTGCCCACTTGCCCAGTGCCACCACTCATATCTGGTGTCACAATAGCTTGCATTTAAAAACAAAAACATTTTTTTCACTGTAATAGATTGAATAGCAGTTAGTTGTCTGCAAGCGTCTGTGTGTCAGGCCTACAGCTGATGTCTCAATAGCTTGCATTTAAAAACAAAAAAAAACTTTTTGACTGTAATCTAATAGCAGTCAGTGTCCTTCAAGCGGGTGTCAGGCCTACAGCGTCTACTCTGCCAACCTCTGCCAGTGCACAGTGCCACTCATATCTGCTGTCACAATAGCTTGCATTTAAAAACAAAAACGTTTTTGACTGTAATCTAATAGCAGTCATTGTCCTTCAAGCGGGTGTTAGGCCTACAGTGTCTACTCTGCCAACCTCTGCCAGTGCACAGTGCCATTGATATCTGGTGTCACAATAGCGTGCATTTAAAAACAAAAAAACGTTTTTGACTGTAATCTAAAAGTAGTCAGTGTCCTTCAAGCGGGTGTTAGGCCTACAGCGTGTACTCTGCCAACCTCTGCCAGTGCACAGTGCCACTCATATCTGGTGTCCCAATAGCTTGCATTTAAAAACAAAAAAAGTTTTTGACTTTAAAATAATAGCAGTCAGTGACCTTCAAGCGGGTGTCAGGCCTACAGTGTGTACTCTGCCAACCTCTGCCAGTGCACAGTGCCACTCATATTTGGTGTCACAATAGCTTGCATTTAAAAACAAAAAAGTTTTTGACTGTAATATAATAGCAGTCAGTGTCCTTCATAAGTGTGTGTCAGGCCTACAGCGTGTACTCTGCCAACCTCTGCCAGTGCACAGTGCCACTCATATCTGATGTCACAATAGCTTGCATTTAAAAACAAAAAAAAACGTTTTGACTGTAATCTAATAGCAGTCAGTGTCCTTCAAGCGGGTGTCAGGCCTACAGTGTGTACACTGCCAACCTCTGCCAGTGCACAGTGTCACTCATATCTGGTGTCACAATAGCGTGCATTTAAAAAGAAAAAATGTTTTTCACTCTTATAAATTGAATAGCAGTTAGTTGTCTTCAAGCGGGTGTCAGGCCTACGGCATCTACTATGCAAACCTCTGCCAGTGCACAGTGCCACTCATATCTGGTGTCACAATAGCGTGCATTTAAAAACAAAAAAAGTTTTTGACTGTAATCTAATAGCAGTCAGAGTCCTTCAAGCGGGTGTCAGGCCTACAGCGTGTACTCTGCCAACCTCTGCCAGTGCACAGTGCCACTCATATCTGGTGTCACAATAGCTTGCATTTAAAAACAAAAAAGTTTTTGACTGTAATCTAATAGCAGTCAGTGTCCTTCAAGCGGGTGTCAGGCCTACAGTGTGTACTCTGCCAACCTCTGCCAGTGCACAATGCCACTCATATCTGGTGTCACAATAGCGTGCATTTAAAAACAATTTTTTTTCACTGTTATAGATTAAATAGCAGTTAGTTGTCTTCAAGCGGGTGTGTCAGGCCTACAGCGTCTACTCTACCAACCTCTGCCAGTGCACAGTGCCACTCATATCTGGTGTCACAATAGCGTGCATTTAAAAACAAAAAAGTTTTTGACAGTAATCTAATAGCAGTCAGAGTCCTTCAAGCGGGTGTCAGGCCTACAGCGTGTACTCTGCCAACCTCTACCAGTGCACAGTGCCACTCATATCTGGTGTCACAATAGCTTGCATTTAAAAGTAAAAAAAGTCTTTGACTGTAATATAATAGCAGTCAGTGTCCTTCATAAGTGTGTGTCAGGCCTATAGCGTGTACTCTGCCAACCTCTGCCAGTGCACATTGCCACTCATATCTGGTGTCACAATAGCGTGCATTTAAAACCATAAAATGTTTTTACACTGTTATAGATTGAATAGCAGTTAGTTGTCTTCAAGCAGGTGTGTCAGGCCTACAGCGTCTACTCTGCCAACCTCTGCCAGTGCACATTGCCACTCTTATCTGGTGTCACAATAGCATGCATTTAAAAACCAAAAAACTTTTTTGACTGTAATATAATAGCAGTCAGTGTCCTTCAAGCGGGTGTCAGGCCTACAGCGTGTACTCTGACAACCTCTGCCAGTGCACAGTGCCACTCTTATCTGGTGTAACAATAGCGTGCATTTAAAAACCCAAAAACTTTTTTCACTGTTATAGATTGAATAGCAGTTAGTTGTCTGCAAGCGGGTGTCAGTCCTACAGCGTGTACTCTGCCAACCTCTGCCAGTGCACAGTGCCACTCATATCTGGTGTAACAATAGCGTGCATTTAAAAACCCAAAAACTTTTTCACTGTTATAGATTGAATAGCAGTTAGTTGTCTTCAAGCGGGTGTCAGGCCTACAGCGTGTACTCTGCCAACCTCTGCCAGTGCACATTGCCACTCATATCTGGTGTCACAATAGCGTGCATTTAAAACCAAAAATGTTTTTTACACTGTTATAGATTGAATAGCAGTTAGTTCTCTTCAAGCGTGTGTGTCAGGCCTACAGCGTGTACTCTGCCAACCTCTGCCACTGCACAGTGCCACTCATATCTGGTGTCACAATAGCGTGCATTTAAAAATATTTTTTTTTTCACTGTTATAGATTGAATAGCAGTTAGTTGTCTTCAAGCGGGTGTGTCAGGCCTACAGCGTGTACTCTGCCAACCTCTGCCACTGCACAGTGCCACTCATATCTGGTCTCACAGTAGCTTGCACGCATAGTACCACTAATCCCCCCAAAAAATGACAGGCAGAGACAGGCCACCCCGCAGGGGCCGTCATGGTCGCGGTGCTGTGATTACCTTTTGCCCTAGAATAATGCCCAATTTTCAGAGGCCACGTACCCTGAACTTGAAAAGTTCTGAGGACATAGTTGACTGGCTAACACAGGACACGCAATCTTCTACAGCTTCTGCTCGGAACCTTGATGCACCATCCTCCTCCAGCTTAGCTTCGGGCACCTCTCAAGATACCACTCATCCGCCTGCCGCCACCACCAACACTAGCACCACAGCCGCTTCACTTTATCTGTCAGAGGAGTTATTTACACATCCGTTTGAAGAAATGAGTGATGCGCAACCATTACTGCCAGAGGATGTAGATAACAGGGATATGTCTCAGTCAGGCAGCATTACACACATGGACGTATGGTGTGATGATGATGATGTTGTACCCGCTGCTGCTTCCTTTGCTGAGTTGTCAGATACAAGTGAAGCGGTTGATGATGACGATCCGTCCATGGATGTCACGTGGGTGCCCACTTGGCAAGAAGAAGAACAGGGCGAAAGTTCAGATGGGGAGACAGAAAGGAGGAGGAGACGAGTTGGAAGCAGGGGGAGGTCGTCGCAAGGAGCTAGTGGCAGAGTCAGACAGCATGCATCGGCATCAGGCGCTTGATTTGCAACAGCCCGACACGTTGGAATTCAACACTCCTAATGTTCGACCGCCTGCTCCAACAAGAAAAAAAAAAAAAAAAAAACAGCAGGAAAAACAGCCACTGTAACCCGTTCATTCAAAGAATATGTCGACCGCGTGATGGAGCTTGGCAAAAACAATGTGGCGCAGACAGCGGTAAATACAGACTCAGACCCTCCGAGCCCCACAGCATCAGAAGCATCACACATCTCGATGGACATGGATATCAAAGAAATATTGCAAAACCTACCATCCGGAGCCGACCTGGCACAGATGCTGGGAAAATTAGAAACCACCTTTCAATACAAAATGGATGGCCTCAGCTCGGAGATAAAACAGGTAGGCTGCAGGGTGCAAGACCTAGAAGATGAAAGGGGGTCCCACCAAACCCAAATGAAATCCCTCTCTGCTAAAGTACAGGCCCAAGAGAGACACCTATCCATGATGCAACGTTCCCTAGATGACTGGATCAATAACAGGGGCAGAAGAAATAACCTTTGCATAAGGGGATTACCTGAAGCAGACGGGGAAAATCTCTATAACATTCTGACCACATTATTCAACCTAATACTTAATCGCAAAACGGATACCCCAGTGGTCCTAGATAGAGCACATCGCTCCCTGAGACCCAAAACAGCTACAAGAGAGGCACCCATAGATATCATATGCCACATTCACTACTATGCACTAAAAGAAGATATTCTGAAGCAGCTTAGGGAGACCTCTACCCCCATGCACACCCTGCAGGCAAGGAGGGCCCTTAGGCCAATAACAGATCAACTCAACCTGAGATACAGATGGGGATTCCCCTTTGCCCTTATAGTAAATACCCGTGGATCCACCTACATGATTGCCACTCACCAAGATATTATCCCATTCACCAAAGCGCTGAACTTAGCAGCAACGCCCATTATGAACTGCTACGCACCGGATCTGGCACTGACTTCCACATCAGCACAACAAAGAACAAGATGGAGATCCCCGACGAAGAGGCAAAGACTAACTCAAGCTGGAAATCAACAGCGAGAAGAAAAAGGACAGAGCAACACCCTAGAAGACTAAATGCACTCACACGAACGTTCCCAGATGGACTTCCATAATTCCCCTCTCTGCAAGACTGTCTCCTGCACAGACAACACTGGACTACCTATCTAGTTCAGACTTTCTCCTCAAATATGGTCAATTAAGAGCAGCATGGCCTAGTCAGAACGATATCCTCGTGTACAAAAAACCCAGTCAGACCAGAAGCTTCAGGTCGTATGTATATATACAGTCAGGTCCATAAATATTGGGACATCGACACAATTCTAATCTTTTTGGCTCTATACACCACCACAATGGATTTGAAATGAAATGAACAAGACGTGCTTTAATTTGAGGGTATTTACATCCAAATCAGGTGAACAGTGTAGGAATTACTACAGTTTGTATATGTGCCTCCCACTTTTCAAGGGACCAAAAGTAATGGGACAATTGGCTGCTTAGCTGTTCCATGGCCAGGTGTGTGTTGTTCCCTCATTATCCCATTTACAAGGAGCAGATAAAAAAGGTCCAGAGTTCATTTCAAGTGTGCTATTTGCATATGGAATCTGTTGCTGTCAACTCTCAATATGAGATCCAAAGAGCTGTCACTATCAGTGAAGCAAGCCATCATTAGGCTTAAAAAAAAAAAAAACATTAGAGAGATAGTAAAAATATTAGGTGTGGCCAAATAAACTGTTTGGAACATCCTTAAAAAGAAAGAACGCACCGGTGAGCTCAGCAACACCAAAAGACCACGGCAAACAACTGTGGTGGATGACCGAACAATTCTTTCCCTGGTGAAGAAAATACCCTTCACAACAGTTGGCCAGATCAAGAACACTCTCTGGGAGATAGGTGTATGTGTTTCAAAGTCAACAATCAAGAGAAGACTTCACCAGTGAATACAGAGGGTTCACCACAAGATGTAAACCATTGGTGAGCCTCAAAAACAGGAAGGCCAGATTAGCGTTTGCCAAACAACATGTAAAAAAGCCATCACAGTTCTGGAACAACATCCTATGGACAGATGAGACCAAGATCAATTTGTACCAGAGTGATGGGAAGAGAAGAGTATGGAGGAGGAAAGGAACTGCTCATGATCCAAAGCAGAATTCATCCTGCCTCATCAGTGAAGTATGGTGGTGGTAGTGTCATGGCGTGGGCATGTATGGCTTCCAATGGAAAGGAACTGCTCATGATCCAAAGCAGAATTCATCCTGCCTCATCAGTGAAGCATGGTGGGCGTAGCGTCATAGCGTGGGCATGTATGGCTGCCAATGGAACTGGTTCTCTTGTATTTATTGATGATGTGACTGCTGACAAAAGCAGCAGGATGAATTCTGAAGTGTCCTGGGCAATATTATCTGCTCACATTCAGCCAAATGCTTCAGAACTCATTGGACGGCGCTTCACAGTGCAGATGGACAATGACCCGAAGCATACTGCAAAAGCAACCAAAGTTTTTTTTAAGGGAAAGAAGTGGAATGTAATGCAATGGCCAAGTCAATCACCTGACCTGAATCCGATTGAGCATGCACCAATCTCCCTATCCATCACAATCCCCCCTACACCCCTCCAGGAAACAATGAAAACTAAATTACACCTGTAAGGGCTACCCAGGTAGTGAGAGGGTATCAGCCGTTGGAGACGTCCTTTTTCCCGGCAAGTTGCTGTGTAGTAGTGTAGTTACTTATTCCCATGCACGAGATCCAGGAGAAGAGTCAGACATAGCTATTAAAAGAGCAAGGTGGATATGCAGTAAATCCCCTTCCAAGAACGAGACAAGGCTACGTTTTGCAGGGTCAAGAAGAACTAAATTGTAATGGCATGCATTCTCCTTTTATGTGATGCTGCCCATGCAAGGGAGAATGTACAGGAAAAGGAGAAAAAAGGCTGCGCCAAGATAAAACACAGTAAACATGGAATAAAATATATATAAAATATAATAAGATTAGTCCCAATATATAGAAAAATAAAATATATAATAAAATGTCTGTTTCACACGTTCCACTGGTAGAGTATTCTCTTTTTATTTGATACTTCAAATCCTCCCGTAATATGGAAAACACAAAGGGAAAGGACCAATCGTGCAGAGTGTATGAGATACGTGGCAATAAATAATAAGATGTAATACACTCACATTTACATGAGCTATAACCAGCTCAGGAGTAACAGGTGTTCAGCAGTATAATCCCTGCTTGTAGGATATAACGAGTTCTTTTCCACTTTGGGTCTGGTGCTGTCCAATTCACAGGAGAAGGGAAAAAAATAGGAACAACAGATAGTGCTCTCTGATGATAAAATGTGGTATAAAATAAAAAGAGAAGGAAATATACTCACAAATTGAAGTGCAGATCACACTGCACTTAAGATATAGTGTGGGCGGTATAATCCCCACCTCAGGATATATAAAATGCCAGGAAAGGAGATAATAAAAATGTTATATGTGTAAAAATAATAAAAATAATAATATGAATGGCACAGGAGTATAGCCAAACTTAATTTATTATTTAAAATACACAATAAAATCCATTAACGCGTTTCACCACTGGGGTTTTAACAAAATGGAATAACATTAAAACCTGGCAAGAATAAAATATATATAGGAGCACTGTTACTTTAAAAATGGCGCCAAAAGTAGCAGCAATTAGCATAAGCCAATCAAAGTTAGGCATGATACATATTGGAAACAATACTTGTAGTGATAATAAAAATAGGGATAAGAATAAATGAAATAAAAGTCTGGCATGTAACAGACATAATGTATAGGAAATAAATATAAAACGAAGCTTATAGCTAAAACGGAGCTGTATTTACATATTAGGGAAGCGTGTCACGTGACCCGCGCAGAATTGTGGGGGATGTAGTGCGCGGACCACGTGATCGCGCTCGCATACATATGATGACCGTCTAGGAAGTGGGCGGCATCTGCGTGCGCCGCGTCACGTGACCCGCGTCACACAAGGGCAGTGTGACGCAAGGGTCACGTGATCGGCGCAAAGGCGATTGGGTAATGTAGTAAAAAAAAACGAAACGGGTTTCGGATGGAAATAGCTTAACCCAAGCATATATGGCAACAGCAGGGAGGATAATAAGCATATTACTCAGAAAATAAGAGTGAAGAATAGCAGTATAAGGACATATATGAAAAGGAAAAGAATAATAAACATATTATGTCAATTAGCTTATAAAGTATATACAGTAGTGGCATAATAAATATTCATAGTAATGATAAAAAGTGTATATACAATAGCAGCATGATTAATGATCATTACAGTAGTGCAAAGTGTCATAGCAGCATAATATTAAGCATCCTATACAAAGAGACTCTAAAACCAAAATATCTCAAGGGGCAACAGATGGTCTATATAAACATATGTAAAACCATGAATATATAGAAAAGGATAAAACATAAGAAAATAAAAATATCAGAATAAAAATATCAGAATAAAAATATCAGAATAAAAATATCAGTATAAAAATATCAGTATAAAAATATCTGAATAAAAGTATCTCCTGTGAAATAAATCCAGTATCCCCAGATAGCCCTAATCTGGGGGAGCAACATGTGAAAAAATCAGCCTATTCTATTAAGGGGTTCAGGAGTTATGGAGCTTTAAAGTTTTGACCGACCGCACAGGCTTGCTAGCCGAAAATAGTTCCATAAGTTTTGGCCTTGCGGTCGGTCCTCGTTCGTGCGGTAAAAAGTCATGAAAAGCTTGCCATCCGTTGATATCCTGATGATCGCTAGAATCCCTATACGTTGCATAGTCTTTCTACCGAACGGCAGGGCGGTCGGTAGTTTTAGCACAAATTTACGGTGTTATGGAGATCTCAGCGGTGTTCGCCTACTCGAGTGTCCGATTTTTGTTCCAGACACGCGACGGCAAAGCACCGCTGTTCGGGAGTTAAGATGGCCGCGAACACGTATAAAAGACCTGAAATGGCGGCCACCCAGGAACTGACACAAAGAGTTTGTGCGTTTCCCATAGGAGTTGTATGTGCCGATCAAGGAGGTAAATTACCACATAATTGGGTAGCAGGGTGGTCCGGTGTTCGGTAGTTTGCATTCGTATTTATGAATGCTGAGTCCATACCGTATGGGTCGCATAAATAAACGAATGCTTGTAAAAGTCCTGAACTGTTGTGATGAATAATCCCCAGGAACCAGGCAATAAAATTATAACCATGGTCTCTGTTCCTTTATATATGCCCGTTAGCTCTTAAAGGGCCGGTAGTAATAAATATTCCCATTCACAAGGTAGGGTTTTGTTACAACACCCAACTAAACCAGCCTGACATCCGAAACCAAATTGAGGACTCGCTGAAAAAATACTTTGATCTTAACATACATCCAAAATCTCCATACCCCATAATCTGGGAAGAGCACAAGAGCACTATTAGGGGTACGTTCATCCAAGCAGCATCTATACTCAAAAAGCAGATGGAATCCTGCACACTTAGCCTAATCAGGGAAATTATGAAGTTAGAAGAAACACACAAAAAAGACCTAAAACTATCAACATACAAGACGCTGTTGGAGAAAAGGACTGAGCTAAACACGATACTCAACGTCAGCTCTAAACATGCTCTAGCTAAAACGAGAAGCACATACTATGCACAAGGGGCAAATGTGGGCGCCTCTTGGCACACGCATTAAAAAAACAAAGGGAACACACATTTGTAGCAGCCATTCGAAAGACCGAGGGAAAACTCTCACACTCAATGACTGACATCCTCAAAGCATTTAAGGATTATTTCTCCTCACTTTACAACTTGAGACAAACACCCCCAGATGCAGCTGACATTAAAAATGTTCTCTCCCATAGGATCCACACTACTATCCCACAAAATATCCAAGACTCCCTAGATAGACCCATTTCAAGGGAAGAATGCCTACAGGCAATCAAACACCTACCAACAGGGAAGAGCCCAGGCCCAGATGGGCTCACAGCCAAATATTACAAGACATATTGATACCGGAGAAACTGACGGAAGCCAAGCACAGAGAGATGGACACAGGTTTCTACAGGAAGGAAGAGATTCTTTATTCGATTCACCGACCGGGACTCAGAGGGACTAATGTCACCAAAAAACAGCAAAGTCTGAGCCCCGAACATACAGTGTCCCTTATCTAGGCATATAACTCCTCCCATAATAAGCTCCACCCACACATACTCTTACCCAATCAACAGAATAAAGACTAACTTCCTGTTTGACCACATGGCTTGCCCAGCACAATGGAGGAGGGGAAATACTCTATATCCTGTATTTCTGCACATGCTCCGTACACTACTGATTGTATCGTTGCCACGTGCAACCAACCGACCGATACATCAGTATATGCACGTGCACATACCACGTGGCAATCTCGGCCTACTAAATTTATTTTTTCAGAGATTCTTTTTTTTTTTTTAATTCTTTATTTTTGCGTGCATGAAAGATAACAGACAGCTTTCCTCGCCACGACAGCGTTTGGAAGCCGAAGCATAACACAGTTATTATACAGTTATGGCATTGAAACAGTGCACAATTTTTAAGTGAAAACAAGCTTATACGTTGTGAGGCAATATATGAACAGTATAATGGTAAAGACAAACAAATTGCCAATCGTTTAAGCTAGAGGTATGCAAAAGTTACTAGATTAATAGACATTAACTGAAATAACATACGAGTATGCCCAGGGGCGGACTGAGAACCCTCAGGGCCCCCGGGCAAAATAAATCAAGGGCCCCCTTACAGGCCCCACCCATACTCCGCAGCAAGCGCCACCCATGTCCCGCCTCCATGCACCGCCTCCAGCCACACCCTACACAATCTTTAGACACAAGGAACAAAAGTGCAATAATCCCTTCAAGGTCCCAGTAGAGACTACAATTGAGGGCTAATGGGCCATGGAGGGGGGTCTTTCTAGCAGAGGCTATCTCAGTGTCCTTTAGAGAGTGTGTTAGAAAGAATCCCCTCCAGGCCCTATTAGAGACTACAATTGAGTCTAACAGGCTTGGAAGGGGGTCTTTCTAACAGAGGCCATCTCAGTGTCTCTGCTGGAAACAGTCGCCTCCAGGCCCCAGTAGAGACTACAATTGAGGGCTAATGGGCCATGGAGGGGGGGAGCATTCTAGCAGAGGCTATCTCAGTGTCCTTTAGAGAGTGTGTTAGAAAGAATTTCCTCCAGGTCCCATTAGAGACTACAATGGAGTCTAATAGGGCCTGGAGGGGGGTCTCTCCAACACTCTGGTTCCTATTCACAATATAGCAACACAACATAGCTGATACCTAGGCCAAGTTGGCTCCTCTTACCTTAATTACTGTTGCTGGCTGGCAGTCTGTGGGCTTGCTGGAAGGCTGTGGGCTTACTGGCTGCGGCTGGCAGGCTGTGGGCTTGCTGGCAGGCTGTGGGCTTGCTGGCTACTGCCGGCAGGCTGTGGGCTTGCTGGCTGCGGCTGGCAGGCTGTGGGCTTGCTGGAAGGCTGTGGGCTTACTGGCTGCGGCTGGCAGGCTGTGGGCTTGCTGGCAGGCTGTGGGCTTACTGGCTACTGCCGGCAGGCTGTGGGCTTGCTGGCTGCGGCTGGCAGGCTGTGGGCTTGCTGGCTGCGGCTGGCAGGCTGTGGCTTGCTGGCTGGCAGGCTGTGGCTTGCTGGCTGCGGTTGGCAGGCTGTGGGGTTGCTGGCTTTAAGCCTAACTGGTGGCCTGTAGGCTGGCTGGCTGTCTACTGGCCAGCCTGTGGGCTGGCTGGCTTGCTGGCTACTGGGGCACTCGTAGATTATTTAAAGAAATAATCCATGCACAATAACCACTACTACTCTGTGTAGTCGTTATGGTGCCAGGAGGGCCGGGCCCCCCTCTCAGAGTAAGTAGTCAAACCGTTTAAGAACAGTTTGACAACTTACCTGGGGTCTGCTGGGATATGAGGCTGTAGTAGGGTATAGGAGCAGTGGTGCAATGTGTAAGGGGTGCAGTCTGTGTGAAAGGTTCAGTGTGTGTGAGGGGGTGTAGTGTGTGAATGTGTAGGGTGTGTGGGGCAATGTGTGTACGAGGGGGCTGTGTATGTGTGTGGCAATGTTAGTATGGGGGGCTGTGTGTGTATGGGTGGGCAGTGTATGTGTGTGTGTGTGAGGCAATGTGTGTAAATGTGTATGGTGTGTGTGGGGGCAGTGTGTGTGTATGGTGTGTGTGGGGGCAGTGTGTGTGTGTATGGGTGGCAGTGTGTGAATGTGTATGGTGTGGGGGCAGTGTGTTTATGGGGCTAAAGTTCACTCTCACCACTGCGACCACCAGGAATACCTGGTGGTCACAGTGTTGAGAGTGAACTCTAGCCCGTAGCTCCAGGGCTAGAGTTTACTCTTGCAAGAGCCGTAACGTTGCCGTGGTAACCGCGGCAACGATCTGTGCTCGCGCAAGAAGGACCCAGAGGAGCTGCAGGCTGAGCTCCCGGGTCCTCTCTTCCTCCCTCCCCTGCCGGCTGCCCGCACGGTGCCTGCGGACAGGGGAGGGGGCAATTGCCCTCCTCTTACTCCCCCCTCCCCCTCTTCTTACCCCCTTCTTACTCCCTCTCTCTTCTTACCCCCATTCTTACTCTCCCCTCTTCTTACTCCCCCCTCCCCCTCTCCTTACTCCCCCTTCTTACTCTCCCCATCTTCTTACTCCCCCTCCCCCTCTTCTTACTCCCCCCTCTTCTTACCCCCTCCCCCTCTTCTTACCCCCTCCCCCCTCTTCTTACCCCCTCCCCGCTCTTCTTACCCCCTCCCCGCTCTTCTTTTCCCCCCTCCCCGCTCTTCTTACTCCCCCTTCCTCTTTTTACTCCCCCCTCCCCTCTTCTTACCCCCTTTACTCCCCCCTCTCTTCTTAATCTCCCCTCTTCTTACCCCCTCCCCCCTCTTCTTACTCTCCCCTCCCCCTCTTCTTACTCCCCCCTTCCTCTTTTACTCCCCCTCCCCCTCTTCTTACTCCCCCCTCCCTTCTTACCCCCTCTCTCTCTTCTTACCCCCTCCCTCTTCTTACCCCCCTCCCTCTTCTTACCCCCCTCCCTCTTTTAACCCCCCTCCCTCTTTTAACCCCCCTCCCTCTTTTAAACCCCCCTCCCTCTTTTAAACCCCCCTCCCTCTCTCTTTTAACCCATCTCTTTTAACAACCCCCCCTCTCTTTTAACCCCCCCTCCCTCTTAACCCCCCCTCCCTCTCTCTTTTTACCCCCCCTCCCTCTCTCTTTTAACCCCCCCTCCCTCTCTCTTTTAACCCCCCTCCCTCTCTCTTTTTAACCCCCCCTCCCTCTCTCTTTTAACCCCCCCTCCCTCTCTCTTAACCCCCCCCTCCCTCTCTCTTTTAACCCCCCCTCCCTCTCTCTTTAACCCCCCCTCCCTCTCTCTTTAACCCCCCCTCCCTCTCTCTTTAACCCCCCCTCCCTCTCTCTTTAACCCCCCCTCCCTCTCTCTTTAACCCCCCCTCCCTCTCTCTTTTAACTCCCCCCCCTCTCTCTTTTAACCCCCCCTCTCTCTTTTAACCCCCCCCTCTCTCTTTTAACCCCCCCTCTCTCTTTTAACCCCCCCTCTCTCTTTTAACCCCCCCCTCTCTCTTTTAACTCCCCCCCCTCCCTCTCTTTTTTTACCCCCTCCCCGTAGCGTGGCCGAGAGGCTCTGCGTCCGCGGTGCCGACCGGATTGATAGGAAGGTGCACACACACTGAGTGTGCACCTTCCTGTCAGTCCGGCCGGGTACAGGAAACAGAAACTCCTGTTCCGCGCGGAACAGGAGTTTCTGTTTCCTGTACCCGGCCGGACTGACAGGAAGGTGCACACTCAGTGTGTGTGCACCTTCCTATAACTCCGGCCGGCACCGGGGACGCAGAGCAGCTCGGCCACGCTACGGAGAGGGGAGGTGAGAAGCTGCAGCCGCCTGAGCGCTCTTAAGAGAGCGCTCAGGCGGCTGCAGCATTTAAAGGGGCGGCCGGGCCCCCTGATGGCGGGCCCCCCTCCCGGCCGGGCCCTCGGACCATGTCCTAAGTGCCCGACCGGTCAGTCCGCCCCTGCTCTTAAGAGAGCGCTCAGGCGGCTGCAGCATTTAAAGGGGCGGCCGGGCCCCCTGATGGCGGGCCCCCCTCCCGGCCGGGCCCTCGGACCATGTCCGAAGTGCCCGACCGGTCAGTCCGCCCCTGAGTATGCCTAAAGGTTAAAGCATTAGTTTTCAGGCTTAGAGTGCTAACATCGCTTGGGTGGGTAGTCAATATAGTATGGTTTCACATTAAATAGGAATTCAAGAATGCATAGCTGCATCGATATTACAGGCACCTTTCCCTGCTCTGTTACCAGGACAGGTGGGGTATACGCTTAGACAGAGCAATGTGTCATAAAACCACAGTTGGTTTGCGTTATTAGCCACGGTCATGGTGCGGTATCACGATTATAAGGAGGCTCATACATAGAATCGTTTGCAAAATAAATGAATGAACAAACCGTAATGCGTAGCCCAGCGCGTAATACACAACATATTATTCAACAAGGTTAAGTTAAAATATATATGAATGAATACATGCTGAGCTATGATAGCAGGCATTATAAGCGTGTAATCCCATATAAATGGACAGTGCACCTGTTAGTGTATCGTACTAGGAAAAGTAGACAGTTAGGAGAAAAAACATATTATTATGGACAGGTTTGTTTCACAATTTAAGATGCTGATAATAATTACTAGTTCAACTTTATAATGGAGTTCAAGAGCTGTATTTGCAGGTTAAGCTATGCTTTAGTAGATGTGCTAGGCTATGTACAGGGTATTTGTCAGGTATCACATGTGAGTGCCTAACCGTCTATGGCATGAGATATGCTGGGTGCACATGTGATGGTGTAGCATTGCTCACAGGTGCATATACAATAAGTGTGGTGTTTCACTAGGGTAATAAACATGTATGAGTTGTAAAACTAAGTGTGTTAATGTGGCCCTGGCTAGAGAGGCAAGGCTGGATAAGGATGGTGTGAGTCAGAGTCCTCTTCGGCTGCGTGGGCTTGGTGGTGTGGTGGCTGTCCTAGCCGTATGATGGCAGTTGGAGTCAGCCTACTCCTGTCGTCGGTGCCAGCAAAGCACATAGAGAGTCCAACTGGGTTTCAGCATCGCGTGTCAAGTAGGTTGGAGGGATTCCGCTGCTGCCTCCCGGTCCTCCGTGAGTACCTTGGGTGGTGGGGGTATTTCTCAGGCGGTTTGGCCATTTCTCTACTCCCCTCGTGGTTTTGCAGGCCGTAGTCTCTGTGTGTCCCTGTGGTATGGGAGCGTAGCCCTTCTGGGTGCTGTTTGCGGCTCTTTGTCGCTGCTTTTGGGTGATGCGCTGGCAGGCCTTGGTTGTGCTTGGAGCCGGCCGTGTCCCAGCCCCTCGAGTGCGCCATTTTGTTTTATTTAGTGGCAGTTCTTGTTTGGGAGCCCTCCGAGTCGGTCGGGATCCGTGCCAGCGGTGTCGGATGCGCGGTCTGTGGTTTTTATGTCCAAGCATAGTTCTCGTTTCTGTCAGCGGCAAGGTCAGTCGTTTGGGTTTGGGTTCGTGGGCCCATCGGGAGCTTCGTCCGTTTTGGCGCCCATTGCTTACTTTATCTGGGGGAGGGAGTTTGCGCCTGCTTAAGGAGTGTGTCGGTAATACCTTGGGTGAGCGTGTGGCCTTATTGTGAGCCTCCGCTTTTCGCTCTTTAACTGCCATCTTCTCCAAGAACTTAGTTATTATGGCATCTAGCCTGGCCATGAGGTCGGGTCTCTCTGCGGTGTGATTCCACGTGGCGGCGGCCATTTTGCAGGGCCACGCCTCGTCTCTCCGCTCATTTGCCTCTTCCTTTCGGTTCTGTGCCCGTGTGTGTCCGCTTGGACCGGGATAACCCCTGCCGGTCACGGGGGGGGGGGACAGGTTGCTGGCAGGTCCGTTTCTCCGGTTCGTTTCTCCGGTTCGTTGACTGGGAGAGTGGCCGTCTCTCCCTGTCGCTGTCGCGTGTAGGCCCCAGCCAGCCATCTTGGGTTCCCGATCACCGAATCGCTCGTGGAAAGTGTCAGGCGTATCAGCGGGACCTCCTTTATGCAGGTAGGGTATCCCGGTAGGTGTATGTCTCGGTTTTTGGCGAGTTAACGGTGCTAGTCGGTGAATCCAGCAGGAGCTCAGCCTTCGTGCGTCTGCTCCGCTTGCTGGCTTGGCCCCGCCCCCTTTTTCCAAGATTCCACCACATTCCCCCCTTTGATGCTTCTGATATTTCATAATTCCAGATGCATCACTTAATCAGAGTTTGCTTACACCTCAAGTTGCCATAAACCAGACTAGACTTTGCGACTCTCTAAGATACGAATCCCTCAGCATTCCTCTTCCTGTACCTGTTCTCCTTGATTTAGAACCTCATACCTATAAACAGCCACTATCTGTGCAGCGGCCTTTCTCTCTGCTATATTCTCTATAATGCTCTGCACAGACCTAACTACCAAAGGAATCAGACATGGCAGAAGAAGGCACAGCACCAAGATTAGCATGACTCCACCTACCAATGCCTTGAGTCCTCCAAGCTGCTCATACCAATTACCAAACCAACTACTCGGATTATACCCTTTCCATACTTGAGTAGGCACATGTGCTAGTTTAACCATATGGCTAGTAAGCTCAGCTATTGTTTGCCCTTCATCATCTATTTGAAGACAACAATTGCTTAAATTAAACTTCCCACATACACCTCCCTCTACTGCCAATAGATAATCCAAAGCTAATCTATTTTGGTAAACGGCTGTCCTCATCCGAGGGTTATGCTTTGCTAGGAGATTGAGTGCTTGCGATGTTTCATTGGTAATTAGCTCAACCACTGCCTGTACCTTATGATACGGTTGAGCATATATATTGGGGTTCTATATCCAAAAGTACCATCCTCTGCCCACGTAGAAGGCCCATAATAATCTATAATACGCTGGGGAGGCCACTCATTATCTTCCCAGGTACCTATCTCTAGGGGTCCTCTTTTATTTCTATGATTCACATCATATACTTTAACTCCCAAAGTCTCTCCTGTTTCAATTGGCAACAAGAAGAAGGATGGTTTGAGCATACCTAATACACATGCCCCTTACCAGTCCTGTGGTAACTCCGAATA
This sequence comes from Pelobates fuscus, assembly GCF_036172605.1. NCBI lineage: Eukaryota > Metazoa > Chordata > Amphibia > Anura > Pelobatidae > Pelobates > Pelobates fuscus. Next base: position 58,567,751 of record NC_086327.1, read on the forward strand.
GGCCTTCTTACCACAGATCCAGTACAAATTTGCTGGAGCTTTCCAACTAGATGTAGCAGATAAGTCAAACCACACATCCTTTAAATTGGTATAAATTGCAAACGGATTAGGTGGTTCTGAGACATTTGAAGCTGACCAACAAGTTGTATCTTTTGTATCATCATCATAAGCTTTTTGCCCTAGACAAGTCAATTCTCCTACAGATGTATTAAACATTATTCCTTTCCTTGCTATGCAAACATAACCTATAATGGAGGTCTTTAATCGCCACTCAGATTTACCTCTAACACTCATTTGATAATCAGTTTGAGAAGACATTATCTGTCCAACTGTCTACCTCCTTTGCTTCCCAAGGACATTGGTCTCCCATATTAGTACCTCCACACACGTAGCAGTTGGTTACATTAAGACTACCAGCAATACTCTCGGCTAAATCAATAAATAAGTTCTTAGCATTATGGGTGTAACGGACCGTTTCAGCAGAAAAAGGGTACAAATCCCTCTAGGCGATAATCCCCTTTTCACAGACAGGCACAGCTACTGTAAAAAGCACCAAAACTCACGAATTTGGATATAAATGAATGCACCAAACTCCCGAACGGTATACAAGGGAATAAGGTAGCACTCCAACTGGAACCTCACGAATAGCTGCTAGCAGACGAACAGGAAAAGCATACATCAGCTTACACTCCTAGCAATCAATCTCCAACAGCATACAGTGAATCCCCCCAAGAACGAGACAAGGCTCCGTGTTGAGGGTCAAGCAGTGGTCTGTTAATTGAGGGCTACCTGCCCTTGTATTTATGCAGGTCTCCCACCTGGTGGACACTCCCCTAGGGGACCAAATGGAAGACTGTAACACAGACAGACATGTATCACATTACAGACTCACAGAAGCAAAACATCCCCACAATGCATCCTGGCTTCCTCCCTTCTGCCCTGGAGATAATTGGAGAAGTAATCCAATTATCTCCCAGGACAAAGGCAAAACTCCATTACACACATGGGGACCCAAATACAGCAATATGCTTTAAAATACTTAAAGCCACTTTTTATACATCAAACATATACATGTCACATATCCCCAGATAGCTCAGGTCTGAGTGCACATTATTAGGTGAATGGCACTCAGACCCCACGAATACAGTTTAATCGCCATGGAGCAAGAGTCTTTAATCACACGAATAGGCTCCATGGCATAGCTATCTGGGTTACTACAGATTCACACAAAACAAAATACAGAATGAACGGCTGTTCAGCTACATCCCCACGAACAGGAACCAGGAGACGTATGGCTCAGCGGTGTTCGTGCAAATAAGTGTCCGTTTATAGTTCCATAGTTTAGGTGCCGAACACCGCTGCCTGTACGGGACTTGTAAAATGGCCGCCGCCACGTGCTCGGTCGACGAACAAAGACCACCCTGCCTTCGTCAATTAAGCTGCAGTTAACCGCAACTTCGGGGTGGCCAATTGGCGGCACACTCCAGCTCCTAGGTGGTCGTGCAATCGGTAGTTTGTTCGGTAGATAAAATCTACAGAACACCCCGGCAGAAAAGGCACGAATAAGCCTTTCCGCAGGGAAAATAAGTCTTTTAAAGTCTGGTCCATAGTCCAAAGGCAGCAGGCGGGCAACCAGGCTCCTCCAATGCAATGTGGTGAGATTAGTTTCGTCACATCTCTCCCCCTTTCCAAAAAGACTAACAGGGTACCTGACCTCCTGACGGTCAGTGCCCTTGTTAGTCCAGCAGCCCACCCATAAAACAGAAAAAACAGTACAGCCCACCCACAATAAATGGTTACTACACCTGGGTAAGGGAGAATCTCGTCCATGTCCAGGTGCTTCACCACGGCTGTGTGGGGGACTGGTAGGCTGCCTTGGTGGGTTGCTGAGTGCGCAGAGAGTAGCGGTACTCTGCCCTGATGCCAGTACTACCATGGGAGTAGTCTGGTTGGAGCCTGGTTGCTGGAGACTGACTGTCTCCCCCTTAGGTGTATGGCTCTGCTGCTGGAGGGGGCGACCGACTGTCTCCCCTTTGGCTAAACTGCCCTGTCGTGGGGGGGTAGGACCGACCATCCTTACCTGTGTGGTAAGTGCAGAGACCACGGTCCCATCTGCAACGGTGGGGGGCTTACAGTCTCCCCCTGGTACATTAAGCTGCCGCTGGGGAGAGGGGGTAACAAACTCCTCTCCCGATAAAACACCCTGTCCATTAATGATCCGCCCCTGGGGAGAGGTGGTAACAATCTCCTCTCCCATACATACTTCCAGTCTTTGCGGAGGGAGACCGACTGTCTCTCCTCCCAATACAGAGTTCTGCTGCTGGGGAAAGGAGACTGGGCTCTCTATTCCCTGCTGGATACTCTGCCGCTGGGGACTGGAGATTGGGCTACCAATTCCCAACAAATCACACTGCCGCTGGGGAGGGAGGACACTGCTCTCCTCTCCCTGGACTTCCCACTGCCTTCCTGGCATATCACTCTGCTGCTGGGGGGCAGGAACAACTACCTCTGCCCCCTGTAACCCGGGCCGGACTGGCCCACCGGGATACCGTGAATTTTCCCGGTGGGCCGCGGCACCTGGGGGCTGCTGTGAGCAAGTATGTGCCACCGGGTGGCCGGTCCGGTGGCACACAATCTGAGGGGGCCGGCCGCATTCCGCGCTGGAGCCGCCGGACCGGGTGGCAGCCTCGCCGGTCCAGGCGGCACTGCTTTCACTAATGCAGACTCGCTGAAGGCTGATGGAGGAAGGAGGAGCATGTCTCTGTACCATGCTCCCTCGCGGTTCCCACAATTCCAAGCACAGGAACCGCGAGGGAGCATGGTACAGAGACATGCTCCTCCCTCCTCCATCAGCCTTCAATGAGTCTGCATTAGTGAAAGCAGTGCCGCCGGACCGGCGAGGCTGCCACCCGGTCCGGCGGCTCCAGCGCGGAATGCGGCCGGCCCCAGCCCCACTCACTACTCAGGTAAATGGAAGGGGAGGAGAGGGGGGAAATAAAACAGAGGGGCACATGGAAAGGATGGGGGAAAGAGACAGAGGGGGGATAGAGAGATGTGGAGGGGGGAAAAGAGACACAGTGATAGGGGGGGCAAATAAAACAGAGGGGCACATGGAAAGGATGGGGGAAAGAGACAGAGGGAGGATAGAGAAATGGTGGAGGGAGGAAAAAGAGAGGGGGAGAGAGAGACAGAGGGGAAGAGAGAGACAGAGGGAGAAAGGAGAGAGACACACAAGGAGAGGGGAAGAGAGAAACAGAGGGGAAAGAGAGAGACTGGGAAGGAGAGGGTAAACCCCCCCTCCCCCTGCCAGACGATCTCCCTCCCCCTTCCACAGGCACCTTGCGGGCAGCCGGTAGGGGAGGGAGGGAGAGAGGACCCAGGAGGTCAGCCTGCAGCTCCTCTGCGTCCTTCTCGCACGAGCACAAAGCGTTGCCGCGGTTACCACGGCAATGCTCCGGCTCTCACGAGAGTGAACTCTAGCCCTGGAGCTATGGGCTAGAGTTCACTCTCACCACGATCTCCTGATGGTCGCAGTGTTGAGAGTGAACTCTAGCCCCATAGACACACTGCCCCCACACACACACACCATACACATTCACACACTGCCCCCACACACACACACTGCCCCCACACACACACCATACACATTCACACACTGCCCCCACACACACTGCCCTAACACACACACCATACACATTCACACACTGCCCCCCATACACATACTGCCCCCACACACACACCATACACATTCACACATTGCCTCATACACACACTGCCTCCACACACACCATACACACTGCCCCATGCACACATTGCCCCCCATACACACACACACACACACATTTCCCCACTCACGCTACGCATTCACACACTACACCCCCCCACACACACACATACACTGAACCTTTCACACACACTGCACCCCTCACACATTGTACCACTGCTCCTATACCCTACTACAGCCCCATATCCCAGCAAACCCCAGGTAAGTTGTCAAACTGTTCTTAAACGGTTTGACTACTTACTCTGTGAGGGGGTCCCGGCACTCCTTGCACCATAACCACTACACAGAGCAGTAGTGGTTATTGTGCATGGATTTGTTCTTTAAATAAACTACAAGTGCCCCTCCCTGGATCAGGCTCTGGATCCTCCACTGGTATATGACATGTATATTAATGTGTGTGTTAGTTATATATATATATATATATATATATATATATATATATTATATATATATATATATATATATATATAAAAAAAATTATGTCTATTATATTTACACATATATTAATGTACATTTATATATGCATAATACACAGAGAAATGTCATTAATAGGGACCATATGTAATGAGCAGATATTGGCCCAGTCTTGTTGCTAGGTAGGTGCATACTCCAGCACAATAACATATTTAAAGTGAAGAGCGCACCCACAGGACTTCAAAGTAAACAAGATAACGTCAATTTTTTACAGTTGTGCCCAACATACATTCACCATTTCAGTTCCATTACCAAGCTTTCCTTAATATGTCAAGGTAGTTGGACTGAAACATTGATTACATGCAAAGGCACGTCTGCTTAAAATAAATCAGCACTTTTGTTTATTTTGAAGCATATGAGTGCTTTTTTTTACGTTGGAGTAATAATTTTTAATTTTAAGTTCTCTTTTCTAACTCTGTATCTGCACACTATGCTGGCGCGACGCATTATGGGGCTGGTAAAAAAAAATTTCCAGGGCTGCTTTTAATGCCCAGTCCGGCCCTGCCTGTAACTCAGCCTGCCGCTGGGGAGTGAGAACACTGCTCTCCTCTCCCTGTACTTCACATTGCCTTCCTGGCATATCACTCTGCTGCTGGGGGGCAGGAACAACTACCTCTGCCCCCTGTAACTCAGCCTGCCGCTGGGAAGGGAGGACACTGCTCTCCTCTCCCTGCACTTTACCCTGCCGCTGGGGAATGGAGACTGGACTCCCAATTCCCTGCAGGACCGATGGAGAGACCTCGGTTCCATCTCCACTGGCCACCTGGGATTCTTCCCAGTAAAACTGTACCATCTTGTCCCCTCTGAATGGGTCTGGCTCTGGGTCTGCCCTGCTGCTCTCCTGCTGCACCTTCTCATAGTATTGGAACAGCTGCTATCAAAAGTAAAGACAAATAAGTCAATGGGACCTGATGGAATACACCCAAAGATATTAAAAGAGCTCAGTGGTGTACTAGCAAAACCATTAACAGATTTATTTAACCAATCATTGTTAACAGGAGTAGTCCCAGAAGATTGGAAGTTAGCGAATGTTGTGCCCATTCACAAGAAAGGTAATAGGGAGGAGTCGGGCAACTATAGGCCAGTAAGCCTTACTTCAGTCGTGGGGAAAGTGATGGAAACCATGTTAAAGGATAGGATTGTTGAACATCTAAAAACCCATGGATTTCAAGATCAGAGACAACATGGGTTTACTTCAGGGAGATCATGCCAAACTAATCTTATTGACTTTTTTGATTGGGTAACTAAAATTATAGATCAGGGTGGTGCAGTAGACATTGCTTACCTAGATTTCAGTAAGGCTTTTGACACTGTTGCACATAGAAGGCTTATCAATAAACTACAATCTTTGAGTTTGGATTCCAATATTGTTGAATGGGTAAGGCAGTGGCTGAGTGACAGGCAACAGAGGGTTGTAGTCAATGGAGTATATTCGAAGCTTGGGCTTGTCACCAGTGGGGTACCTCAGGGATCTGTACTTGGACCCATTCTCTTTAATATTTTTATTAGTGATATTGCAGAAGGTCTTGATGATAAGGTATGTCTTTTTGCGGATGATACTAAGATATGTAACAGGGTTGATGTTCCAGGAGGAATAAGCCAAATGGCAAATGATTTAGGTAAACTAGAAAAATGGTCAGAGTTGTGGCAACTGACATTTAATGTGGATAAGTGCAAGATAATGCATCTTGGACGTAAAAACCCAAGGGCAGAGTACAGAATATTTTATAGACTCCTAACCTCAACATCTGAGGAAAGGGATTTAGGGGTGATTATTTCTGATGACTTAAAGGTAGGCAGACAATGTAATAGAGCAGCAGGAAATGCTAGCAGAATGCTTGGTTGTATAGGGAGAGGTATTAGCAGTAGAAAGAGGGAAGTGCTCATGCCATTGTACAGAACACTGGTGAGACCTCACTTGGAGTACTGTACACAGTACTGGAGACCATATCTTCAGAAGGATATTGATACCTTAGAGAGAGTTCAAAGAAGGGCTACTAAACTGGTTCATGGATTGCAGGATAAAACTTACCAGGAAAGGTTAAAGGATCTTAACATGTATAGCTTGGAGGAAAGACGAGACGGGGGGATATGATAGAAACATTTAAATACATAAAGGGAATCAACACAGTAAAGGAGGAGACTATATTTAAAAGAAGAAAAACTACCACAACAAGAGGACATAGTCTTAAATTAGAGGGGCAAAGGTTTAAAAATAATACCAGGAAGTATTACTTTACTGAGAGGGTAGTGGATGCATGGAATAGCCTTCCATCTGAAGTGGTAGAGGTTAACACAGTAAAGGAGTTTAAGCATGCGTGGGATAGGCATAAGGCTATCCTAACTATAAGATAAGGCCAGGGACTAATGAAAGTATTTAGAAAACTGGGCAGACTAGATGGGCCGAATGGTTCTTATCTGCCGTCACATTCTATGTTTCTATGTTCCTATGTTTCTATGCTGCTGGTAGCTCTGTTCTAGCTCCATCTCCCGGGTACCCAGGTGGACCAGGTCTTGCTCAATTTCGTGAGCGTCGTCCCAGTCATACCTGCTCTCCCTCCACTCCAAGAGATCACTGAACCGGGCTTGTGTAGGGCTCCCAAATTCTAGCTCTGAAAAAGACTCCCATAACAAGCCAGGACCATCAAACTCCTCTCTCTCTGGCTTGTCATGCTCGGCTGTCCAGGGCAGGTACTGTGCAACATACCACCAAAGCGCCCGGTAGGCATCCTCCAGCCACATCTCCTGCCATACCCGGAGCTCCAATTCTTTTACCCATTCCTCCCGGGGCTGCTCTCCCAGGAAGGGCATCCGCAGGTATACTCGCTTCTGCAACCGGTGGACTTTCTTGGGGAGTCTCTCACCCTGCTGGTACTCCACCATACCCAGTGCCTGATACCAGATGCCTTTACAGACTGCATCTCGGTCATCCATGGCACCCTCATCATACTCCACTGCTGGTTCCATGCTGGTGCTGTCAGGGTCGCTGTACTCAGACATGCGTTGCCCTCAATTTGTAAAAATCCAAAGCAATGGTGTCTCCTGTAGCTGTCCTTCTGGCTGTAGGAACGATCCCGCCGCTTGCCACCAATTGTAACGGACCGTTTCAGCAGAAAAGGGGTAAAAATCAGTTTAGTCGATAATCCCCTTTTCACAGACAGGCACAGCTACTGTAAAAGCACCAAAACTCACGAATTTGGATATAAATGAATGCACCAAACTCCCGAACGGTATACCAGTGAATAAGGTAGCACTCCAACTGGAACCTCACAAATAGCTGCTAGCAGACGAACAGGAAAAGCATACATCAGCTTACACTCCTAGCAATCAATCTCCAACAGCATACAGTGAATCCCCCCAAGAACGAGACAAGGCTCCGTGTTGAGGGTCAAGCAGTGGTCTGTTAATTGAGGGCTACCTGCCCTTGTATTTATGCAGGACTCCCACCTGGTGGACGCTCCCCTAGGGGACCAAATGGAAGACTGTAACACAGACAGACATGTATCACATTACAGACTCACAGAAGTAAAACATCCCCACAATGCATCCTGGCTTCCTCCCTTCTGCCCTGGAGATAATTGGAGAAGTAATCCAATTATCTCCCAGGACAAAGGCAAAACTCCATTACACACATGGGGACCCAAATACAGCAATATGCTTTAAAATACTTAAAGCCACTTTTTATACATCAAACATATACATGTCACATATCCCCAGATAGCTCAGGTCTGAGTGCACATTATTAGGTGAATGGCACACAGACCCCACGAATACAGTTTAATCGCCATGGAGCCAAAGTCTTTAATCACACGAATAGGCTCCATGGCATAGCTATCTGGGTTACTACCGATTCACACAAAACAAAATACCGAATGAACGGCTGTTCGGCTACATTCCCACGAACAGGAACCAGGAGACGTATGGCTCAGTGGTGTTCGTGCAAATAAGTGTCCATTTATAGTTCCATAGTTTAGGTGCCGAACACCGCTGGCCGTACGGGACTTGTAAAATGGCCGCCGCCACATGTTCGGTCGACGAACAAAGACCACCCTGCCTTCGTCAATCAAGCTGCGGTTAACCGCAACTTCGGGGTGGTCAATTGGCGGCACTCCTAGGTGGTCGTGCAATCGGTAGTTTGTTCGGTAGATAAAATCTACCGAACACCCCGGCAGAAAAGGCACGAATAAGCCTTTCCGCAGGGAAGATAAGTCTTTTAAAGTCTGGTCCATAGTCCAAAGGCAGCAGGCGGGCAACCAGGCTCCTCCAATGCAATGTGGCGAGATTGGTCTCGTCACATCGGGGGATCTTATTTTCCACACTCATCTCCTCATAGAAGGAATGGAAGACCTGATGAGTTTGGGTGGCCACAGTATCAGTCCCAGGATCCAACCCTGTTCCATATATCTGGAACCCAAATAAGTTTGCAAACCTATCTATAAATAGCTCTGGGTCATTGATAAGTATATGGACTGGGTTACACTCCATAGACTTACAATATGGTTTGGTAGGCAACTTAGTGACAATCATATCCTTATCTACTGTCTGTCCCCAGGTTGCCCACCCTACACAGGACGGATACGGACAGTAATTATAATCCTTATTTGGGCATATACAGGGAGTGCAGAATTATTAGGCAAATGAGTATTTTGACCACATCATCCTCTTTATGCATGTTGTCTTACTCCAAGCTGTATAGGCTCGAAAGCCTACTACCAATTAAGCATATTAGGTGATGTGCATCTCTGTAATGAGAAGGGGTGTGGTCTAATGACATCAACACCCTATATCAGGTGTGCATAATTATTAGGCAACTTCCTTTCCTTTGGCAAAATGGGTCAAAAGAAGGACTTGACAGGCTCAGAAAAGTCAAAAATAGTGAGATGCAGCACTCTTAAAATTGCAAAGCTTCTGAAGCGTGATCATCGAACAATCAAGCGTTTCATTCAAAATAGTCAACAGGGTCGCAAGAAGCGTGTGGAGAAACCAAGGCGCAAAATAACTGCCCATGAACTGAGAAAAGTCAAGCGTGCAGCTGCCAAGATGCCACTTGCCACCAGTTTGGCCATATTTCAGAGCTGCAACATCACTGGAGTGCCCAAAAGCACAAGGTGTGCAATACTCAGAGACATGGCCAAGGTAAGAAAGGCTGAAAGACGACCACCACTGAACAAGACACACAAGCTGAAACGTCAAGACTGGGCCAAGAAATATCTCAGGACTGATTTTTCTAAGGTTTTATGGACTGCTGAAATGAGAGTGAGTCTTGATGGGCCAGATGGATGGATTGGTAAAGGGCAGAGAGCTCCAGTCCGACTCAGACGCCAGCAAGGTGGAGGTGGAGTACTGGTTTGGGCTGGTATCATCAAAGATGAGCTTGTGGGGCCTTTTCGGGTTGAGGATGGAGTCAAGCTCAACTCCCAGTCCTACTGCCAGTTTCTGGAAGACACCTTCTTCAAGCAGTGATACAGGAAGAAGTCTGCATCCTTCAAGAAAAACATGATTTTCATGCAGGACAATGCTCCATCACACGCGTCCAAGTACTCCACAGCGTGGCTGGCAAGAAAGGGTATAAAAGAAGAAAATCTAATGACATGGCCTCCTTGTTCACCTGATCGGAACCCATTGAGAACCTGTGGTCCATCATCAAATGTGAGATTTACAAGGAGGGAAAACAGTACTCCTCTCTGAACAGTGTCTGGGAGGCTGTGGTTGCTGCTGCACGCAATGTTGATGGTGAATAGATCAAAACACTGACAGAATCCATGGATGGCAGGCTTTTGAGTGTCCTTGCAAAGAAAGGTGGCTATATTGGTCACTGATTTGTTTTTGTTATGTTTTTGAATGTCAGAAATGTATATTTGTGAATGTTGAGATGTTATATTGGTTTCACTGGTAAAAATAAATAATTGAAATGGGTATATATTTGTTTTTTGTTAAGTTGCCTAATAATTATGCACAGTAATAGTCACCTGCACACACAAATATCCCCCTAAAATAGCTATAACTAAAAACAAACTAAAAACTACTTCCAAAAATATTCAGCTTTGATATTAATGATTTTTTGGGGTTCATTGAGAACATGGTTGTTGTTCAATAATAAACTTAATCCTCAAAAATACAACTTGCCTAATAATTCTGCACTCCCTGTATTTGTGTTTATTACTGGGGCAAATATATTTATCGTTAGACCCATACGTTCTTTCCCATTTAAGATCACCACATACATTCCACGGTTTCGTACCACCTGATATCGCCTTACATGCATCAAATAGCAGAACACCTGAAGAATGTACGGTTTCTAGTATGGTCTTATTTATCAGGGTCCCCTTTGAGTCTCCATTCCGAATAGTCAACCAAATTGTACGGGGTTGATACTCTGGACTGAAACACTTAGGTTCTCCAGCTCCTAAATGGCATACACTATAATCTATACCCAATTATCTACACTTGGATACATGTCCTTTACACTCATATTGTGAATGCCATATAAGGGTCTGGGAAATATGATTGCCTGTTTTTGTAGTCTTAATGCAAACCTTATAGCCTGGTGTGTCGCTACCTCTACCTTCCTGAATAATTAAAAACATACATATATACATTATCAAACACATCACTCCTGACATCTTTGTCCTGACTCTTCGACCGTGCAATGGCACCTCAGCTTCCAGGTGTGAGGGCTGCAGGGAATGGAGTCCTTCCTCATCCTCACTTTTCTTCACAGAGATCCCTTCGAGACACTCTGACTATGTAATGTAGGTAGGTGGTCAGGCTTTATTATGGCCGTCAAAACACCTACTTGCTGATCTCTATGATTATTCTAAAAGTCCCAATATTTCCTCGTCACTCCGACTGAGTTGCACGCTTCATCCGGATCTTGCAGGGATTCTCAGGATCTGGTGTAACTTGCCAAGAATCTACTGCTGCTGGTTTAACCCTGGAGTGATGAATCCACGGAGTCACTTCGGCCACCTTTATAGCTGTTGGGGTAGACAAAAGAACAACATAAGGACCCCTCCACTTTGGCCCCAACGGTACACTGTTCCACTCCTTTATCCAAACTTGATCTCCTGGATGATAAGAATGGACAGGTGGATAAATATTCACAGGTAACCTATCTTGTACCCATTTCTGTTCCTCCTCCATAGTTTTACTCAACTCTACAACCTGCTGCCGAGTAATTCCTTCTCCCAACTGACTTAAATCCCCCCTTAAGTTACCAAGTACGGGAGGTGGATGCCCATACATAATTTCAAAAGGTGAGAGACCCATCCTTCTGGTAGGTGTACTACGGATGCGCAACAGAGCTATTGGCAAAAGAACATTCCATTTAAGTTGAGTTTCTTGACACATCTTTGCCAATTGGTTCTTAATAGTTCTGTTCATCCTTTCCACTTTTCCAGAACTCTGAGGCCTATATGCCATATGAAGTTTCCTCTTAATACCAAGCATATGAGTCAGTTGTTGTAGGCACTGGTGAACAAAGGCTGGACCATTATCAGATCCTATAGAACATGGTAGTCCATATCGGGGTATTATTTCCCGCAGCAAAAATCGCACAACCTCTCCTGCTTTCTCTGTACGAGTAGGACATGCTTCTACCCATCCTGAGTAGGTAGACACAACTACTAGTAGGTAACGATGTCCACCAGATTTAGGCATTACGTGTAGTCTATCTGGAGATCGGACATAGGGAGTCCTACCGTATACTGGACTGCCGGTGGTTTCACTGGACCTTGCCTTGTGTTGTTTTTGGCACATAACACACATCTTCGTACAATGGCTTGAGTCAAGTTGGACAATCTTGGTATGTATAAATGCTTCCTAAGAGATTCTTCCATACTATCCCTCCTGGAATGTGTCCCATTGTGATAATTCTGGACAATTTCTACGGCTAGCGATGCTGGAATAACTATCCTTCCATCTTCTAACTGATACCACTTATTCTCCAAGTATTTCCCAGCTTCAGTCTTTAACCACTCTTCTTCTTGAGCTGTATAAACTGGAGTCCATTGAGACAGAGGGGTCGGTATGAGAGCAGCTATACACTCCACATATTCCTGTTGTCCCGATTCAGCGGCACGCTTAGCTGCATTATCTGCCATCCGATTTCCTTTCAGAGTTCAATAGTCCTCTTTCTTCATACAAGGTTCCATGGGCATGAGTGGTTAACCCCTTAAGGACCAAACTTCTGGAATAAAAGGGAATCATGACATGTCACACATGTCATGTGTCCTTAAGGGGTTAAAAACGCATATTTTGAGTCCGTATAGATGTTCACCCTCAATCCTTCAGCCAATTGTAATGCTCGTGTGAGTGCGATTAATTCTGCCTTCTGTGCCGATGTTCCTTTTGACAATGGCCGAGCTTCTATCACCTTGTCTATGGTTTTAACTGCATATCCTGCGTAGCGAATCCCTTCTTTCACATAACTGCTGCCGTCTGTATAGTACTGGACATCGGGGTTCTGGATGGGAAAATCACGAAGGTCCGGTCTGCTTGAGAATACTTCATCCATCACCTCCAGGCAATCATGTTGACTCTCAGTAGGTTGTGGCAAAAGGGTAGCTGCATTCAAGGTATTAACAGTCTCAAGATGCACTCTCGGGTTCCCACATAACATAGCTTGGTACTTAGTCATGCGGCTATTGCTAAACCAGTGATTGCCTTTATAGTCTAGCAATGTCTGTACTGCGTGCGGGACTCGCACATAGAGTTCCTGGCCCAGAGTGAGCTTATCAGCTTCAGCTACTAGCAGGGCGGAGGCAGCTACGGCTCTTAGACAAGGTGGAAGGCCACTGGCCACTGCATCCAGTTGTTTGGACATATATGCAACAGGTCGTTGCCATGATCCCAAGTACTGTGTCAGTACTCCCACAGCCATTCTTCTTTGCTCGTGTACGTATAAGTAGAATGGACGTGTATGATCAGGTAGACCTAATGCTGGGGCGCTCATCAATGCCTTCTTAACATCCTCAAATGCCTTCTGCTGTTCGATGGTCCACAGGAAGGGATCGTGTTCTGTGCCTTTTATAGCTGCATAGAGAGGTTTCGCCAATATCGCATAACTGGGAATCCATATCCTACAGAAGCCTGCTGCCCCCAAGAACTCTCGCACTTGTCTTCTATTCTTGGGTGTTGGTATTTGGCATACGGCTTCTTTTCTCTCTGGCCCCATTATCCTTTGACCTTCAGAGATATGGAATCCCAGATACTTGACAGTTGGCTGACACAACTGGGCTTTCTTCCTGGACACCTTGTATCCTGCCTTCCAAAGAATGTGCAATAGATCATGTGTTGCTTGCTGACATATCTCTCTTGTAACTGCCGCTATCAACAAATCATCTAAGTATTGTAGTAGTACACATTCTCCTGGGATGGACTTGAAATCTAGTAAGTCCTGACTCAATGCTGATCCAAATAGGGTAGGTGAATTCTTAAACCCTTGGGGCAATCTTGTCCAAGTCATCTGGCGTTTCGAGCCCGTTACAGCATTTTCCCATTGGAATGCAAAGATACACTGGCTTTCTGTAGCAATTCGTAGGCAAAAGAAGGCATCTTTGAGGTCCAAAACTGTGAAGTAGGTAGCCCCGCCCGGAATTAAAGCAAGCAGGTTATAGGGATTGGGCACAACTGGATGTATACTTACTACCGCATCATTGACTGCTCTCAAGTCCTGCACAGGGCGATACTCATCTGTCCCGGGCTTTTGAACAGGCAACAATGGGGTGTTCCAGGGGGAAGTACAGAATTTTAGGATACCATACCTTATGAACTTATCCAAATAAGACTGTATGTTCTTCTTTGCCTTTTGTGGAATATGATATTGTCTTAAGCTCACTGGATAAACCCCAAGCTTTAGTTCAATACGAATAGGTGGGATTTTGCGAGCAAGTCCTGGTGGGTTATTCTCTGCCCATACTCCTGGTACATTAAACAAGGATTCATCACTCTTAGGGTTTTGGCTGGTCAACACTGTATAAAGTCGCCACTCTTCTTCCTTTGCTACTGATATTGTCATTATACCTGAGGGTCCATTAAACTTCAAGGACGTCGTTCCGTTAGGCAGAAATGTTATCTGTGCTTGTAATTTAGACAACAAATCTCGCCCTAGCAGTTGGACTGGACATTCAGGCATGTAAAGGAACTGATGTTTTACTACGTGGCCTCCCAGTGTACAGAGTCGACTTTTAAGAACCGGTTTAGTGGCACTCCTTCCAGTTGCTCCTATTACGGTGATAGTTCTTCCCGAAGGAGGAGCGACTAGGTCTGTCACCACAGAATGTTCAGCACCAGTGTCGATCATAAAATAACTCCTTTTTCCCCCTATTACTACATCGACCATAGGCTCCGCTCGGCCAAGGGGGATGGAGCCCGGTCGGTATCAATAGTCCTCCATGACAGTGTCAGCCAAACCCACAAAGTCCCTATCTTCTCTCTCTCTGGGTCTCTGCGCTGCTGGGTAATACCTATCCCCACTAACGCTACCTCTGTTATTCCCACAATTTCCTCCAGGGCCTCCTCTTCCTCTCACTCTGCCTCTATAATTATTGTTATATCCTGCCCTTGGTCTATCTCTCTCTCTCTCATGTTGTTCCCTCTGTGGACACTCACTTCTCCAATGCCCTTCTTCCCTACAATACGCGCATTGGTTCCTACTTAACGGCTCCCTATTCCACTTATTCTCGCCTTTCTCGGTTCCCCTATACACTTCCTTTTCCCTTCTATCTACGCCTGCGATAGCTACTGCTAGCATGTCTGCTTTCCTTCTCATCTTTCGCTCTTCTTCCTTTTTCGTCTCTGTCTCCCTATTCATATATACCTTATTCGCTATCTCCATTAATTGAGTAATAGACATCCCTACAAACCCTTCTAACTTTTGTAACTTCCTCTCTATATCTCTGTAGGCCTGGATGACAAAGGCAGAGTTAACCATCCGGGAATTCTCAGGAGCCTCTGGATTAATGGGGGTATACAAACGGTATGCCTCCAATAATCGATCATAAAAGGCACGTGTATGTATGTTGCTGCCCACC
This sequence comes from Pelobates fuscus, assembly GCF_036172605.1. NCBI lineage: Eukaryota > Metazoa > Chordata > Amphibia > Anura > Pelobatidae > Pelobates > Pelobates fuscus. The sequence goes on from NC_086327.1 coordinate 58,583,042, forward strand.
TAATTATTTGATATTAATTACACCGTGTCCTTTGGTTCATTACTTTTCAGCAATAGTAGCATCCCTGTAAGCTTTTAAATGGGCCATATCTGCGCCATTGACATTCCAATTCGGATCTGTATTTGGATAATGGGCTGCGGCCCTTGCTGCCGGGTTGGCCTGATTCTGAGTACGGGCCACTTCTTCCTGCTTTAATTGTGCTTTAATTGCCGCCTGATTTATCCGTGTTCTTTCCTCGTTATTGAACAATGTCATAAGCAATTGCTGGCAATCAGCCCAAGTGGGATTATGTGTCTGGATTATAGAGGTAATTAAATCTGTCATGGCTTGAGGTTTATCGGTGTAGGAGGAATTATGGGTCTTCCAGTTAAATAGATCAGTTGTAGTGAAGGGAACATAAACAAATACGGGATCAGCATGTTGTAACTGGCCATCACCGTTAATATGTGTCGGGCCTGGTGTCAGTCGGAGTGGCATTTGATAATGTCGGGGTTGGAGAGTACCGGTCAGTTGTCGGTTAGTATGGCGCTTCGTTGAGGGATGTCAATTACGGGTTCCGGTCGAGGGGTAGTAAGACGAGGGGAAGGGGACACTTTCGCTTTACTGAAGGGAAGTTCAGTAAGTAGAATGTTCCGGGCCGGGCTGGGAGGAGCCTGACCAGGAACTAGAAATGACGTCAAATCTGGATAGGTGGGGTTAATTGAGGTAGGTACCTGAAGGGGAGGTTTTAAAACAAGTGGGCTAGACTCTGAGCTAGAGGAGGGGGTAGGTGGAGACAACGGGGCAAGGGGAGTAGTGTTACCAACAGCACCTCCTCTTCCTCTTCCTGTAGAGGAGGAGTAAGGGGGCGGCATAGGGATCTCTGACTCAGGGGGCGTGTCCAGAATGGGCGTGGTCACGGCCTTAGTGGACAAACAAGTTCTGGCCACCATGAGGCGACATTGCTCCTCGTGGCATACCCGGATCCATTTTGGCAAGTCATTTACGGCACGCTTCCAACAATCAATATATGGAAACTGGCCGTAAAGTTCAGGCCTACCCGATACAGCCACGTGTACACGCTGCACCAGATTTGGATCAAAACTACCACGTAGTGGCCATGCAGCCACCAAAGTAGGCCATTCCCTACTACATAAAGTAGTCAGGCGTGTTGGAGACATCTTTACCCCAAAATCATACACATTATATCACTTCTTAAAGTTTTTTAACATACATCCTAAGGGATCATTAATCTTTGAATCCGACGCACCCATACTTAACAATGGAGCGTCGTCTCCAACAGAAGCAAACAAACACACTTCCAACAGTCACACCCGTTCCCCTTGGCAACAGCACCACATGGTACAGTTACTAGGTCAAACGCACACAACAAAACATACAGGGAATTCCCGTACACACACAGCTGTTACACCAGTCACTAAATAACTAATACTGTGCCCTTTGGCGAAACTATACAGTCACTCACGTTATAATTCTCAATATTTAAATTACCCGTCTATAACACACCCTAGTAACATCGTCTTTACAAACAGTAGTTATAGTACGGTTAGCATTGGTTAGAGTACAATTTAAAGTCACAGTTCAATTAGTAGTAGTTATGGTGTTAACATACAACATAAACGACAGTTATTAGTAGTTATTTACAGTATCAGTAATTATAATACATGGTTATGGTACCGTGCGCTATGATACAGTTACACACTATTCACACTCTCGCTAGACGGCAGAGCTCACGCTATCTAACACGATATACACTCTACTACAATCTTTAACACATTTACAATTTCCCAACTAATCTATTGGCCAGTACCTAGATGGACTACCTAAAACTATTTACATCCATTTTGGTTAGCCATCTCTGCCCAAGCACAACATAAAGCGAACTAGAGGGCGGAATTTACAACAAAACCCTTTTAGTCTATATACTCTATCAATAGTCTAGTGGGTTCCAAATTTACACGCCTTCCCACTTAGCCAAGATAGGTTGAGATCTAGCGAACCGAATTTACACAGGCGCCGCTTAGTCTCCCGGTCCCTCCGACCTAGCGAACGTAATATACACCCTAGATACGCTAGTCTAGACAAGACACCGGTGTCCGGCTTGGGCTATTTACACAGGACCCAGCCTGACTCCAATACCAAAATTAAACGGGCTGACTACAGGGCGTTTAATTACGAGCGGTGCGCCTTCGCTCCTTCCCTCCACTGGAGGGGGCCAATTCCATACACAATTCAAACTCCGTATGGGCCTGCCGCACAATCGGTATCCAATACCCCTAGTGGGTCCACCGTCTAAAATAGTAGTCGTCTTACCTCCTCGTTCCTGAACCTGAGTTCACACTCATCGACGGGGACACCCCAGCACTTACTACGTAGAGGCCGATGATCTCCTGGACAACAGACCAGTGGCGCCGAGACGAAAGGAGATCCACGCATAAGTTCAGAGGTGCAGCCGTAGGGAGCGTGGGCAAAGATAGACCATCTCACGCCTCTGCTTCTCAGCTACCGTTGAACGATGAGCTTCCCGGCCAATGCACCAAATGATACCGGAGAAACTGACGGAAGCCAAGCACAGAGAGATGGACACAGGTTTCTTCAGGAAGGAAGAGATTCTTTATTCTATTCACCGACCGGGACTCAGAGGGACTAATGTCACCAAAAAACAGCAAAGTCTGAGCCCCGAACATACAGTGTAGGTCCCTTATATAGGCATATAACTCCTCCCATAATAAGCTCCACCCACACATACTCTTACCCAATCAACAGAATAAAGACTAACTTCCTGTTTGACCACATGGCTTGCCCAGCACAATGGAGGAGGGGAAATACTCTATATCCTGTATTTCTGCACATTCTCCGTACACTACTGATTGTATCGTTGCCACGTGCAACCAACCGACCGATACATCAGTATATGCACGTACACATACCACGTGGCAATCTCGGCCTACTAAATTTTTTTTTACCGAGATTCCACCACAATATGCCACCATATTAGCGCCCCACTTCCAAAACTCATTTAACTCGCTACTCAAAACAGACACCCTCCCTCCACAGGCCTTAAACGGAACAATCACACTGCTCCCTAAACCAGGAAAATATTTTACCCAATGTGGCAGCTACAGGCCAATATCGTTAATAAACATAGACCTAAAGCTGTTCACAAAAATGTTAGCCAATAGACTCCGCCCACTGTTACGAGGACTAATCCACGCAGATCAATCAGGTTTCATTCCGGGTAGGAAAGCTAAACACAACACCACGAAACTACTAAACCTCATACACAAAGCCACAAGATCACAGTGTCCTAGTCTGCACCTGTCATTTAATGCCGAAAAAGGTAGACTGGACCATGCTATCGCATACCCTGCAACATATGGGATTTGGCCCGCACTGGCTAAATTGGTTTAATGCGATATACTCTTCTCCCACAGCAAACATCCGCATCAACGGGCAACTGTCAGAGCCAGTAACAATAACGAACGGCACTAGACAAGGTTGTCCTCTATCCCCCCTCCTGTTCATCCTCCTCCCCTTCCTTCAGGGGATCAAGGACAACGCTCAAATCAGGGGCGTCATGGCAGGTACAGAAGAGCATAAGATAGCTGCATTTGCAGACGATATGCTCTTTACGATCTCAGACCCTATAACATATATACCCTCCTAATGGCTGAGATGGACGCATACAGCACCCTATCCAATTTCAAGGCCAATCTCAGTAAATGCAAGATTTTACCACTGTACATTAACCCACAAGAAAAAATCACCATACAACTGGATCATCAATTTGTCTGGGCCCCCCACAATATAAAATATCTAGGAATCCACTTAACCAAAGATGCATCCCATCTTTTTGAGAGTAACTTCCCTAATCTGATGACAGGCATAAATACAGACCTCAATACTTGGAACAAACCACAATTTGGATTGTTCTGCAGGCTGAACATCCTAAAAATGATTGTTCTACCGAGAATACTATACATACTGCAAGTACAACCAATCACGTTAACTAAGTCTTGGTTCACAATGGTTCGAAAAACATTCACAACATACATATGGGCACACAAAACCCATGGCTGGCATTCTCACTCCTCACAAGACCTAAAGAAGAGGGAGGCCTTGGCCTCCCAGACATCGAGAAATACCACCAAGCAGTCCTCCTAACTAGAATATATGACTGGACACTCCCACACTCCACCACTCAATGGGTAAAAATAGAAAATACATTCTTTAGAGCACCCATATACACAATACCTTGGCACAAAACAGGACATACGCTCCTCATGCACATTCCCCACCCCACTATCTCACCGACACTCCGCATGTGGGCGAAACTAAGACCACACCATCTGAAATCCCCTTACCCTTCCCCGCTATACCCACTTACCCACAACCCACTATTCCAACCTGGGGAAGACGGTAGGGCTTTCAAACATTATCACAACTCAGACTACTTTCCACTAGAGGGTATCATAGACTACACGGAAGAACAGATAAAACCCCTACATGTCATCACAGATGGGCAAAATGCAATACAAAAATGTCAATATAGACAACTCACCCACTTCCTACACACGGATCCCCTAGCCCACAAACCATTCTGCACTTGAACACAATTTGAACAAATATGCAAGGAACATACCCTAAATAAAATACTCATTTCAGCAATGTACATCACCATAGCAAAGACTCAACCACACCACCCACCAGCGTTCACTACATCATAGGAAAAAGAACTCAATACATCCAGAAACCTGGCGTATTCTATTTAAGCAAATCCACAGATCCTCACGAAACACAATAACTCAAGAGAGTAATTACAAAAGGATAGGGAGATGGCATTTGTGACTGACCCGCTGGCACTCCGACCGAGTACCTCCGCCAATCGATGCTCCTAGTGCTTGCCGAGGACTCCAAGCACTCCAACCGACACCATCAACACTGCAGACTTATCCCATCCCCCAAGCATGAGCCCAGGCTTCAAGAAAGGGTCAAGCAGGTCTGTTTAATTAGCACACAAAAGCAACAGCACTCATGCAGCAAAACAACTCCTCATCAGAGGAAAACAAAATTACAGTTAAGTTCAGTCAGTGTTTGAATATATGACAGTTATTGGAAGTTGCAGAACTGTGCCAGTACCATTTAAAGGGCCAGAACAGTCTTTTAAAACACCAATAAGTCCAAATGGTGTTTCTAACTGGCAAAATCTCCCAGGGACCATAGTCATATGGCAAGAGGCTGGTAATTAGTCCTCTCCAGGCACAAGTGGCGAAGGGCACTTCATCACAGCATTACACACCTACAAAACTAAAGCCCTCTTTCCGACACTCTCACACCATTGTTGGAGGTGTCAGGCACCCGAAGGCAACACAGCACACATCTGGTGGAGCTGCCCAGTAATTAACAGCTACTGGAAACGAATACATGGCTTGATACAATCTGTTCTGAACACGCACATCCCATTCACTCCAGAACTCTTTATCTTTCTGACTCCTCCCCGAGACACACCTAAACTGACAGCAGACCTACTAATTCCTCTAATATCCACAGCAAACCAACTCATCCTTGCACTATGGAAACATCCAAACTCACCCTCTATTCGTAAATGAATACAAAGAGTCGAAACGACTAGGGGCCTAGAGGAAACTTACAATTCCATTACTGATAAATATCTCACCTACACATCTACTTGGCAACCTTGGTGCGATTACCTCAAGAGCCTCACAATATAGCCAACACAACACTGACCTAAATCAGGAGCAAGGCTATAAGGTTAACCTTTCACCCCCTCATCGCCCTTCCCCTCCCCTCCACCCTCTCACCTCCAGACCCCTAGAAAATCCACACTGAAGACAATGTATTAACCTGTACTTTGTTAAATACAATTTATAATGATTAATTAGTAATGTAAACCTAATATCCACATTGAACACGTGTGGGGCAGGCTATATCGTTATTTTGAGCAGCAAAACACAAGACCTAAAACCTACTGTAATGATGTGAACAGATGTAATTTATATGCAAACCTTTACACACTGTTATTATCTTCTTCAATGTTACGTTGAACTGAAATATTGTTGTATATGCGCAAACTCTCAATAAGGCTTAATGAATTTTTTTTTCTGTCATATAAGTGATTAAAAACTAAATTAGTTTTGAATATGGTATTTTTTTTTTGTTGTTGTTATTAAAAAAGGTTCATTTAGATTGATTACATAAATACAACTGGGTTTACTTATTTTGTTAAATATGATAAAATGCAGGCCTGATAAAATGACAAAAAAGTTAAGCTGAAATCTATTTTTCAAAAGAGGATATTTTCTTATTTACTCTTTGCATATATACCTTTAAAGATTGTTATTACAATTATAATGATTTTAATGTATTCTACCTTAAAGGTTAAAGCCATGACTTGTACAGCTGTCACTTGCAATCATAATTCAAAACATATCAAAATGTTTATATTATTTAACATTTGTTGTAATTAGATCACGGAAGATAACTACTATAAGCAATAATAAAACTGGAATTCTGTATGAACTGCTTTAACTGTACAGACTAGAAGTCTAAAATGGATTATTGACTTGTCAATTAAACAGTAATTTCCTGCTGTGTCTCTATGTAGATAAGATGGCTCACATTTCTCTTGACAGCTCATTTTTACAGTGATAATACACAACTGGTGCATACAAATCTTACATTACACAATTAAGCAGATGATTTAAAAAAAAAAAAATTCTAAATACTGAAAGGTCATGCAGTTTAAAGAGGGATATTGTTTTTCCAGATTTAAATTATCAACATAATAAACCAACAGACCTAAATCACAAAAAAATGTTGGACCAGTGATTTAAAATACACAAATTCCTGCTGAAAATTAATTTATTTGCAGAATTTCATTTTATACATTATCATATATAGTAAGGAATGGTAATTTATCATGTCACCATACTCTACATGATAAAAATGGAGCACACAACATTTTAATATGGAAACTGGGCAAGGTCTACAAACAAAATGCAGTTTGCAATCAAAAATAAATATGCCAAATGTTATAGTTTCAGTACTTAGATATTTGAAATGCTAAAACGTAAAATACATGCTATATAATATGAAGAGAATGTGACAGATATATATAGTTGACTTTTAGCATTTTAGATATACATGATTTAACCTAATGTCATATTAATATACATTCCCATATAATCTTTGATTTAGATTCCCAAATCCAGGATCCCTAATAATGTGCCCATTACATCTTAATAAGTGTGTATGGGTTCTTAAGAATGCCCCTTTCTGTCTCATGAAATGTTATGCCTTTTAAGTGAAAGCAGCAAAGTGAATGGTTAGTGTAGTGCAAGCATGTCAAACTCAAAGACTAAGACAGGCTAAATAAACAAGGTTTACATTTATGTGGGCAGCAAAAACAAACAAACGTCAGTTTCCATAGAAACATAGGTTTATTTAGAAAAGTACAGTATAAAAAATGTTGCCTAAATGACACTGGACGGCCTCGCGCCCGTAGGGATTCAAAATAAACAAAAGAGCAAATTTATTTTAAGAAATGCATTTGCATATAAATGACGTTTCAGTCCAACTACCTTAACATATTAACCCCTTAAGACCGGCGGACGTATATTTACGTCCTTTTAAAAGCGGCTCTAAACGCCGCAGGACGTAAATATACACCCACCGTTTTTTTTTAACTTACCCGGTCGACGGTGGTCCCACGCCGGCGATCGCGGCAGATCTTCCTCCTCCGGTCCCTCCCGGTCATGTGAGAGTGAGGTCCTTGCGAGGACCTCACAATCACATGGCCGGTATAGCTGGCTCAGGCATATATATACATATATTAATTCTACACATATATTTATGTAATAATTTTACATAATTAGGTATCCTAATTAATTACAATTAGCGGGACCTGCCTGACAACCCATGCCGAAAGAATAAGGAATTTAATTTGCTAGCACTATATTTAACCCTATAACTTTCCAAGACACCATAAAACCTGTACATGGGGGGTACTGTTTTACTCGGAAGACTTCGCTGAACACAAATATTAGTGTTTCAAAACAGTAAAATGTATTACAAAGATGATATCGCCAGTAAAAGTGACGTTTTTTGCCTTTTTCACGCACAACCAGCACTTACACGGACGATATTACTGCTGCAATACTTGTTACTGTTTTGAAACACAAATATTTGTGTTCAGCGAAGTCTCCCGAGTACAACAGTACCCCTCATGTACAGGTTTTATGGTGTTTTAAAAAATTACAGTGTCAAATATAAGGCTTGTGTTTCATTTTTTTCACATTAAAATTCGCCAGATTGCTCACGTTGCCTTTATGACCCTATGGTAGCCCAAGAATGAAAATTACCCCTATGATGGCATACTATTTGCAATAGTAGACAACCCAAGGTATTGCAAATGGGGTATGTCCAGTCTTTTTTAGTAGCCACTTAGTCACAAACACTGGCCAAAATTGGCGTTTTTTGCATTTTTCACACACAAACAAATACTAACGCTAACTTTGGCCAGTGTTTGCGACCAAATGGCTACTAAAAAAGACTGGACATACCCCATTTGCAATACCTTGGGTCGTCTACTATTGCAAATGGTATGCCATTATGGGTGTAAATTTATTTCCTGGGCTACTATACAGTCCGAAGGCAACGTAACCAATCTGACGAATTTCAATTTCAAATGTAACACGCTATATTTGACCCTGTAACTTCCCAAAACACCATAAAACCTGTACATAGGGGGTACTGTTTTACACGTGAGACTTTGCTGAATACAAATATGTGTATTTTATTGCAGTAAAAGCAAACAGTATTATGACATTGACAGTTAAAATGTCATGTAGAACTAAAAAAATTTAAAAAAATCTTATTTTCTCCCATGTTTTTCATATTAAATTATGTTTCATAGCTAAATATTTTATATTAAATGAAAGCCCTGTTTCCCCTGAATAAAATGATATATAATAAGGGGGGGTGCATTTAATATGAAAGAGGTGAATTACGGTTTGACAGACATATAGCGCAAATGCCAGGTTTTGTTTACATTTTGTTTCGTTCACAACTTGTACATTTGGCTGCGGTGTTAAGGGGTTAAGAAATGTTTGGTAATGGTGAATGTATGCTGTTGCACAACTGTAAAAAAACAAATTACGTTATCTTGTTGATTTTGAAGTTCTATGAGTGTGTTCTTCACTTTGGCTGAGATCATCAGACGTGATGATCTCAGCAAATCCAATGCTTTCCCATCGGAAAGCATTGGGAGGCTATTGTGCATGTGTGGCAAAAAGCTGCGCTTCCAATTAGCATATCCATGGGGAGCGTTCAGCGCCTCCATGCAGACCCAATCTAACACACTTCCCCTCCTCCCACTCTAATACACTGCCCTCAAATACAATGCATAGCCCCTAAATCCAACACACTGCCCCTCCTCCCTCCACTCATTCAATCCACCATACACTGCCCCTTCACCCAAGCTAATAAATTGCCCCTTAATCTAATACACTGCCCCTCCACTCTAATTGAATAGATTGCCCCCACTCCCACCACTCTACTTTAATACACTGCCCTCCCTCCCCCCAATTTACCACACTGGCCCCTTCCTTAAATACATACACTGCCCCCCTTCCCCAATTTAATACAATGGCCCCTTCCCTCCCCCAGGTTAATACACTGCCCCTTCCCTCTCTTAAATTAATACATTGCCCTCCCCCCAATTTAACACGCTGACCCCCACCAACACCACCATCACCACTCTGCACTGCCCTCCCCCTATATAACACACTGGTCCCCACCCTCCCTTAAGTTAATACACTGCCCCCTCCCTCCTCCAAATTAATATTGCCCCCTCCCATCCTCAAATTAATACAATGCCCCCTCCTTCAGAGTAATACACCTCCCTCAAATTAAAACAGTGCCCCCTCCCTCAAATTAATACACTGCCCCTCTTCTCCTACCTTACAATTTGCTGTCCGTTCTTCAGTTCCAGCTCCAGCCCTGCTGAATCAGGCCAGATGCCCCTCTGGCACTGCAAGCAGGAGGGAAGGGGGAATGGCTGCTCTGGTCTGCTCAGCAGACACACAGCCACTCTACCCTCTTGTGGCGGGGAGAGCAAGAATCAGAAAGTATTTTTCCTGTCTTGCTGGTCGCAGCCACAGCTGAAAGCAGCCCTAGCAGGCGGGAAGCAAATATATTCACCGTGGGCCACATGCTTGACATGCTTGGTGTAATGCCTTGACAGGGCAGATGACTTTACACTTTAATGTTAAGAATTCCCCTTTCTGTCTCATGAAATATTATGCCTTTTAAGTGAAAGCAGCAAAGTGAATTGTTAGTGTAGTGGCTTGACGGACAGATGACCTTACATTTTTTTTTGTAGTGCATATCAAGAATAATATACATGCGTGAGGTACCCCGACGGCAATCCTCAAGCAAATTTGTTACACATATAACAATGTGGTAGTCCAGCATACATACACATTTTTAAATTTAAGTCGATAATGTTAAAACAAGAGTAATACAGGCTAGGCTAGGTAATGATGTCTCAGCATTTAGACTGCGCTTAAAACGGCAGGTCAGGCGGGTAATCTGGGACTGCAGAGTGAATTAGGTAAAACAGTAGGAACTGTTGGCGAGTAACGCTGGTATGAGGTTGAGTGTAACTGCCTATCCAACACAACAGGAGGCTCAGAAGCACTGAAAGTTGTGTCCAAAATCACTATTTACAAGCTTAATAGATCGTGGGTTTGCAGGAGCTGATCTTTCCTGCGACCGATCAGCTCGGCGGCCCGGTCCCGCCCCTCCTTTTTAGCCATTTTTGTCAGTATTCGTAGGGAGCTCTAGCTAGGCACATCTTCCCTCTGTGACAGTCAGGCCCCGCCCCCTCATCCTTACATTTTAATGGCCTTAAACTTCCTAATATTTAATTATGCAAAAATATTTGGGATAGTGCCCAGGGAACATTTTTTTGTTTTTGTACTATATATTTGGGCTGATGGATGCAAAAGCCATTGCTGTCACCGCAGAGTAGTGGTCATTTGAGCACAGAGCTTAATTTTGTGTGTTTAAATCTCCATGTAAATCTGATCGATAACCCTAGAAGCCCTGTCTAAAATAAACATATTATTGAGGACAGCATATTATTTTCCATGTTATTATCCATGATAGCAGATACAATTAGAGGAGCTTTTCCTGATTACAGAATACAGAACAAAAATTACAAACAAAAATCTGTTGAAAGGTCTTCTTGTTCCTTAAAAAAGGAAGGAAACCACATACTTCTATAGATAATAGAAAGAAAAATTAACTATATGAAAGTAATGTTACGTCCCCAATATTGAAAACATGAAACTTCAGACCACTTTTGTGGAAGTACTCCTAAAGATAATAAGAGATGACCAATTGAATGCCAAACATGACATTCTCACTATATCTGACTTGGAAGATATGATGATCTGGCAGACATTAATTATGAGGGCACTAATCAGAGGCATCTTTAATAAATAATACCTGTAAAACTCCACAATAGTGAAAGGGAGTAAGGTGCAATATGAAAAAAAGCCAAAGCTAGTGTGAGGGAAAAATACTACTACAGGCTACAGCCAACTGTAGGTGTGGTAGGAGTACCTTGGAGTTATTCACAATATTTTACAATGGTTTGCCCTCTTACCTGGTCCTGCTGGGCATCTGGTCTCCTCTGAAACAGGGTTTACGACACCCGGCTTTAACAGAGTTGCTGACTGATCTCAGTCAGCTAATGAGTGTGTGTGCATCTAAATATGCACAGAATTGACATTACTCAGGAACTTTTGTTCTGGGCATTTTGATAACACCCCATGATGCTGCTGGAGGTGAATTCATACCTCCAGCAGCCAAGGTTTAAAAAGCAATATGTTCAGCATTTCTCAAAATAATGGAATGCCATAGAACAAAATTTTTATAAAGTTTTTTTTTTGCATGCTGTAGACATGTAATGCTCTACAATGCCTGATAAAATTTTATTCTGATTATGGTTTAGCTTGTTAACATTCCTTTCCTAACGGGTGTCTAACCGTGCAGAACACATCCTTCTTTCCATTTAAAACATATAGCCCCTCTTTAAAGGGAACCTATTGTCTTTGCACTATAGGGTTCCCTTCTGTCCAGTGCCAGGACTGCTTAGCAGCAGCCTCCAGCTTCTTTATCGGTGGTGTCAACATCCAAGATGACATCATCCACGATCTCCTCCAATCAATTGCATTCCATAAAGAAGCAATGAATTGGAACTAATCATGTGCGGCAAAACCAGCTTTCCTCAAATCAGACAGCATTTGATTCCCAGACTAAGTTTTACTCAGTCTGAAGGAGAAAGCACTTCTAGTAGCTGTCAGGAAGACAGTCACTAGAGGTGGACTTAACCCTGCAATGTAATCATTATAGTCTCTAAAAACTGCAATATTTTAAATTGCAGGGTTAAAATGGTAAGACCACCACACCCAGATCACTTCACTGACATATAGTGCCTTTAGTGTTCCTTTAATGCTAATGCTACTGTTATATGTTGCATTCTTATTTAATTTTTGTATATCATACATTAATTGTACACTTTGCAATCTACCTTTTCTTACATTGTATTTTTAACTTCAGTTTAATTATACTCTTCTTTCTTTAACCCCTTAAGGACACATGACATGTGTGACATGTCATGATTCCCTTTTATTCCAGAAGTTTGGTCCTTAAGGGGTTAAAGTACACTGTAAGCTCCTTTAAGCAGAGTCCTCAAATTCCAAAGACTAAATATTTGCCATTAATTATTTTTGAGATTTTTTTTCACACTACTCTGCTGTCAAAAATTGTGCTAATAGCAATTATAATAAAACCCTTACACTATATCAATGGACTTTATAATCTGTTTTTATCTAATTCAAAAGCAACAAGGCATTATTGAATTCCGAAGAAAAGCATATATAATTGAAGCTTTGCGGGGTGAAAACTTGAGGTATTAAGTTTTGTGTTAGAACAGGTTATTACATTTATTTAATTCACTCAGTTGAAGTAATTACACACTTTATTGTTTTCTTTTTATTCCTTTACATGCTTTAAGATTTTTATTTTTTTTATTGGTCAGCATCTTAGTTATTTTTTATCTGATCCCCTGAGAAAGGTTTTATACTTACCCAGGTTGCAGCAGAACACTGTCCTATCCCCTCTCCCTCGTTCTTAGGGACACCGGCCTCTGCGTTCTGGTTTAAATAGGAAACTTACCTGTGCCCACAACAAATATGGCGGCAAGTGCGTGCGACATCACGTCATAGACGCGCACGCACATGTTGGTGTCAGAGGCCAGGTACAGCCAACTACAACCTCAAGAGGGTTATTTAAACCCAAAATATAATTTTGTCAGTGCCCTGTCGTTGTTACCACTAGTTGGTTGTCAGAGGGTGCGTTCTTTTTCTAGTTCTTTTTTGGTATTTGACTCTGTCTAGTATTTTGACTTTCCCTTCTTCTGGTATCCTTGAATTTAAAGGGACACTATAGTCACTAGAACAACTACAGCTTATTGAATTTGTTCTGGTGTGTAGAATCATTACCTTCAGGCTTTTTGCTGTATACACCATCTTTTCAGAGAAAATGCAGTGTTTACATTACAGCCTAGTGATAACTTCACTGGCCACTCCTCAGATGGCTGTTAGAGATCCTTCCTGGGTCATGGCTGCTTAAAATGCATCGAAAAAAATTCAGTGTCTCCTCCCTCTGCATGCAGACACTGACCTTTCCTCATAGAGATTCATTGATTCAATTAATTTCTATGAGGAGATGCTGATTGGCCAGGGCTGTGTTTGAATCATGCTTGCTCTGCCCCTTATCTGAATCCTTGTCAGTCTCAGCCAATCCTATGGGGAAGCATTGTGATTGGATCAGGCCACCACTTCTGATGATGTCAGCAGACCGCTTGTTTTTTTTTTTTTTTGAGGCAAACAGCATGCAGAGTTACAGCTTCTGGCTTGAATACAGTATGCTTTTGCTATATTTATGGCGGCATGAGGAGCCCAGGGGGGCTAGATGGTGGTTTTAACACTATAGGCTCAGGAATATATGTTTGTGTTCCTGACCCTATAGTGATCCTTTAACTAAACTATTTTTACATTCATTTCTTGTTCACCTGACTGCTACTTTTCTTGAAAATATCATATGTATGTGGTCACATGCTCAATAACTTCTTATTCCAAAATTCTGGGCTTTAAAATAGTACATGCTAACAAAATGGTTATGAAATAAAACCTAATTTGTGATAGACTGAGCATATGTTCCTTGTTACTCATCACTCTGTCATGATCCCTTGCATGGTTTGAGAATTATTCCCAGTAGACAATGTTCCACAGCTTTTAGCAAAACCAACTGGAATGCTAGAGCAGAGAAAATTGCTTATGGAAGACTTAGGATCCTTTAGGCTTTGCTGTGAAAGGAGCATCAACTCATCGCTGCAAAAAGGATATCCTGCATCCCTTACACGTCCTTCGCAATGGTGAATCCAATGGATTGCATAAATGTTTTTTTTCCTTCTACAGAACACTGACTTCATTGACAACAACCATCCTGTGGTATAACTTATTCGGGGTTATGCATGGTGGTAAAGTGTTATCAGGTGCAGGTCTGGAAACGTAGACGTTTGGATATGTAGAAATGGATTAGCAACAATGACAAAAAAGCATAGGGAGCTCTGCTAAACTATAGGATAGTTCCTTATCAAAAGTTAGCAGCACAAAGTATAACTCACAGAGTCTTGTTAACATGAAAATGCATCACTAGGTACTTACTGGAAATTGCAGTATACAAGGAATTATATTATTGCTGTGAGACTGCTGAGCCAAATACTCTCAGATGTGTTAATTATTAGAAAGCTCGATAAACTAGGCTATTTAGTTTGGACCATTGTTCAGATAACCTACAACATCAACTATGTACAGGAGTACATTAAACCATGTTATAACCATTTCAGAAAAGACAAATGCTTTATATGACTGTGAACCAATTCTAGATGATATAACAGTAAGGATATACTATTAACCACAGCCAATCTACGTGAAAAGGCCAAAACAAAGGCTATTGCTCTATTCTTGCTATAACTACTACAATATTGTCACAGTTATAAAACTTGAACAATCTGATTGCTATTATGGAATCAAGAAGGATTTATTTCCCTTTATATGTCATAGTTGGAAATGGCTGCAACTGTTTGTTTTTTTACCTTCTTTTGGATCAACGGCATATGAATGATCAACGACCTATGAACGATGTACATTAATCTTTCTTGAACCTTTTGTGATTATATAACTATGTAACCAGTCCATGTTTTAGAGAGCTCCAGAGAACTTGCATTTCACTAAAAGTAATCTTAGAGTTCCCATGCAGAAGTGGAAACCTCTATTCATTAAAAGGGTTTATTCCCTAAACTAGGAACAGCTGAGATAAGCCAGAGAAAAACACATTGTAAGCCAAAATGACCAACGTAAAAAATAAATAAAATTCAGCGAATTTTTCTATCTCAGACTTTTTTATACCTAAAATAGGCAATTTTATTAAGAATATTTGGTGAATGATAGTACAATACAGAAAAATGTCTGGGAAATAATCACAATTTCAAAGGTCAGTGTGTTGGTTTTTGAAATACTAGAGCAGTGATGGCGAACCTTTTTGAGCCCAAGTGCCCAAACCGCAATACATGACAATTTTTTTTCCCTTAAAGTGCCAACACAGCAATTAAACCTGAATATTGAGGTTTAAGTTTATGAAAAACCACTCGGACTGTTGTCCGAACTAATTAACAACTTTTGTTTTAAAAGAACACAACAACAGAGAGTGTGTGTGTGGGGGGAGGGGTACTGTGTGGAGGGTAGGGGTACTGCTGGGGGGTAGGGGTGCTGTGTGTGGGGGGTAGGGGTACGCTGTGTGTGGGAGGTAGGGGTACTGTGTGTGTGGGGGGTAGGGGTACTGTGTGTGGGGGGGTAGGGGTAGGGGTACTGTGTGTGTGGGGGGTAGGAGTACTGTGTGTGTGTGGGGTAGAGGTACTGTGTGTGTGAGGGGTAGGGGAACTGTGTGTGTGGGGGGTAGGGGTACTGTGTGTGGGGGGGTAGGGGTACTGTGTGTGGGGGGGAGGGGTACTGCTGGGGGGTAGGGGTGCTGTCTGTGTGGGGGTAGGGGTACAGTGTGTGGGGGGGTAGGGGTACTGCTGGGGGGGGTATGGGTACTGTGTATGTGGGGAGTAGAGGTACTGCCGGGGTGTAGGGGTGCTGTGTGTGTGGGGATGGGGTGTGGGGGGTAAACGTTTTAAAAAAAAAAGTATATTAAATTATTATCTTCTCCCCCCTTCTTACCTTTAATGAAGGGGGGGGAGGGACACAGTCATCCCTGGTGGTCCGGTGGTGGCAAGTACTGCTTCCGGTTCGGGAGGCAGGGGAGGGATCTTTGAAGCAGCTCCCCTGTCCTCCCGCGCGATGCTGTGTGGAGCGTTGCCATGGTAACGCGCGGCAACGCTCCACACAGCTTGCTCGCGGGAGGACAAGGGAGCTGCTTCAAAGATCCCTCCCCTGCCTCCCCCGCCTCCCGAACCGGAAGCAGAGTAGGCGCCTGCCGTTTCGGGCAGGCAGGTGCCTACTCTGCAGTGATGGCAAACCTATGGCCGCGTGCCCACAAAAAGGGCCCGTTGTGCCACCTGTACTAGAGACATGCAGGGCTTTATTCATTAAATGCTGAATTGTAAGCTACTGAAAAACAAATTGCAAAATTCAAACAAAAAGTGACTTGGAAAAAAATCTCCATCTCCACCATAGTCACTGTTTATTGAACAACATAGGAGAACAGCAGAGGCGGAGTTAAGAGACTAAAAAGCCGGAGGAGTGAGAGATGGGAATTGTCTGATGAAGCCCAAAGGAAAAGAGGCGGGTCAAAATGCGTCACTGAAACGTCATCGGAAAGCAGAGCTTAGACCTGGCACTCGGCAAACCCCGGAAGTAAACTCTAAAAGTCTGCTTGTTTTGCCGCAATCTGCTTGAATGTGGGATCATTGCTAGTGTATGCCCACCAATGCTGGATGTAAGCAGTATTAATCATTTTACTTAATAAAAGTCTAAGTTTTACTGTGCCATTGGAGTCCTTGTGGTTCTGTCATCCCTACAACTAGAGATGTCCCGAATAGTTCCTTGCGAACATAGCTTGTTCGCGTTCGCCACGGAGGGCGAACAAATGCGATGTTCGGTCCGCTCCCTATTCATCATCATTGAGTAAACTTTGACCCTCTACCTCACAGTCAGCAGACACATTCCAGCCAATCAGCAGCAGACCCTCCCTCCCAGACCCTTCCACCTCCTAGACAGCATCCATTTTAGATTCATTCGGAAGCTGCATACATTTTTTTTTTAATTCTTTATTTTTGTAGTGCATGGAGGTATAACAAATGAGCATGTGGTACCCCAACGGCATTCCTCATGCTTTTCAAGTAACAATTGTAACAATAGGGTATATGTTAATACGTGCACATTTTAAATGTTAAATTATCATGAGGTTTGTCAGTCAGATTCAACAACCTGGTAGTGTTTAGACAGGCTTAGACAATTTAAGAACATCTTTGAATGTAAACAGGCTTAAGCTTACGTCATAGTGAATACGTTATATTAAGCAGTGCGTGAGTATATAAATCTACATACTGAGAACCAGGCTGAGGCAATCTATGTCTGAGGTGGTTGACTATGATTGGCCCTGGCATGTTTGTTAGTCTGGCATGCATTGTTGTCTGGCATGAATAAAAGTAGCATGTTTCAACTATATTAGTAGTTAGACTAGTTTGCACTAAAACATGGAACACATCCTAGTATGAATCGTGATCAACCGCTCTCAGAGACTATGCATTGCGACATGTATATGATGTGGAAAGGTTAACTGTTAGGTCTGTCTATAGACAAAGTGGCTTTAGCTGCACCTTAAGGATCACCAGTCCGTGGGTGCTGTATCTCTGCGACTGCTATTCAGGAGCCATAGATTGCCGGGTATTGTTGCCAATGCTATTCAGGAGCCTTAGATTGCCGGGTATTGTTGCCAATGCTATTCAGGAGCCATAGATTGGCGGGTATTATTGCCAATGCTATTCGGTGGGTGAGTCCTGTAGCCTCCTGGTGGGCTAGAGTCCATAAAGCCCGGTGCTGGCCCTCCAAAGTCATGGTACTGCCCAGTCATCCTATGCCCGTTCGGGGCCTGGGTCTGAGGCTGGCGCATGGAGCAGCACTGCAGTGCTTGGTAAGGATGCCGGTCCGGTCTCGTACCTGCAGAAGGGGCTGTAGCATCCTGTGTGTGGCGGAACCAACCTCACCACTGTGAACTGGAGAAGCCTGGTTGCTAGCCTCCTGCCCTGCGACTATGGCCCCTGGGAGATATTGCCCTTTAAGGGACTGAGTTGGGAATCATGGACTACTATTATACTGTGCTGACCCTTTAAGAACTGCATTTGGGCTTATGGACTTTTATTGTACAGTGCTGGCCCTTTTAAAAAACAGTGTACGGACACATGGAAACATTTTGGACACTTTTTCTTCCCCTTTGAATCCCTGGGAAGGTGAGGCTCTTCCCCGCCCCCAGCTCCATTGTTCTCCAGCAGGGCGTTGTCCCAGGGACACTGCCAGACCAGGTAAAGCCATGCTGGCAAGGGATAATAAAGGGACCTCACCTAACTTTTTAACCCCTGGACGGATTCATGTGATTTTTACATATTTTGCTCCCCAAGTTATGCTGATCACAGAAATATAAGTGTGATCCATATGTGATGTAAGATCAGGGAGTTATTAAAATGTATAAAAAAGTGTAACTTTTCAGCTTGGAGATAATTGAGTAGATACAGTAATTGACTCAATTGTCTCCTAAGCAGAGGGGAGGAATATGCTGGGTGTGTTTCTATTGTCCCATTGTGTCTGATTGGCCCCTGTACTTGCATTGTATGAGTTGTAATGTGTTTATTGGTTGTTCTGCAAAACCCTGTGGGCTGTAATGTGTCAGTACAGGGAGTTCCTTTTTTAACCCTCAAAGTGAAGTGTCGTCTCATTCTTGGGGGAGGATTTATTGTATGCTGTTCCAGTTTGACTGCTAGGAGTGTAAACCTATTCGTATGGTTTCCTATTCAACTGTCTACAGCATGCATATGCTTGAGAGGATTTATATGCTTCTCCGATACGGTGATTGTGGTGTCCGCCAGAGTGCTTGGAGTCCTCAGGAAACGCTAGGAGCATCCTTTAACGGAGGTACCCAGTCGGGGTGCCAGGCGATCCGTTACACTGTGAGGGGTTTGTAGTCCGACAGGGCTCTGGGTCGGCCCCGGTGTTTTCGGCTGCTGGGCCCGGAGGGTCCATCTCGCGGGTCCGGTCCGGTGCCTCTCGTCTCTCCGCGTGTGCCTCAGAGGCCTTTTTATCATGGGCTTGGGAGCTCGTCTCCTCTGGTGGCGAGGGGTTCGCTTGCGGCGTGTGCGGTACATCGGGGTGGGCCCTCTGCCACACTTACGACTGGGTGAGCTGTCTGTTTGTACCGCAGGAGCTTGGGGATGAAGTGTGCTCATGGTGTGTCGCCCTCCCGTTCCCTGCTCCTTTACCTCCTGGGTTGTTGGGGGTGGCGGTTGTTCCAATCGCTTGTATAGTTTGACCCAGAAGTCATTGAATATCTTGTCAAGGCGTTTGAGCGCATCTTCATTGTAGTTGCCATCTAGAGGCTGAGGAGTTGGCCTAACCGACGAGGACGCGGGCGCCATTTTATTTGTCTCGGTGCCGTTCCAATCGGCTCCCCGGGGGATGGCAGTATGCGGTATAGTCGTGTGC
Organism: Pelobates fuscus; assembly: GCF_036172605.1. Classification (NCBI taxonomy): domain Eukaryota; kingdom Metazoa; phylum Chordata; class Amphibia; order Anura; family Pelobatidae; genus Pelobates; species Pelobates fuscus. The sequence goes on from NC_086327.1 coordinate 58,602,895, forward strand.
TCTTGGTCGGTGGGGACCGGGATGACCCCCGCCGGTCCATGGGGGGGGAACGGGGTTCCACAATGGCATGTTCAGCTTGGTGTGCTGGTCGGGGAGCGGCCGTCTCCCTCACACCATCCCTGCTGGTAGGCCGCGGCTTCCAAGTTTGTGGGTCCGGTGAGTAACACCACATGTTTGGTATCTACATATAGTACTCCCGGTCATCTGTCGTTTTGGCTGCAATTTGAGTCCGGTTTTGGCCTTTGTCAGTGCGAATTACACAAGATTGGGCTTAGCAGTGCTGGAGCCCCAGACAAGCACATCTGTTCAGCTCTGCAGTTAGGCCCCGCCCCCCGGAAGCTGCATTCTTAGTGAGAGGAAGGACAGTGTAGCTGCTGCTGATTTAATAGGGAAATCGATAGCTAGGCTAGTGTATTCAGTGTCCACTACAGTCCTGAAGGACTCATCTGATCTCTGCTGTAAGGACAGCACCCCAAAAAGCCCTTTTTAGGGCTAGAACATCAGTCTGCTTTTTTTTTCCCTGTGTAATCTAATTGCAGTTGGCTGCCTGCCAGCGTGTGTGTCAGGCTCACAGCGTATACTGTGCCCACTTGCCCAGTGCCACCACTCATATCTGGTGTCACAATAGCTTGCATTTAAAAAAAATTTTTTGACTGTAATATAATAGCAGTCAGTTTCCTTCACACGTATGCGTTTCAGGGCCTGCCAGGGCACAGTGTCAAACCAGCGCAACTCATATCTGGTGTAACAGTAGTGTACATTAAAAAAAAAAATCTTTTTTAACTGTGAAATAATAGCAGTCAGTTTCCTTCACACGTGTGCGTTTCAGGGCCTGCCAGGGCACAGTGTCACACCAGTGCAACTCATATCTGGTGTAACAGTAGTGTACATTTAAAAAAAAAAAAAAAACTTTTTTGACTGTGAAATAAAAGCAGTCAGTTTCCTTCACACGTGTGCGTTTCAGGGCCTGCCAGGGCACAGTGTCACACCAGTGCAACTCATATCTGGTGTAACAGTAGTGTACATTTAAAAAAAAACAACACTTTATTGACTGTGAAATAATAGCAGTCAGTTTCCTTCACACGTGTGCGTTTCAGGGCCTGCCAGGGCACAGTGTCACACCAGTGCAACTCATATCTGGTGTAACAGTAGTGTACATTTAAAAAAGAAATAAAATTTTGACTGTAATAGATTGAATAGTAGTTAGTTGTCTGCAAGCGTGTGTGTCAGGCCTACATCGTCTACTCTGCCAACTTCTGCCAGTGCACAGTGCCACTCATATCTGTTGTCACAGTAGCTTGCACGCATAGTACCACTAATCGAAAAAAAATGACAGGCAGAGGCAGGCCACCCCGCAGGGGCCGTCGTGGTGCTGTTATTCCCTTTGGCCCTAGAATAATTCCCATTGTTCAGAGGCCACGTACCCTGAACTCGAAAAGTTCTGAGGACATAGTTGACTGGCTAACACAGGACACCCAATCTTCTACAGCTTCCGCTCGGAAACTTGACGCACCATCCTCCCCCAGCTTAGCTTTGAGAACCTCTCAAGTTACCACTCGCCCGCCTGCCGCCACCACCAACACTAGCACCATTTATTTACACATCAATTGGAAGAAATGAGTGATGCACAACCATTATTGCCAGAGGATGTAGATAACAGGGATATGTCTCAGTCAGGCAGCATTACACACATGGATATACGGTGTGATGATGATGATGTTGTACCCGCTGCTGCTTCCTTTGCTGAGTTGTCAGATATAAGTGAAGCGGTTGATGATGACGATGCGTCCGTGGATGTCACGTGGGTGCCCGCTAGAAGAGAAGAAGAACAGGGGGAAGTTCAGATGGGGAGACAGAGAGGAGGAGGAGATGAGTTGGAAGCAGGGGGAGGTCATCGCAAGGAGCTAGTGGCACAGTCAGACAGCATGCATCGGCACCCGGGGTCAGCCAGACAGCACGCCAATCAACGCATGCTGTTGCCACCACCAGAATGCCGTCATTGCAGAGCTCAGCCGTGTGGCATTTTTTTGGTGTGTCTGCCTCTGACAACAGCGATGCCATTTGCAACCTGTGCCAAAAGAAACTGAGTCGTGGGAAGTCCAACACCCACCTAGGTACAACTGCTTTGCGAAGGCACATGATCGCACATCACAAACGCCTATGGGATCAACACATGAGTACAAGCAGCACACAAACTCAAAGCCGCCATCCTCCTCCTGGTCCAGCATCTTCAGCCACGTCAACCACTGCTGTCCTCCTTGCCCCCTCTCAACCATCCGCCACTCCGTCTCTCGCCTTGAGCAGTTCCTGCTCATCTGCCCACAGTCAGGTGTCTGTCAAGGACATGTTTGAGCGTAAGAAGCCAATGTCGCAAAGTCACCCCCTTGCCCGGCATCTGACAGCTGGCTTGTCTGAACTCTTAGCCCTCCAGTTTTTACCATACAAGCTGGTGAAGTCTGAGGCGTTCCAAAAATTTGTGAGAGGCAACGCAGAGAATGGAGTCTGAAGAAGAGGAGTCAGAGGAGGGAGGTGGCTTTGAGGAGGTGGAAGACCAAACACAGCAGGCATCCCAGGGGGCTTGTTATCACCTTTCGGGGACCCTTGGTGTTGTACGTGGCTGGGTGGAGGAAGAGACCTTCAATGACATCAGTGAGGACAAGGAACGGGACATGGCTAGCTTGGTATCCAACCTTGTGCAAATGGGGAGTTTGCGGTTGTGCAAATGGACTGTTTGCGGTTGTTTGCGGTGCGTTAAACGGGGAGTTTGGTCTGTCACTGTGAAGCGGGCGTAAACCTTACACTACCTGATCGATACAACATCATACCTGATGTTTTAAAGCACGTTATTCTAAACAATTTAGGAATGTTAGGTGATTTATGCCCTTTATGGATTAAAACCAGACTCTGCATCAACTATGTAATTTTCCATGGGCTGGATCCCCCTCCGGCATGCCACAGTCCAGGTGTTAGTCCCCTTGAAACAACTTTTCCATCACTTTTGTGGCCAGAAAGAGTCCCTGTGGGTTTTAAAATTCACCTGCCCATTGAAGTCAATGGCGGTTTGCCCGGTTCGCCGGTTCGCGAACGTTTGCGGAAGTTCCCGTTCGCTGTTCGCGAACCGAAAATTTTGTGTTCGCGACATCACTAGTTGTGAATAATGTCTGGAGTTTTGCCTCCAAATGTCCCTGGATTGTTTTAGTTTTGGTTGCATTCAGACCTTTGAAATAACCCCAAAAAATGCATTTTAGCTCTTTCAAGCATTGGCCTCAAAGAAAATTGATATAAGTATTGAGAATGATTTCATAACTATTTCTATAGTATTTGATAATGCATTGTTAACTCAAACCTGAAGCTAATTTATTTTACACAAAGTTAAAAATGCAAATTTGGCAACTCTTATCTTACACATTTTATTGCAATGCAAACAACTCTGCAAAACATTATTACCCTTTATGGCTTTTGAAGAATTATTCTTAGTCAAAGTACACTGATATATTAACAATAGTCTAGTCTTCTCAAGGTAAAGTTGGAACATGATAAAGTTTTATCTTCTGTTTCTATGATGTGGAAGTCTTCTAATGTGTTCAAAAGGCACTTAAGTTGACATTTCATTTCTTGTTTTGCTTTGGATGGCATGTTTAAATAGAATGTTTAAAAAGATAGAGAGATATAGAAAATTCACGGTTATAAGGGAAGCACAATTCTGCCTCATTTAAACAGATATTCTAATATCCATGTTCTTGCAGAAACCACAACCTGAATTTAAATGCTTAACTCTCTAAGCCGCAATGATACTTATCTTATCTGAGTCTAATTGAAATGAAATGGACTGAGACCAGAGTCAATTATTTCCACTGCAGGAAATATTCCTGTGGGCTGCAACACAGAAACAAAAACAGATCTCTATAAAGACTTGTTTTAAAAGAGGGATTAGTTATTTTGGAGAAATAAAAAAAAAAAAAATGTCTCTCTCTTTCTCTCTGTCTGTCTACTATCTCCATCTATCTATACATAAATATCCATTTATATTGTATCAATCAGGCTACTTTTTATTTGGTTATTCAGAACTCACTGTGTGAATTAAAGGGAAACTCCAGTGCCAGAAAAACGATCCGTTTTTCTGGCACTAGAGGGTCCCTCTCCCTCCCACCCCCCAATCCCTGGTTACTGAAGGGGTGAAAACCCCTTCAGTGACTTACCTGGGACAGCGGCGATGTCCCTCGCCGCTGTCTCCGCCTCCGCGACGCTCCTCCTTGTGATTACGTCGGCCGGTGGGCGAGACTAATTTCGCCCACCGGCCGAGGAGACCTAATGCGCATGCGCAGAAATGCCGCGCATGCGCATTACGTCTCCCCATAGGAAAGCATTGAAAAATCATTTAAATGCTTTCCTATGGGGTTTTGAGCGACGCTGGAGGTCCTCACACAGCGTGAGGACGTCCAGCTACGCTCTAGCACAGGAAACCTGTGCTAGAAACTAGGAAGTGACCTCTAGTGGCTGTCTAGTAGACAGCCACTAGAGGTGGAGTTAACCCTGCAAGGAAATTATTGCAGTTTATGAAAAACTGCAATAATTACACTTGCAGGGTTAAGGGTAGTGGGAGTTGGCACCCAGACCACTCCAATGAGCAGAAGTGGTCTGGGTGCCTGGAGTGTCCCTTTAACTGAAATAAAACATTCTAGGTGCCATTCAAATACAGTAAAGTAATGCACAAGTTATATGTTTAAAATATCACACAAATGCATTCTTGGATTCTCAATGTACCAATGCGTCAATTGATCAGTCAATTTGTCTGTCTATCTACCAATCTAAGGAGCAGGGGAGGGCTGGCAGCCTTAGGCCTGGGGGGCAAATCCAGTCAAGTGGCCCATTGCACCAAGGGGAGAGTAAAAACACCTTTCCCATGTGATTGAAAGTGTGTGTGTGTGTGTGGGGGGGGGGGGGGGGAGAGCAGTCACCTAAACAGACAATCAATGACAGGCACACTTGCTGATTTGGCACACACTAAAAAACACACACTCACTGACAGGCACACGCACACACTCACTGACAGGCACACAGACACACACAGAAAGACACATTGTTACAGGCATACTGACTCAGACAGACAGACATACTGACACACACAGGCATACTGGCTGACAGACATACTGACACACACACAGAGACATACTTGCACACAGACATACTGACACACACACAGAGATACATGCTGGTACTCACACAGAAACACACAGAAAGACACACTGTTACAGGCATACTGACTCAGACAGACAGACATACTGACACACACACACAGGCATACTGGCTGACACACACACAGACAAACTGGCACACACACAGACATACTTGCACACACATAGACAGACATACTGACACACACATAGACAGACATACTGACACACACATAGACAGACATACTGACACACACATAGACAGACATACTGACACACACACAGTCAGACATACTGACACACACACAGTCAGACATACTGACACACACACAGTCAGACATACTGACACACACACAGACAGACATACTGGCACACACACAGACAGACATACTGATGCGCACACACACAGACATACTGACATACTAACGCACACACAGACATACTGACATACTGACTGACACAGACATACTGACTGACACAGACATACTGACACACACAGACATACTGACACACACAGACATACTCATCCACACACACCCAAACTTGACACTTTCAAAACCAGTGGACAGGGGCTGTAGTGGGGGGACAGGGGTGGTAGTGGAGGGTATAAGCTGTAATTGGGGGTTTAGGAAATGTACGGGGGGATAGGGGCTGAAGCAAGTTGATGGCTACAATTTGGGAAAGGGGCTGTGGTGTGTGTAATATGGGTTGCAATTGGGGGAGAGGAGCTGTAGTGGGGATGTTATGGGGCTGTGGTGGGGGGCATGGGGCTGTGGTGGGGGGCATGGGGCTGAGGAAGGGGGCAGGAGCTGAGAGGGGGAAAAGGAGCAGGGAAAGGGTGGGACAGGAGCTGACCAAGGGGACAGGGGCTGACCAAGGGGACAGGGGCTGACTAGGGGGCCAGGGGCTGACTAGGGGGCCAGGGGCTGAGGTAGGGGACAGGAGCTGAGGTAGGGGACAGGAGCTGAGGTAGGGGACAGGGGCTGAGGTAGGAGCTGACTAAGGGGACAGGGCCTGACTAAGGCTGAGGTGGGGACAGGGGCTGAGGTGGGGACAGGGGCTGAGGAGGGGACAGGGGCTGAGGAGGGGACAGGGGCTGAGGAGGGGACAGGGGCTGAGGAGGGGACAGGGGCTGAGGAGAGGACAGGGGCTGAGGAGGGGGCAAGAGCTGACTAAGGGGACAGGGGCTGACTAGGGGGACAGGGGCTGACTAGGGGGACAGGGGCTGACTAGGGGACAGGGGCTGAGGTAGGGGACAGGGGCTGAGGTAGGGGACAGGGGCTGAGGTAGGAGCTGACTAAGGGGACAGGGCCTGACTAAGGCTGAGGTGGGGACAGGGGCTGAGATGGGGACAGGGGCTGAGGAGGGGACAGGGGCTGAGGAGGGGACAGGGGCTGAGGAGGGGACAGGGGCTGAGGAGGGGACAGGGGCTGAGGAGGGGACAGGGGCTGAGGAGGGGGCAAGAGCTGACTAAGGGGACAGGGGCTGAATAGGGGGACAGGGGCTGACTAGGGGGCCAGGGGCTGAGGTAGGGGACAGGGGCTGAGGTAGGAGCTGACTAAGGGGACAGGGCCTGACTAAGGCTGAGGTGGGGACAGGGGCTGAGATGGGGACAGGGGCTGAGGAGGGGACAGGGGCTGAGGAGGGGGCAAGAGCTGACTAAGGGGACAGGGCTGAGGAGGGGAATAAAAAATTTTTTTTTTTTTAAAGTGTATTTACCCCCTCCCTGAGTCTTACCTTAGGCCAGGGAGCAGCAGCCAACAGGAGCAGCAACCAGCAGCAGCCAGTGAAGTCGTCCTCTCCTGATGATGTCATGAGGAGGGGCCGTGACTTCCTCTACTCTTCTCCCAGACTCCCCAGCGGTCCTGTGAGAAGAGCAGTGGAAGTCACGCCCCCTCCTCCTGACATCATCAGGAGAGGCCGGCCGACTCCACTGACTGCAGACTGCAGGAAGAGTGAGGTAAGTTGAAAAATCTGACTCCTCAGCCAGAAGCAGGGGGTTCAGATTTTTCATTTTTTTGCTGGGTGTGGGCGGCCCTGGGTTTAGGGCGGCCTGGGGGGCAATTGCCCCCCTGCCCCCCTTCCCAGCCCGCCCCTGCTAAGGAGCATACAAACAGGGCAAATACACAAACCTGTCTAGGTGCTTCCACAACATTTTTAGCGGGCCTGTGTAAATAAATGAAAGAAAGGTCCTGCAAACCCATGAAATGTGTGACAGGTCAACAAAGTCTAACACTTTGAGTGTTAGAGCAAGATGCATAAATACAGATGCCCACATATAAGTAAATACACATGCATATATAGATCCAGATCTACCATGTTTACAGGGACACATATAAGTTTGTCATATTTATGAAGACACATGAAAAGGGTTGCCCTGCAGTGTGTATAATGCATGTTTTGCATTATTGCCTACTGCCTAATTGTTTTATTGCAGGATTCTTAATTGCCTATTTGCTTAATCTAATACACCTTCTTCTGAGTTCTAAATACTACAGGGTTACCATTTTCATGTACTGCCCATCAATATATATATGTAATATGTGTCCCATAAAACATGAGCTACAATGTTACAAAAGGTTTAGAATCATACTACCCTGCTGTTCTTAAAGGGACACTATAGTCACCTGAAAAACTTTAGCTTAATGAAGCAGTTTTGGTGTATAGAACATGCCCCTGCAGCCTCCCTGCTCAATCTTCTGCCATTTAGGAGTTAAATCCCTTTGTTTATGAACCCTAGTCACACTTCCCTGCATGTGACTTGCACAGCCTTCCATAAACACTTCCTGTAAAGAGAGCCCTATTTAGGCTTTCTTTATTGCAAGTTCTGTTTAATTAAGATTTTCTTATTCCCTGCTATGTTAAAAGCTTGCTAGACCCTTCAAGAGCCTCCTGTATGTGATTAAAGTTAAATTTAGAGACTGAGATACAATTATTTAAGGTAAATTACATCTGTTTGAAAGTGAAAACAGTTTTTTTTTTTTCATGCAGGCTCTGTCAATCATAGCCAGGGGAGGTGTGGCTAGGGCTGCATAAACAGAAACAAAGTGATGTAACTCCTAAATGACAGTGAATTGAGCAGTGAAATTGCAGGGGAATGATCTATACACTAAAACTGCTTTATTTAGCTAAAGTAATTTAGGTGACTATAGTGTTCCTTTAATGTATGTCTAGGCAATGCTCTCTATGTCACTATGAAACCCTGGTCTTTGTGGAATGAGTTTAACAATCCAAACTATAGCAATTTCTATAGTTATATACAACAATACAATACATTTGGATGTGCAGTTAAAATGTTGAGAATGGTTAAAAAGCTAAATTGTAAAATTTACAGATACCCAGCAAGTCGTTGTTGTCACTGCACATTATTATGAGTACTATAAATACTTTAGACCTACAGGATCAGGTTAACCCGACATGTATTACTGTAAGCTTATTTGAGCATGGTCCTCATCAACCTATTGTTCCTGTAACATTGCAATTGTCTCATTTATTGGTAAATTTTCCCCTTTATAATATTCTAAAGTGGAATACGTCTGCGCTAAACATATATGATAATAATAATAATAATAATTAATAATAACTGCATAACATGAACAGCATAGTGTTTACATTGCTACACAGTACACTCAAAACACTAGTATGAAGGTGCTACTGTATAAAGTATACATGTGAAATTTTCTTCCACACCTTTAGCTGTGTTAATTCCCATGCTAATTAACACGCTAATTAATGCTAGATGTTGCTTGATAACCTATATCATAATTGCTCACATGTGATCCAAACCTTTCATTGGTTTTTACATGCTGATGTCATGTTATGAATCTAACAGGAAAACATACTCATTAGTTTGTCTTATGCACTATGATGACTCTGTTTAATGGTGTAATGTATTGAGAAAATTTATCTTATTATTTGGACACAAACTAGTTAAATTGATAACTGCACGTTAACCCCTTCAAGACGGAGTCAATAGTGCACGTCCTGATCAAAACAAAACGTAAACAAAAACTAGAATTTGCGCTATAGGTCTGTTCAACCGTAATTCACCGCTGTCACATTAAGTGCACCCACACTTATTATATATAATTTTGTTCAGGAGAAACAGGGCTTTAATTTATCAATAACTATTCATATATGGAACATAATTTATTATGAATAAAATTTAAAAAAAAGTGAGAAAATAAGATTTTTTTTTAAATTTGTATTTCCGTCTGCCATTTTAGCTGTGAATGTCATAATACGGTTTTACTGCAAAAAAACACATATTTGTAATCAGTGATGTCTCACGAGTACAACAGTACCCCCCATTAACAGGTTTTATGGTGTTTTGGAAAGTTATAAGGTCAAATATAGAACGTTCCATTTTCAAATTGAAATTTGCCAGATTAGTAATGTTACCTTTGAGACGGTGTGGTAGCCCAGGAAAGAGAATTACCCCCATAATGGCCTACCATTTGAAAAAGTAGACAAGCCAAGGTATTGAAAGTGGGGTATGTTTAGTCTTTTTTAGTAGCCACTTAGTCACAAACACTGGCCTAAGTTAGCATTCATATTTGTTTTTGTGTGAAAAAAGCAAAAAACGAATATTTGGCCAGTGTTTGTGACTAAGTGGCTACTAAGAAAGACTGTTCATACCCCACTTGCAATACCTCGGGTTGTCTACTTTTGCAAATGGTATGCCATCATGGGGGTAATTCTCATTCCTGGGCTACCATACGCTCTCAAAGGCAACATAACTAATCTGGCAAATTTCAATGTGAAAAAAATGAAATGCAAGCCTTATATGTGACTCTCTAACTTTCCAAAACACCATAAAACCTGTAGATTGGGGGTACTGTTATTCTCGGGAGACTTCACTAAACACAAATATTAGTGTTTTAAAACAGTAAAACATATTACAACAATAATATAGTCCATAAAAGTGCCGTTCGTTTGTAAAAAATGCAAAAAACTTCACTTTTACTTAAAATATCATCATTGTAATACAATTTACCAGTTTGAAACACTAATATTTGAGTTCAGCGAAGTCTCCCGAGTAAAACAGTACCCCCTATGTACAGGTTTTATGGTGTCTTGGAGAGTTACAGGGTCAAATATAGTGCTTGCGAATTAAATTCTCTGCACTTTCTCCCTGTGTTGTCAGGCATGTCAATCAAATTTTAATTAATCAAATCACATAATTATATTAAAAGATTACTTAAATATACATGTAGAATTTTAATATATATACATATATATGTATTTAAATTCTACGTGTATACTAATGTAATCTTTTATGTAATTATATGTATTTATCTATATATATATATATATATATATATATTTGCGGTTATTTGTATTTTATATATAGATAGATATATATAGAATGTCATTCTAAGTGTATTTTGTTACCAATATATATATATTAATAACAAAATACAGTTAGAATGAAATTACATATGGATATATAATTTATATTAAATTTTGTTTCAATATTTTATTTATTTATTTTATTATTTAATTTATTTATTATTTTAATTATACATATATATATATATAATAGATATATGTAGATCTATTACATATATAATATATATACATATTATATATATGTAACGTCATTCTAAGTGTATTTTAATTCTAATATATATACTTATATTAGTATTAAAATACACTTTGTATGACGTTACATATATATATATAATATGTATATAATATATTATATATATAAAAATGCATTTAATTTATTTTATAATATGTTTAATTTATTTTTTTTTAAACTACCTACCAGCAGGGGGACTGTCTGATATTTTAGACAGTCCCCCTGCTGGCAGATCCACAGCCAGCAATAGGGGGCCATGTGATCGCTCTATGAGAGCGATCACATGGCCCCTGGGGGCCTCATTTGCCGGAGGGGGGCTGCCTGGGCTGTCAGGCAGCCCCCCAGAAGAGGATCGCGGCGGAGGTTAGTAGTTGCTGGCTCCTGGGGGCCGCAGCCGTTACGGCGTCCCATGCCGCCGCAACGGCTTTAAAGCCCATTTAAAGCACGACGGCATGGAACGCCGTAACGGCGTTAAGGGGTTAAAAGTTTCAATTTATATGTTTTCAAAAAAATAGAACATAGAATAGAGACAACCTGAGAGACAAATATAGCAAATGCTCCATTCCTTTTTGCTACCTGCAAAATAAGTAGTAAACAAACAAAAAGCTTAAAGAAAGACAAATATCTTCAAACACTGCATATTAATAAAGAACACATAAAATATTTCCTCCAACCTTTCCCCCAAATAAGACCAGAACACAATAATATGGAGATATCATACTAATGGATTATTTTATTTAATTTCCCTGTACCCCCAAACAAGATATATCTATATCTATATTTTTTCAGAAATAAAAAAATATATACGCTCTATTTCTCGCAACCACTTGTTTATATTTATATATATATATATATATATATATATTTATTTATTTTAGCTCAATTTGCTAAATTATAAGTAACTGATGTGTTTTACTGTACATTAAATTCAGCATAAATGATTACAAGCACAATGGTACAAAAATATTGTGTTCTGTTCTTGTATAACTGTGCTGTTTTTACACTTATATTTAGTCCTCAGCACACTAACTGTGATATTTAAGTGGGAAGGTCTTATATCAATTTAAATTAACAGAACAGTAGTGTAAAGCTGTACTTTTCATTTTCAATTCCTATGCATATTAATTGAACAAAGGAGCTGTTGTACAATATCATAAAAGTGTGAATACATTTCCTAATAGTATAATAAATAACTTTGAACCTTCTTGGTTATTATTGCCATTTAGCCTCTAGCAGAAAACAACAGGCAATGCTGTTGATGAGGCACTTGTGTAGCTGTCACCATGCCTCTATTTCGAAAGACTCTGAAAATAGGATGTTGAAGATTTCAATAAGGTTGTCAAGTTTTAAAGAGAATAAAAACCTTTGGAATTCTTAACTGTTACCACTCTTACAGTACTGAACAAAAATTCTCAGTGAGAAAACAAATGGAAGGAGATGTAGGAGACATTTATAGGCGAAAAAAGATAATTTCTAGGATCGCTTTAGTTTAACCAGGTTATATTACATTGTTCTGAATTAACTACTATGAAATCTTATAAACTAATTATGTGTGTCACAACATATAGCCAAAGGACATATACAGAGGTCATATGGAAATTGAACTACCTTTCCGAGACACAGTCAGTATTGTTACATTTATTTTATAGACAGTAGCTTAGCTGGAATTGCTGTGCATCTATAAGTTATAAAAAATAATCGAAAATACAAATGCTAAATAATATACATAATGGTCTAAGTGCTGCTACAGACAGTTTATAAACTTCACGACGATGACTGATGGATTAACTAGGTATTTATATATTTTGTTGATCATGCATTCTGTTTTCTAATAGTCGCAAGCATTAAAAGACTGAATACAACAAACATTAAGAAAGTTGTACTTAATATCAGTGCTATGATAGTCAATTCATTCTAAAGGACATGCATGCCCATTTACATTATGGGATATGTTCGTTAAGCACTGAATTTCAAAACAGATTATGAATTGCAAAATTGAGACTAAAATGATCACATTGCAACGATTGCTGAGATGAAGAATTTTTCCAAATTATTGATTTCCTAAAGTTTGCAATTTAGTTGATCACAATTCAATGTTTCATGAACAAAAACCTATTTGACAATTTTGGCATTGGCAAATAAAAAGCTAGGAAACACATCTTTTTGCCACACAATTCATATTATGGACTAAATAATAAAACTAGAATAGCATAATAGTATATAAAATATGATGACAATTATCTCATATATCTCATAGATACGTATCTCATAGATGCGTTTAAGGAAATTAAAGGAAATGTATGTCTTTATAGGCAAATCTAGCTATATGCATACTTTAGTGACAACTTTATACAGTCATATTCTGGATTATTTTAATTACACTTTTAATTCAGAAAGAATAAAATTGCTAAATTAGTATTATTATGTTGTGCAAAGTTACATATAGATAGCAATAGCTGTTTAATGTATTTTAACTTAGTTTCAAATTTATATGTCTCGTTTTGCATATCTAACTTTACTAACTTTAAAGTGACCCATGAATTTAAGGTCTATTGAAATCTGGCAGAAATATTTTATTATTATATTTACAGTTTAAACACCTTATACGTATGAAAATAATCATTAGTTATTTGCTGGACACTGCAGATAAAAAGAGCATAAATTTACACATTCTTTCATATCACACTGTTTAATTAAATAGCTCTCCAAACACTATTCTAGTGACTAATTAAGTCAGATTATCCCTTTGAAGCTTAGTTCATGCCACACTATCTCAGTTAATATGTAAACTAGTCAAGTTGGGTGACATAAAATCCTTTAGATTTAAAAAGGGAGGATGTGCTAAAGATTTATTACAGTTAAAACATAGTTTCATGGTTTACATTTACAAGGCATATAAATAAAATAAACATTTTCTACAAAACTAACGTTAAAACAAAAATATACATTTAAAAGATAATGTAATATATTACATATGCAAAATCAACATTTGGTAAGTGTGTAATACATCTCAAGTATAACTGTTCATACATTTAATGCATGCAGTAATTATATATATATATATATATATATATATATATATATATATATATATATATATATATATATATATATATGTCTTGAAAAAAGTCCCTAGTGGACTGAAACATTGACACTATGTAATCAACTTTTGAAGCTTGAATAAATGGCACATTTTTGGCAACAGTATCGAGTCCTTTGAGTGCACTTCCAACAAGGTATTATATATGTACATTATATGTATAGTGTAGATTGCATACTGCAATACTCCAGGTCAAGCATAATTATTGGTTTTGCATATGATATGAAAATCTCTAATTTAAATAATTTGTTATGAACAAGTTATGTATATTTCATAAAAAGACAATTCATTTCCAGATGTTTCTAATAGTAGATATTTACTAATAATAGTTAATACATTTATTTATACAAACCTGAGCACCACAACACCATTTTAAGCAAAATAAGCTAAAATAAAATAGAATGTAAATTATGTACAAATATATTTCAGTATAATATTGGCCAGTACTCAGAAATCAAAAAATATTCCCAAGTAAGATTTCTTAATTTTTTTCTTTACTTAAATACATATGTTTACATATTAAATTACAAGTATATAATTTACAGAAAAGAAGACAACATAACTTGATAACAGAAATGAGAGACCCCTTTTATAAGTGCCTCATAGTACCTCTTTTATTCCATAGTGAGGTTCTATACCATACAGTTTACGATCCAATGAACTGATGCAAAGCCCATGTAAATTATGTTTATTTTTATATATATATATATATATATATATATATATATATATATATATATATATATATTTAAAAAACAGGCACATGAACTAAATGATGCATCCCAGAGTAACAGTTGTAGACATTAAACTATTTTTATGTTCTGGTGTCTGTATGATTCTATCTATTCTTGTAATAGCAGATTAACTTATACTTATCTTTTGACCACAATACATAGTTAATACGGAATTACATGAACTGTGATATTTCAGGATGTTTTTATTTAAATAATAAAATAATTTAACGCAAAACCTGAGTTTCAGTAGAGGTACAATGTTTAAATACATTTTAATCATTTCAGCCAGATGCACTAATCAAATTTATTTATTTTAATTTAAATATATATGTAATCTTAAATTTACACTTATATTATAAGTGGTTAGTGTAAATGATTTTGCCAGAATTAGACACTTTTATTCTAAAGACAGAAAATTAGAATTTCATACACTCCAATTTTGGTTTAAGTCATGATTCATGGCATGCCTTGTTCACTTTATTTAAAAAAAGAAGGGGTTAAACTTTAGAAAAAATATACAAAGCAAAAGACTGTGCCAACAATAAAATCACAAAAAGCATCTGACACTTACCATTTTGTTAACATCTGCTTCAGTGAAATGTCCCATGCAGTGGTTTTAATTTCCTGTCATTTGGTTTAAATCACCCATAGCTCTGCTGTGACTTCAGAAATAAAGTTGCTCCTTTATTCACTCCATTTCTGGGAGTGTGTCAAACACAGACAAGGTACTGAAAGGGTATTTAAGAAAGAAAGCTTTCAAGTGTGTTTCCTCACAACTCAGAAATGCACAGAGAGCTAAACCTTTTCAGAAGGGATGGCTTTATTTAATACTTGGGTTGTTTGGCAGCACCATTCAGAGCCACAAAGTAATTACATCATAGGAGCGGAGGGTGGAGTTACAGCAGTGTTGGTGCCTACAAAAGGGAGGGGAAGAGAAAGAGAGAGACAGAGGAAGAAGGAAAAGGACAGATAGCGAAAACAAGTATAGGTGGTGTTTTTTTAAATTTACTTTTGGGATAATGCTCTAACATCACCTTAATTATCCCCAGTTGACTGAATCATATGTGTATTAAGGCCAGATAAATATAGTTGTGCTTGCATGTATCTTATAGGCATGACAATAGAATACATTAGTTACTTTTCTTCATGATACAAGTAAAAATGTTAATAAAGCCAGTAAAAGATTTTATGAGAACTTTTACTATAAACAGATTTACTATTTCTGTTTACATTTATTATTACATGTGGGAAAGTTCTGATTTATAAACGCAGTAATAACGTAGAATTAATTGAAAATAAGATTAACAAATTTGCAGAGCTCTGAAGGTAGATCATCAATACAATACTAAATCAAGGATTTGCTACTTATGATGGTTACACAGTCTGGAGGTGCCTCCTGTGTGGTCTTTGCTAACTTGTAAGTGCTGAACACATTATTGTGCTAGTGAAGGAAAGGGTTAGCAACTTTTTACCTGTGGTGCAAATACTATTTAGTAGCCCATACTTTGCCCACGCAAGAAAGTACACCCCTTTTGAATTCTTTGGTTTCCCATATCAGGACATAGTAACAATCATCTGTTCCTTAGCAGGTCTTACAATTAAGTAAATACCATCTCAGATGAGCAACGACACATGACATATTATACCAAGTTGTGATTCATTTAAGAAAAATAAAGCCAAAATGGAAAGCCATCTGACCGACAGCTAAAGCTTGGTCAAAATTGGGTCATGTAATATGACAATGATCCCATGCACATCCGCAAATCTAAAACAGAATGACAAAAAAAATAAAATTATCATGGTGTCGCAATGGCCCAGTTAAAGTCCAGACCTCAAACCGATTGAAATGCTGTGAAGGGACCTTAAGAGAGCTGTGCATTATTAAATGCCAGCAAACCTCAATGAGCTGAAGCAACATTGTAAAAAAAGAGCGGGCCAAAATTCCTCCACAATGATGTGAGAGATGGATCAAGTCATACAGAAGTCGATTACTTCAAGTTATTGCAGCTAAAGTAGGGGCGACAAACTATTGATTTATAAGGTTTACTTAGGTTTTCACACATGACTTCTCCATCTTGGCATTATCTTTGTTAAATAAATCATGACATGGTATAATATGTCATGTTTTGTTTTTCATTTGAGGTTATATTTACCTAATTTTAAGGCCTGCTAAGGAAAATCATTTTCTTAATATTTGAAACCATGTAATTCAAATAATTCAAATAGAGTGTATTTTCTATTTCCCATGACTGTATGTATATATATATATATATATATATATATATATATATGTACATATATATGTATTATTGCATGATCTGCTCATTAATTCCATGTGCATATCGCGTTCATCCAATACTGCATGGTGAGTTATAATACACTGAGAATAGTCTTAGGACAATGTCAAGAGATATGTCAACATGTTATTATTAGTAGAGAGACTGAATAGACAAATAGCAAATAGTAACTCACACCAATTGCAGGGGCAGTATCAGGACAAGTATACTATAAATCTGGTAGTGGATAGATAGGGGCCACTACTGGTCTTGAGGCTACCATTAAGGTTTGCAACACTAGACCGGGGATAGTTTGCAGTCTTATCTTGGAATCAGGTGGTGATTGTAATGTAGAAGTTCCCTTTTTATTTAGACCAGTCAGTTTTTAGAAATTGTTTTTAATGTGCCAATACTGCTGAGTAGCTAGCCCACTGACCCATCTGGCAGTCTCCAGTTACCAAGACAGTGAATTTCTACTAGGTACTATATTACAATGTTTTGTTTTATTTTATGCAATATAATTTCACCCTATTATGTGTATCATTACATGCAATATCAATTAACATTATGTATTTTGTTAGATTACTCTAAGCATTTTTATTGATATAGCCATCAGTTTACTCTAAGTATTGTTTTGCTCCATATAGTGATCACTCTATGAATGTCAGTTCTCCCTGTTTCTCTGTACATACCTCCAAAATGTCTCTATTTAGGAGGGAATGTCCATATTTTTGGGCCCAAATCCATTGGCCCCTCCTTTCTGTCTTGATGTCCCTCTTTTCTAGGTGCTCCATATTGTTAATGTGTCTGAGTGTATAACATAGCTCCACAGCAATAACACTCACCGTAATGTGTCTTTAAACTACAATAAATGTGTTTAGAAATAAGTCTAAGTAAGATACATTGTTCTGGTTCTAAATTACGTTTTAATTTCATAAATGTGTAAGTGTAAGTCACCTAAAATTTCACAGAAGAGCCGAACTACACTGCTGCTACATTTCCACTCACACCCATACAATTATTGTGCCCCTATTTGTCCATTTGAAATGTTGGGCAATGTGTACATGAAATATCAGTTCACCCTATGCTTTGTTCCAATGTAAGGAAGATTACTTGCGCTGCTGTAGTGCTAGCAGAGTTAATTCATCCTAGTTTTCAGTTTGCATTACATGTAATATTGGTCATTTCATTTTACATGAATTATTCATGTAACATTATTCCTACATTATTCCTTATTATTTCATCATGTGTTATACAACACTAGGCTTGACCTCAATTAACAATAGATACAATAAGTAGGATCACCATATGCATGGGCTTACCAAGTGCAATATTGGTTCACCCTATGCCTCGTTCCAGCATACACAATATCATATCACCCAAGGCTTTGTGTAGTTGGTGGAATATCAGTTCCACCAATATTTAGTTTCAGTACATTCAATTTAAGTTCACTTCATGCTTAAATGTGTGCAATATCAGTTCACCCTGCACCTGGTTTCAGTATTTGCAATGTCAGTTCACTCTGTGTTGTGTTTACAATGTCACATTACAATTAACTCAACTTGTTATACGTGGAATCAATTGATATAGTTTAGCAGTAGTTGCTCTGTGCAGTGAACGTTTCGCTCACAGTTTCATTCTGTGCAGCAATAGTTTTGCGTTAGGCTTATCACGCTCAAAAAAATCTCTCTGTTCTCACTGGTTGGCAAGTTGTTACATGTGTTGTCAACTTACCATCAAGTTTAAAATATTATTAACCATAACCATTGTTGTATTATTTTACTGTTCTTTCTTGTCTGGTATTCAGGTGTCCTGAAATGCAAGAGTCTTTCCCTTCCTGGAAGGCAATAATATTATCATGCAACATAGATCGTGGCAGTTTTTAGCTTGTTTAGTAACCTTAAAGCATTACTGTAAAATCCCATGGTCATGCATATTCACTGTATTTTACCAGTATTTTCATAAATCCCCACGTTAATCAACATCCTTCTAAAGGGATACTATAGGTATCAAAACAACCTTAGCTGAATAAAGTGGTTTTGATGTATAGATCATGCCCCTGCAGTCTCACTGCTTAATTCTCTGCCATTTGGGGGTTAAATCACTTTTGTTTCTGTTCATGGACCCCGATCCACACACCACCTGGCTGTGACTCACACAGCCTCCATGAAAAAATTGTTTCATTTTTAATCAGCTCTTACTCATAACTATGCAAATTAAATTATAATAGCACACAGGAGACTCATGCAGGCACCAGCAGGCTATTAACCCCTTAAGGACCATGGATGTGCTTGGTACATCCGACAATAAATGTCCTTACTTACCCAATCGCCGCCGTTCCCCCTTGTACGTCCGCAGCACATCCTTATTACTTTCCCGATCACCGCCGTTCTGCCTGGCGATCGGTGTTGCTCCCGGTCTGGGGGGACTGCTTGACAGCTCAGACAGTCCCGCCTTTGCAAATTAGGCCACTGCAGGCCATGTGATTGCTCTGAAAGAGCGATCACATGGCCGCAAAAGGAATCCATAGGGCTGCCTGCAGGGGGACTGCCCAAACTAACAGGCAGTCTCCCTGCTGCTGTAAAAAAAAAAGTTAATAAATTTGAAATAAATAAATAAATATGTATGTATATAGCTTTTGGCCTCCCAGAGTAACCTCTACCTTACACACCTGTCTCTAGCTCTCTCCTATAGGGCAGCAGTTTACTCTCTCCTCCAGCTCTGCTTCACTCTCACCTTATTTGATTGCTATTTCCTGTCCTAATGTGTTTTATACCTCACCTCCTACAGACGGTAAGCTCATTTGAGCAGGGTCCTCTTCAACCTATTGTTCCTGTAAGTTTTCTTGTAATTGTCCTATTTATAGTTACATTACGTCCCCACTCTCATAATATTGTGAAGCGCTATATAAATGGCAATAATATATATATATATATATATATATATATATATATATATATATATATATATATATATTATTTGTGCTCGTAATTGTTAATAGGTTATGGAATGTATAAAAAGAATCAAAGTTGGTTGAGGTGTGCCGAAACCAAGAAACGAGTAGGCCAGTAATAAAAAGAGGGCAAAAGGAGGATTCAAAGAAAACACACTTTATTACAAGTTATAAAGCTAGATTTCTGAAAGCTTGTCGACGCTCCCTCTCCGGTCGTGGTATGTAAGTATTGTAAATAGAGGATTTCCAGTGGCCCAGTCTCTTAATGATGTGGACTGGTGTGTTTGAACTAGATGCTGAAGATGCTGCGCCTATACAGAAGGAGTGACCGGAGAAGGAAGCAAGGTTGTAGCCCAACCTTGACAGTAGAGTTCTGATGTGAGATGTGAACTTAGCTGTGGTGACTGGGTGCCCTTGGAGTAGTAATAGTGGAGTGTCCAGTGAGTGTGTGTGTGCTTAGATACAAGAAAAATGTTGAGTACTTTGACTGGGCACCAGGCATTTTCGGTAAGGAAGAGAGGAATGATAGTGGGAAGATTGGAAGGACATAGTGGTCATCGACTTTCTTTAGATGAGATAGTTTAAGGCTTGATGTGGTATCTACCTGGCATACGACTGTGAACTCCCTAGGTCTAAGAAAGCCACAGAAAGCAATAAAGATGAGGTATATACATATATTATATCTATATATAATATGTGTGTGTGTGTGTGTGTGTGTGTGTGTATGTATATATATATATATATATATATATATATATATATATATATAATATACTAAGTGTATTTATATATTAATATATACATATAATATAAAAATACACTTATAATTACATTTTATATGTATATATATATATATATATATATACAGGGAGTGCAGAATTATTAGGCAAATGAGTATTTTGACCACATCATCCTCTTTATGCATGTTGTCTTACTCCAAGCTGTATAGGCTCGAAAGCCTACTACCAATTAAGCATATTAGGTGATGTGCATCTCTGTAATGAGAAGGGGTGTGGTCTAATGACATCAACACCCTATATCAGGTGTGCATAATTATTAGGCAACTTCCTTTCCTTTGGCAAAATGGGTCAAAAGACTTGACAGGCTCAGAAAAGTAAAAAATAGTGAGATATCTTGCAGAGGGATGCAGCACTCTTAAAATTGCAAAGCTTCTGAAGCGTGATCATCGAACAATCAAGCGTTTCATTCAAAATAGTCAACAGGGTCGCAAGAAGCGTGTGGAGAAACCAAGGCGCAAAATAACTGCCCATGAACTGAGAAAAGTCAAGCGTGCAGCTGCCAAGATGCCACTTGCCACCAGTTTGGCCATATTTCAGAGCTGCAACATCACTGGAGTGCCCAAAAGCACAAGGTGTGCAATACTCAGAGACATGGCCAAGGTAAGAAAGGATGAAAGACGACCACCACTGAACAAGACACACAAGCTGAAACATCAAGACTGGGCCAAGAAATATCTCAAGACTGATTTTTCTAAGGTTTTATGGACTGATGAAATGAGAGTGAGTCTTTTTTTCAATTTGTATTTTTTTTATTCGGTTTAGAATAACATATACATCTGTTCCATTATATTCGTTTAAGTTAACAATGTGTACATAGTGCTGTCATAATGGGTATAAGATTGGCAACGGGTCTAACAATATAGATCTATTGCCCTGTATTGGTCTTTCTTAGTTGTCTTTATGGTGAAGCTCGGTGGCTAAGTCCCGTGGGCCTTTGAGTCTTTGCGTCCTGTAGAGATTCTTTGTGCTCCTTCAGACTCAGTGTGGTCTCCTCTACTTGTTGGGTCTAGAATTAGCAGCCTTGGAAAGTGGAGTCAGCCTCTTTACGGTGCTACTGGGCGGTGCAGTTTGCCGGATTTCGACGGTCTTCTCCTGTCGTCTTTGATTCTCGGTAGGAGGAGATGACTTTTGCTGCGGCATGCGCTTCAGGCCGGCCTTTTGTAGGAAGGTCTCCAGGTCATCCTCTGGGGTGAGTTCGTATCTCTCTCCCCCCACTTCTGTGAGGAGGGATCCCTCTATGCCCCAGCGATACTTGATATTGGCGACTCTTAGAGACCTGGCTATCGGTGCTAGTTGTCTTTTCACCACAAGTACGGAGAATGGAGTGTCTGGGTATATGGCTACCCTGTGGCCGTCGAGTAATACTGTTCCCATTTCTCTGGACTTGGACATTACTGCGGATCTCACGGAGATATCCCGGGCCAGCACAATGACATCTCTGGGTGCTGCTGTGGGCGCTGTAGCAGACTTCCTTACCCTAAACGCCGAGGTGATTAGAGGTAGGTTATGTGTGTCAGTTATTCCCATGGCTGTCAGGAGGGAGTGAGTATAGGGTAGGAGCTGTATGTCACCGACCTCTTCTGGGATGCCTCTGAGGCGTAAGTTACGTCGCCTGTGTCTGACCTCCATCGTGGTGATTGTGCGTCTAATGTGTTTTACCTGTGAGGTAAGGTCTTGTATGTCTCAACCGTAGGTCTGGAGTTTGTCCTCTCTGACGGCTTCATTCAAAATAGTCAACAGGGTCGCAAGAAGCGTGTGGAGAAACCAAGGCGCAAAATAACTGCCCATGAACTGAGAAAAGTCAAGCGTGCAGCTGCCAAGATGCCACTTGCCACCAGTTTGGCCATATTTCAGAGCTGCAACATCACTGGAGTGCCCAAAAGCACAAGGTGTACAATACTCAGAGACATGGCCAAGGTAAGAAAGGCTGAAAGACGACCACCACTGAACAAGACACACAAGCTGAAACGTCAAGACTGGGCCAAGAAATATCTCAGGACTGATTTTTCTAAGGTTTTATGGACTGCTGAAATGAGAGTGAGTCTTGATGGGCCAGATGGATGGATTGGTAAAGGGCAGAGAGCTCCAGTCCGACTCAGACGCCAGCAAGGTGGAGGTGGAGTACTGGTTTGGGCTAGTATCATCAAAGATGAGCTTGTGGGGCCTTTTCGGGTTGAGGATGGAGTCAAGCTCAACTCCCAGTCCTACTGCCAGTTTCTGGAAGACACCTTCTTCAAGCAGTGGTACAGGAAGAAGTCTGCATCCTTCAAGAAAAACATGATTTTCATGCAGGACAATGCTCCATCACACGCGTCCAAGTACTCCACAGCGTGGCTGGCAAGAAAGGGTATAAAAGAAGAAAATCTAATGACATGGCCTCCTTGTTCACCTGATCTGAACCCCATTGAGAACCTGTGGTCCATCATCAAATGTGAGATTTACAAGGAGGGAAAACAGTACACCTCTCTGAACAGTGTCTGGGAGGCTGTGGTTGCTGCTGCACGCAATGTTGATGGTGAACAGATCAAAACACTGACAGAATCCATGGATGGCAGGCTTTTGAGTGTCCTTGCAAAGAAAGGTGGCTATATTGGTCACTGATTTGTTTTTGTTATGTTTTTGAATGTCAGAAATGTATATTTGTGAATGTTGAGATGTTATATTGGTTTCACTGGTAAAAATAAATAATTGAAATGGGTATATATTTGTTTTTTGTTAAGTTGCCTAATAATTATGCACAGTAATAGTCACCTGCACACACAGATATCCCCCTAAAATAGCTATAACTAAAAACAAACTAAAAACTACTTCCAAAAATATTCAGCTTTGATATTAATGAGTTTTTTGGGTTCATTGAGAACATGGTTGTTGTTCAATAATAAAATGAATCCTCAAAAATACAACTTGCCTAACAATTCTTCACTCCCTATATATATATATATATATATATATATATATATATATATTTGTGGGAGGGGCAATATTGCCGTAATGGTGATATAACACATAATTAGCAATTAGCAATACACATCTTAGTCAATAGCACCAGTCGAACCGACAATGGAATAGGCCTGTAATAGAGAGGGCCCGCCTTAGAAGGTGATGTGAATAAAGGGAGTGGTGGGAGGGGTAACTCGCCAGACCAACCATAGTGAAGTGGGAGAGGATTTGAAGCCCTTATATATATATATATATATATATATATATATATACACTGCTCCAAAAAATAAAGGGAACACTTAAACAACACAATGTAACTCCAAGTCAATCACACTTCTGTGAAATCAAACTTTCCACTTAGGAAGCAACACTGAGTGACGATCAATTTCACATGCTGTTGTGCAAATGGGATAGACAACAGGTGGAAATTATAGGCAATTAGCAAGACACCCCCAATAAAGGAGTGGTTCTGCAGGTGGTGACCACAGACCACTTCTCAGTTCCTATGCTTCCTGGCTGATGTTTTGGTCACTTTTGAATGCTGGCGGTGCTTTCACTCTAGTGGTAGCATGAGACGGAGTCTACAACCCACACAAGTGGCTCAGGTAGTGCAGCTTATCCAGGATGGCACATCAATGCGAGCTGTGGTAAGAAGGTTTGCGGTGTCTGTCAGCGTAGTGTCCAGAGCATGGAGGTGCTGCCAGGAGACAGGCCAGTACATCAGGAGATGTGGAGGGGGCCGTAGGAGGGCAACAACCCAGCAGCAGGTCCGCTACCTCCGCCTTTGTGCAAGGAGGAACAGGAGGAGCACTGCCAGGGCCCTGCAAAATGACCTCCAGCAGGCCACAACTGTGCATGTGTTTGCTCAAACGGTAAGAAACAGACTCCATGAGGGTGGTATGAGGGCCCGACGTCCACAGGTGGGGGTTGTGCTTACAGCCCAATACCGTGCAGGACGTTTGGGATTTGCCAGAGAACATCAAGATTGGCAAATTCGCCACTGGCACCCTGTGCTCTTTACAGATGAAAGCAGGTTCACACTGAGCACATGTGACAGACTTGACAGAGTCCAGAGACGCCATGGAGAACATTCTGCTGCCTGCAATATCCTCCAGCGTGACCGGTTTGGCAATGGGTCAGTAATGGTGTGGGGTGGCATTTCTTTGGGGGGCCGCACAGCCCTCCATGTGCTCGCCAGAGGTAGCCTGACTGCCATTAGGTACCAAGATGAGATCCTCAGACCCCTTGTGAGACCATATGCTGTTGCTGGTTGGCCCTGTCCTAATGCAAGACAATGCTAGACCTCATGTGGCTGGAGTGTGTCAGCAGTTCCTGCAAGACGAAGGCATTGATGCTATGGACTGGCCCGTCTGTTCCCCAGACCTGAATCCAATTGAGCACATCTGGGACATCATGTCTCGCTCCATCCTCCAATGTCACGTTGCACCACAGACCGTCCAGGAGTTGGCAGATGCTTTAGTCCAGGTCTGGGAGGAGATTCCTCAGGAGACCATCCGCCACCTCATCAGGAGCATGCACAGGTGTTGTAGTGAGGTCATACAGGCACATGGAGACCACACACACTACTGAGCCTCATTTTGACTTGTTTAAGGACATTACATCAAAGTTGGATCAGCCTGGTGTGTGTTCCACTTTAATTTTGAGTGTGACTCTAAATCCAGACCTCCATGGGTTGAAAAATTTGATTTCCATTTTTTTATTTTTGTGTGATTTTGTTGTCAGCACATTCAACTATCTAAGAACAAAGTATTTCAGAAGAATACTTAATTCATTCAGATCTAGGATGTGTTATTTTTGTGTTCCCTTTGTTTTTTTGAGCAGTGTGTATATATATATATATATAATTCACGCTGGGTCCCGCACTCCTGCTCCCAGTCTTGTTTATTGCCTATGCCACTCCGACCTCAAAATATAAAATACCTTGTTGGAAGTGCACTCACAGGACTCAAAACTGTTGCCAAAAATTTGCCATTTATTCAAACTTCAAAAAGTTGATTACATAGTGTCAACGTTTCAGTCCACTAGGGACTTTTTTCAACACTATGTAATCAACTTTTTGAAGCTTGAATAAATGGCACATTTTTGGCAACAGTATCGAGTCCTGCGAGTGCATTTCCAACAAGGTATATATATATATATATATATATATATATATATATATATATATATAGTGAGAGAGAGTCCCAGTAAGGAAGTATTTCCCAAGTAAGTGGATTAATCTCATAAGAGCAAGCATTAGGCTGCTATTAGGTTAGGACCTGCCGAATATGGGGTACTTTGACGTAGTTGGCAGGCTTATGCAATGTATGATCATATAATGTAACTAAACCCCCATCATTTTTTGCCTAGGCGAGGTGTTTTTAAATAAAACTATTACAATCTCTAAGATTTGAAATCTCTGTTT
Organism: Pelobates fuscus; assembly: GCF_036172605.1. Taxonomy (NCBI): domain Eukaryota; kingdom Metazoa; phylum Chordata; class Amphibia; order Anura; family Pelobatidae; genus Pelobates; species Pelobates fuscus. The sequence continues at coordinate 58,628,881 of NC_086327.1, forward strand.
AGTTAATAAGCGAGTGCGCTGGATTCTGTATTTTGTATATTTTGGCCCCAGCAGCACCCTATAATGTATGCATGTTCTGGTGAGTGCAGCCCTCTTGGTTTCTTTTATATATATATATATATATATATATATATATATATATATATATATATATATATTTTGATCCAAGGAGATATCTGACTGCCATTTTGGGATCAAGAATGACATTTTTCCTAGTTTGTTGCAAAAGTGCTTTTAGACTGGGTTTTTTGACTTCCTTTGGATCAACAGCAAAAACATATTTGAGGAAGGCTGAACTTGATGGACACAAGTCTCTTTTCAGCTAATAACTATGTAACTATTTTATATACATATAATAACTATATATATTGAATAAGTAAAATATATATATATATATTGTTACAAATTGCTATTTGCAACTGGCCCTTTAAATGATAAATTGCCCTGCTTCCCTGGATTGTGGAGAAGCCTGTTTGCCAGCCTCCTTCCTCATGACTATGGCCCTGTGAGATTGGGCCCTTTAAAAACAGTATTCGGCCCTAACAGAGTGCATGTCACTCATTCTGGCCCTTTAAATACAGTGGGGTCATTCGGTACTTGCCCTGTGTGAGCGGTGATACCCCAGATAGCTATGCCATGGAGCCTATTCATATAATGGAAAGACTATGGGAAAGACTTTAGCTCCATGGCAATTGAACTGTGTGAATAGGATCTGCGCGCTATTCGGTAGTTTTGTGCGCTCAGATCCCAGCTATCTGGGGATATGTGAAATGTCTGTGTGTTATGTGTAAAAGGTGACTTTATGTATTTTAAAGTGTTTTACTGTCTTTGTGTCCCCATGTGCTCAATGGACTCTGTCTCTGTCCTGGGAGGTAATTGGATTACTTCTTAATTTTCTCCAGGAGAGAGGGCTCTGTAAAACCGGTCTGAGACAGAAAGCCATGCTGGCAGGGGTTTTAAAATATACTTTACTAACTTTTGAACCCCTGGTCTGATTCATGCCATTTTTAATATGTTGTTCCCCTGAATGGATTGATTGTGGATATGTAATTTTTATGGAGATTGAATGTATGGGTTTAAAATTATAGTGTATGTGTAAAAACTGTATTTTTACTGTCTGTAATAATTATGTTAACTGCTTATCTGAGGGGAGGGGATGTGTGGGTTGTACTGTTATTTGATTGGTTATTTTATGCCTCCCCCTAGGTGTGTTCTGTATGTGCACAACTGCAATAAAAACCAGGCTGGGTGTGCCAGCACCTCAGACCTCTTCTGACCCTCAATACGTAGCCTTGTCTCGTTATTGGAGGGAACTGCTATATCACACTGGGGATTGCTATGCTCTGCATATTCCCCTGAGCTTTAATCACTTAGCTCTTTTGAGAGCTTGATCCTGTTACGCTCTCCTTGGAGGAGAGGTCTTGGAGGTTCATTCAGGGTGGAAGGAAGACGGCGCGGCTCCAGTTAAGCTATGGCGGTTGTGGAGTCTGCGGTGGTTGTGGTGTCATCTGCAGTGCGTGGAGTCCTCAGGAAGCGCTAGGAGCATCCGTCAACGGAAGGTGATCCGTTACACACATATATATATATATATATATATATATATATATAATTTTATTCTAACAGTTTTTATTATATTAAAATATATATTTATATAAAAATACACCTGAAGTCTGTGGATAGTTAATACAATGTTAAACAAAAATCTGCACACCAGTCATCAAGCCATAAGACTTGCTTTTCCCACAGAAATCACAAATCTACCGCAAAGGATTCTGGGTGGGCATATGCAAATTAGTTTAACAAAGAATTACATTTTTGGCTTGTAGCGGTTACCCGGAAGAGTAGAGGGGTTTCCACCACCAGAGGGCATCCTTCTCCCGAGTGTAAAGGGGTGTTCTGGCATTCCAGGTAGTTATCTAAGTAGAGGAGCTCTTAGAAGAGCTAGTAGTTATAGCTGTATAGCAGTTCCCTACAATAAGAGACAAGACTCTAGATTGAGAGTGAAGTAAGTCTGTTTTAATGGTAGCCAGACTGGCCTTTTATGCAAGTCCCCAGCCAAGAGATACACCCATGTGGACCTTGGTGGGGACAGTGATACAAAATTATCAATTAATTATGACAGTGTTGTACAGTGTGACACTCACATACAGGACAGGCCCTCCCCTCTGCCTGGGAGAAAATTGAGTCAACTACTGTCCTTAACTCAATTATCTCCAGGCGAAAAAGAACACAATTGTAATACAATCTGAAAATACCTCCAAAACACATAATATCCCCACAAAAAGCATATCCCCTGATAGTAACAAGCCGAATTCAGATAAATCCCAAACGTACCAGGAGATATATTGTAGGCAAAGCAAATAAATAAGTGCTAGTATTAATGTATTTGATAAAACACAAAGTGACTATTAAACTGAGTAATAAACCCTCAAGAGGTTTTTGCCAGGGAAAGTGCTGCCATTAGCTAAAGCAAGTAGGGCACATCGACTAAATAGTAGATTGAATATCAATGCTGGAATAATCTAAACAAGATGCTCTAAAAATATTGCATCCAATTGTGCTCAAATAACGGATTAAAATAAGATATAGATAAAATATACAGTTGAAGCACAGTCCATAAAAGATATGTGGAAAAGAACTGTCGTTTAAATGTCTTATTGAACAATGTATCAACTATCTGGATAAACACTTATGTTATAAAGTAACATAAATTGCAAATAATCCAAAACTGATGTATGATATACTCTGCAAAATAGAGTATGCAGTCAATGTCCAATCCTCAAGTGGTTGTATCTTTCTGAAACAACAGTACAAAAATATATTAACTTATAGATCACAGTAATAGATCTAAAGGGGCTGGATCTTCGCTGTATTCTGAAAAATAAATGGAGAAGCCATAGCGCTCTCTATAAAACAATTAATTTATTGTAGGAAAGAATTAAAAACACTCACAGAAATTCAAATCAAACGGGCATATCTGGAAACATTTGTTGCTGCAGGATATGGAGACACGTTGGTTAGATGAAATCCTCCCTCTGGCCAGCTGAGAAGAGGTGATTTGCCGAGATCGGTGTTACTGATCTTCGTGTGCGTTCCAATTCGTCCCAAGCCTGCATTCCACTCCAACCCAAAAATAACGGTTGCCATAAAGCCTTACGCGTTTCGTGATTCAAGTTCACTTCATCAGAGGCTGGTAGCTGAATGTAGCTGTCCCGCTTCTATATAAAGCACTTCAATTAACCGTATCAGAGCGGCAACTAGATACAAATTCATCAGATACTATTACACATGTTGTACTGATAGTAATAAAAAACACCACATATTGCTAGTTTCATACATATGGTGATCACAAGAAGAAATCATCTTTAAAACTAAAGTAATATGAATCATCTTGCAAAACAGTGAAAATAAAATAAAAATCAGTAAAAAAACAAAATAAAACAGTAAATATAAATGGTACATTTAGCAATACAGACATTTTTAACTCCACTTGGATATATATGTATACAATTTAGGAAGAAGAGTATTAATATAAGGACTGCGCATAAAAAATAAATAAAAATCTAAATATATTAATTTAGGTATACATAATCATAGTCTAAAAATGGACTGAGTGGTAGGTTTCATACCTATCGTATATTGTACACCATTAAATAGTAGTAGTGTTGCGGATGGCCAGTTTTGTAAAAGAAAATTGCTGTATGTGGGTATAATGTAGGTGAATACACATCTAAAAGCTGATAGTGGGTGTTACTTTGGCTTTACATCGGCAACATACTTATAAGTAGTGATGTACCGAACTGTCCGCCGGCGAACAGTTCCCGGCGAACTTAGCGTGTTCGCGTTCGCCACGGCGGGCGGACACATGCGCAGTTCGATCCGCCCCCTATTCGTCATCATTGGGCAAACTTTGACCCTGTGCCTCTCGGTCAGCAGACACATTCCAGCCAATCAGCAGCACTCCCTCCCTTCCACACCCTCCAACCTTCCTCCCGGCATCCATTTTCGATTCATTCTGAAGCTGCATGCTTAGTGAGAGGAGGGAAAGTTTAGCTGCTGCTGATTAGATAGGGAAATTGATAGCTAGGCTAGGGTATTCAGTGTCCACTACAATCCTGAAGGACTCATCTGATCTCTGCTGTAAGGACAGCACCCCAAAAAGCCCTTTTTAGGGCTAGAGCATCAGGCTGCTTTTTTTTTTTTTTCCTGTGTAATGTAATTGCAGGTGCCTGCCTGCCAGCTTCTGTGTGAGGTTCACATTAGATACTGTGCCCACTTGCCCAGTGCCACCACTCATATCTGTTTTTACAATAGGTTAAGCTTTAGATTTAAAATACATTTTTTTTTTTCACTGTAATAGAAGAGCAGTTGCCTGCCTGCCAGTTTCTGTGTCAGGCTGGATGCCTTGCCCATTTGCACAGTCAGTGCCACCCAGAGGCGGCTCTCTAATTAGGCGGTTTAGGCGGCCGCCTAAGGCCTCGCGCTGGCTGGGGCCTCGCGGCCGCCTAAACCGCCTGTTGGCAGAGTGTGTCAGGTCCTCGGTCACTGACCGAGGACCTGACACCAGGAGGGGGCCCGGCGGCTTTGCCGGTATGCCGCCGGGTGCGAGGCCCCTCCTGGCTGCCAGGCCGGCCACCGCAAACACTGGTCTGCAGCTCCGCAGTGTGCAGAGCTGCAGACCATGTGACTCGCGAGAATTGGCCAATCAGAGCGTTGCCGCGGGTTACCACGGCAACGCTCTGAAATCTCGCGAGATTACACGGTCTGCAGCTCTGTGGAGCTGCAGACCGGGAGCAGTGGCCACCGGACCACCAGGGAGCCCACTGGACCACCAGGGAAAGGTAGGCTCTCCCTCCCCATCACCCCCACCACACTCAGGCTCACCCCCGACCACCATAACCCCCCACCACCCTCAGCCTCACCCACCACCATCACCCCCACCACCCTTAGCTTCAACCCCCACCACCATCACCCCCACCACCCTCAGCCTCACCCCCACCACCCTCAGCTTCACCCCCCACCACCATCACCCCCACCACCCTCAGCCTCACCCCCACCCTCACCATCACCCCCCACCACCCTCAGCCTCACCCCCCACCACCCTCAGCTTCACCACCCACCACCATCACCCCCACCACCCTCAGCTTCACCCCCACCACCATCAGCCCACCACCCTCAGCCTCACCACCATCACCCCCACCACCCTCAGCCTCACCCCCCACCACCATCACTCCCCACCACCCTCAGCCTCACCCCCACCACCATCACCCCCACCACCCTCAGCCTCACCACCCTCACCCCCCACCCTCACCATCACCCCCCACCACCCTCAGCTTCACCACCCACCACCATCACCCCCACCACCCTCAGCTTCACCCCCACCACCATCAGCCCACCACCCTCACCCTCACCATCACCCCCCACGACCCTCAGCCTCACCCCCCACCACCCTCAGCCTCACCCCCACCACCATCACCCCCACCACCCTCAGCCTCACCCCCCACCACCATCACCCCGCACCACCCTCAGCTTCACCCCACCACCATCACCCCACCCTCAGCCTCAACCCCACCACCATCTCCCCACCCTCAGCCTCACCCCCACCACCCTCAGCCTCACCCCTCACCACCCTCAGCCTCACCACCCACCATCATCACCCCCACTACCCTCACCATCACCCCTCCCCACCATCACCCCCACCACCCTCAGCCTCACCCCCACCACCCTCAGCTACACCCACCACCACCATCAGCTTCATCCCCCCACCACCGTCACCATCACCCCCCACCACCCTCACCATCACCCCCCACCACCCTCAGCCTCATTCCCCACCACCATCACCACCCTCAGCCTCACCCCCCACCACCCTCAGCTTCACCCCCACCACCATCACCCCCCACCACCATCACCCCTCACCACCCTCACCATCACCCCTCCCCACCATCACCCCTCCCCACCTTCAGCATTACCCCCCACCACCCTCAGCATCACCACCCTCAGTTTCCCCCCACTTACCATCACCCCCCCCTTCTCATATCACCCCCTTCTCACTCTCACATTACCCCCTCTCACTCTCACATTACGCCCCCCACTCTCACACTACCCCCCCACTCTCACATTACCCCCTCTCACTCTCACATTACCCCCTCTCACTCTCACATTACCCCCTCTCACTCTCACATTAACCCCTCTCACTCTCACATTAACCCCTCTCACTCTCACATTACCCCCCTCTCACTCTCACATTACCCCCTCTCACTCTCACATTACCCCCCTCTCACTCTCACATTACCCCCTCTAACTCTCACATTACCCTCTCTCACTCTCACATTAACCCCCCTCACTCTCACATTACCCCCCTCTCACTCTCACATTACGCCCCCCACTCTCACATTACGCCCCCCACTCTCACATTACCCCCCCACTCTCACATTACCCCCCCACTCTCACATTACCCCCTCTCACTCTCACATTACCCCCCTCTCACTCTCACATTACCCCCCTCTCACATTACCCCCTCTCACTCTCACATTACCCCCTCTCACTCTCACATTACCCCCTCTCACTCTCACATTAACCCCCCTCACTCTCACATTAACCCCCCTCACTCTCACATTAACCCCCCTCACTCTCTCACATTATGCCCCCCACTCTCACATTACCCCCCCCACTCTCACATTACCCCCCTCTCACTCTCCCATTACCCCCCTCTCACTCTCACATTACCCCCTCTCACTCTCACATTACCCCCCTCTCACTCTCACATTACCGCCCTCTCACTCTCACATTACCCCCTCTCACTCTCACATTACCCCCCTCACTCTCACATTACCCCCCTCACTCTCACATTACCCCCCTCACTCTCACATTACCCCCTCACTCTCACATTAACCCCCTCACTCTCACATTAACCCCCTCACTCTCACATTACTATCACCCCCTGCTCCCTCTCACATTACCATCAACCCCCCGCTCCCTTTCCCCATCACCCTCCACTCCCTCTCACCATCACACCCCCCGCTCCCTCTCACCATCAGCTACCCCATACACATAGGGTCTCAGACAAAAACACAAACATGCTCACAGAGACATACATTCGCACACACAAGGATACTCTCTGTCAGACACACTCTCAGGCACATGCACAGGTAGACAGTGCGTCAATATGTATATGTGACACTTTTTTGTTAGTGGGGCCTCATGTTTGCGTTTCGCCTAAGGCCTCATAAAGTCTAGAGCCGCCTCTGGTGCCACCACTCATATTTGTTTTTACAATAGCTTAAGCTTTAGATTTAAAATAAATAATTTTTTTTCACTGTAATAGAAGAGCAGTTGCCTGCCTGCCAGCTTCTGTGTCAGGCTGGATGCCTTGCCCATTTGCACAGTCAGTGCCACCACTCATATCTGTTTTTACAATAGCTTAAGCTTTAGATTTAAAATAAATATTTTTTTTTCACTGTAATAGAAGAGCAGTTAGTTGTCTGCAAGCGTCTGGGTGTCAGGCTTCCTTCAGCGTGTGCTCTGCAGACCTGTGCCAGCGTGCTTTGACAGTTGCCAATCATATCTGGTGTCTCTTTAGCGTGCTTTTACAAAGAAAAAAGGTTTCCAGTGTAAGCTAATAGCAGCCAGTCAGTGTCCTTCAAGCGGCTCTGTCAGGCCTTCCTTCAGCGTGTGCCCTGCACAACCCTGCCAGCGTGCTTTGACAGTTGCCAATCATATCTGGTGTCTCTTTAGCATGCTTTTACAAAGAAAAAAGGTTTCCAGTGTAAGCTAATAGCAGCCAGTCAGTGTCCTTCAAGCGGCTCTGTAAGGCCTTCCTTCAGCGTGTGCCCTGCACAACACTGCCAGCGTGCTTTGACAGTTGCCAATCATATCTGCTGTCTCTTTAGCGTGCTTTTACAAAGAAAAAAGGTTTCCAGTGTAAGCTAATAGCAGCCAGTCAGTGTCCTTCAAGCGGCTCTGTCAGGCCTTCCTTCAGCGTGTGCCCTGCACAACCCTGCCAGCGTGCTTTGACAGTTGCCAATCATATCTGTTGTCTCTTTAGCGTGCTTTTACAAAGAAAAAAGGTTTCCAGTGTAAGCTAATAGCAGCCAGTCAGTGTCCTTCAAGCGGCTCTGTCAGGCCTTCCTTCAGCGTGTGCCCTGCACAACCCTGCCAGCGTGCTTTGACAGTTGCCAATCATTTCTGGTGTCTCTTTAGCGTGCTTTTACAAAGAAAAAAGGTTTCCAGTGTGTTACGGACCGTTTCAGCATAAAAGGGGAAAAATTGGTTTAGGCGATAATCCCCTTTTCCCAAAAAGGCACAGCTACTGTAAAAGCACCAAAACTCACGAACTGGATATAGGTGAATAAGGTAGCACTCCAGCTGGAACCTCACGAATAGCTGCTAGCAGATGAATAGGAAAAGCAGACATCAGCTTACACTCCTAGCAGTCAAATCTCCAACAGCATACAGTGAATCCCCCCAAGAACGAGACAAGGCTCCGTGTTGAAGGTCAAGCAGTGGTCTGTTTATTCAGGGCTACCTGCCCCTGTATTTATGCAGGTCTCCCACCTGGTGGACACTCCCCTAGGGGACCAGATGGAAGACTGAAACAGCAGACAGACATGTATCATTTTCGTACACACAGCCACAATACTTTCCCACAATCCATCTTGGTTTCCTCCTCCCTGCCCTGGAGATAATTAATGAAGTAATTCAATTATCTCCTAAGACAAAGGCCAGACTCCATTATGCACATGGTGACACAGAAACAGACTATCACTTTAAAATACATACAGACACATTTTATACATAAAACACAGACATGTAACATATCCCCAGATAGCTCAGGTCTGGGTGCACATTATTAGGTGAATGGCACCCAGATCACACAAATACATTTTAATTGCCATGGAGCCAAATTCTTTAATTATACGAACAGGCTCCATGGCAGGCTATCTGGGTTACTACAGTTCACATAAAACATAAACTACCGAATTTCCCTGCATTCACCAAATTCATACGAATGAGAACCAGGGGCTGGAGGTTCAGCGGTGCCTGCACGTAAAAGTGTCCGATTTTGGTGCATGAAAGCCGGGCAGAAAAGTGTTGGCTGCCCAGGGAGCTCCAGAACAGCGCCACCTAGCGGCCGCTAAGTGTAACAGCGGCCACACAGTTAACAGGCAATTCACCGCAGCTTCAGGGAGGTAAATTGGCAGCACACTCCAGCTTCTGGGTGGCCAATTAACAACGCCGGCCGGCTTCCCACGGCTCTGGGGAGGTTGGTGAACGGCTGTTTGTTCGGTAGATGAAATCTACCGAACTGCTGTGCAGAAAGGGAGAAATAAATCCTTCTGCACAGTAAAATTAACCCTTTAGCTGCCGGTCCATAATCCAAAGGCAGCAGGCGGGCAACCAGGCTCCTCCAATACAATGTGGCGAGATTGGTTTCGTCACACAGTGTAAGCTAATAGCAGCCAGACAGTGTCCTTCAAGCGGCTCTGTCAGGCCTTCCTTCGGCGTGTGCCCTGCACAACCCTGCCAGCGTGCTTTGACAGTTGCCAATCATATCTGGTGTCTCTTTAGCGTGCTTTTACAAAGAAAAAAGGTTTCCAGTGTAAGCTAATAGCAGCCAGTCAGTGTCCTTCAAGCGGCTCTGTCAGGCCTTCCTTCAGCGTGTGCCCTGCACAACAATGCCAGCGTGCTTTGACAGTTGCCAATCATATCTGGTGTCTCTTTAGCGTGCTTTTACAAAGAAAAAAGGTTTCCAGTGTAAGCTAATAGCAGCCAGTCAGTGTCCTTCAAGCGGCTCTGTCAGGCCTTCCTTCAGCGTGTGCCCTGCACAACACTGCCAGCGTGCTTTGACAGTTGCCAATCATAACTGGTGTCTCTTTAGCGTGCTTTTACAAAGAAAAAAGGTTTCCAGTGTAAGCTAATAGCAGCCAGTCAGTGTCCTTCAAGCGGCTCTGTCAGGCCTTCCTTCAGCGTGTGCCCTGCACAACACTGCCAGCGTGCTTTGACAGTTGCCAATCATATCTGGTGTCTCTTTAGCGTGCTTTTACAAAGAAAAAAGGTTTCCAGTGTAAGCTAATAGCAGCCAGTCAGTGTCCTTCAAGCGGCTCTTTAGGCCTTCCTTCAGCGTGTGCCCTGCACAACCCTGCCAGCGTGCTTTGACAGTTGCCAATCATATCTGGTGTCTCTTTAGCGTGCTTTTACAAAGAAAAAAGGTTTCCAGTGTAAGCTAATAGCAGCCAGTCAGTGTCCTTCAAGCGGCTCTGTCAGGCCTTCCTTCAGCGTGTGCCCTGCACAACCCTGCCAGCGTGCTTTGACAGTTGCCAATCATATCTGGTGTCTCTTTAGCGTGCTTTTACAAAGAAAAAAGGTTTTCAGTGTAAGCTAATAGCAGCCAGTCAGTGTCCTTCAAGCGGCTCTGTCAGGCCTTCCTTCAGCGTGTGCCCTGCACAACACTGCCTGCGTGCTTTGACAGTTGCCAATCATATCTGGTGTCTCTTTAGCGTGCTTTTACAAAGAAAAAAGGTTTCCAGTGTAAGCTAATAGCAGCCAGTCAGTGTCCTTCAAGCGGCTCTGTCAGGCCTTCCTTCAGCGTGTGCCCGGCACAACACTGCCAGCGTGCTTTGACAGTTGCCAATCATATCTGGTGTCTCTTTAGCGTGCTTTTACACAGGGGTCAAGTCCTGGGGAAAAAAGTGTGGGAACTCACCCAAGATTCCCGCACCCCCCAACCCCCCCAAAAATTAAATAATTTATACTCCTATGCATATAGTGCAGTGCAGGGTGTGTATAATGCATGTAGTGTGTTTGTAGTGAATGCAGAGTATGAATAATGTATGTAGTGTGTTTGTAGTGAGTGCAGAGTGTGTATAATGGATGTAGTGTGTTTGTAGTGAGTGCAGAGTGTGTATAATGAATGTAGTGTGTTTGTAGTGAGTGCAGTGTGTATAATAAATGTAGTGTGTTTGTAGTGAGTGCAGAGTGTGTATAATGAATGTAGTGTGTTTGTAGTGAGTGCAGAGTGTGTATAATGAATGTAGTGTGTTTGTAGTGAGTGCAGAGTGTGTATAATGAATGTAGTGTGTTTGTAGTGAGTGCAGTGTGTATAATAAATGTAGTGTGTTTGTAGTGAGTGCAGAGCGTATAATAAATGTAGTGTGTTTGTAGTGAGTGCAGAGCGTGTATAGTGAATGTAGTGTGTTTGTAGTTAGTGCAAAGTGTGTATAATGAATGCAGTGTGTGTAGTGAATGTAGTGTGTTTGTAGTGAGTGCAGAGTGTGTATAGTGAATGTAGTGTGTTTGTAATGATTGCAGAGTGTGTGTAATTAATGTAGTGAGTGCAGAGTGTGTAGAATGAATGCAGTGTGTGTAGTGAATGTAGTGTTTGTAGTGAGTGCAGAGTGCATAATGAATGCAGAGTGTGTATAGTGAATGTAGTGAGTGCGTATAGTGAATGTAGTGTGTTTGTAGTGAGTGCAGAGTGTGTATAATGAATGTAGTGTGTTTGTAGTGAGTGCAGTGTGTATAATAAATGTAGTGTGTTTGTAGTGAGTGCAGAGTGTGTATAGTGAATGTAGTGTGTTTGAAGTGAGTGCAGAGTGTGTATAATGAATGTAGTGTGTTCAGGGGCGGGCTGGGAAGGGGGGCAGGGGGGCAATTGCCCCCCAGGCCGCCCTAAACCCAGGGCCGCCCACACCCAGCAAAAAAATGAAAAATCTGAACCCCCTGCTTCTGGCTGAGGAGTCAGATTTTTCAACTTACCTCACTCTTCCTGCAGTCTGCAGTCAGTGGAGTCGGCCGGCCTCTCCTGATGATGTCAGGAGGAGGGGGCGTGACTTCCACTGCTCTTCTCACAGGACCGCTGGGGAGTCTGGGAGAAGAGTAGAGGAAGTCACGGCCCCTCCTCATGACATCATCAGGAGAGGACGACTTCACTGGCTGCTGCTGGTTGCTGCTCCTGTTGGCTGCTGCTCCCTGGCCTAAGGTAAGACTCAGGGAGGGGGTAAATACACTTTAAAAAAAAAAAAAATTTTTATTCCCCTCCTCAGCCCTGTCCCCTTAGTCAGCTCTTGCCCCCTCCTCAGCCCCTGTCCCCTCCTCAGCCCCTGTCCCCATCTCAGCCCCTGTCCCCACCTCAGCCTTAGTCAGGCCCTGTCCCCTTAGTCAGCTCCTACCTCAGCCCCTGTCCCCTACCTCAGCCCCTGGCCCCCTAGTCAGCCCCTGTCCCCCTATTCAGCCCCTGTCCCCTTAGTCAGCTCTTGCCCCCTCCTCAGCCCCTGTCCTCTCCTCAGCCCCTGTCCCCTCCTCAGCCCCTGTCCCCTCCTCAGCCCCTGTCCCCTCCTCAGCCCCTGTCCCCTCCTCAGCCCCTGTCCCCATCTCAGCCCCTGTCCCCACCTCAGCCTTAGTCAGGCCCTGTCCCCTTAGTCAGCTCCTACCTCAGCCCCTGTCCCCTACCTCAGCCCCTGTCCCCTACCTCAGCCCCTGTCCCCTACCTCAGCCCCTGTCCCCCTAGTCAGCCCCTGTCCCCCTAGTCAGCCCCTGTCCCCTTAGTCAGCTCTTGCCCCCTCCTCAGCCCCTGTCCTCTCCTCAGCCCCTGTCCCCTCCTCAGCCCCTGTCCCCTCCTCAGCCCCTGTCCCCTCCTCAGCCCCTGTCCCCTCCTCAGCCCCTGTCCCCACCTCAGCCCCTGTCCCCACCTCAGCCTTAGTCAGGCCCTGTCCCCTTAGTCAGCTCCTACCTCAGCCCCTGTCCCCTACCTCAGCTCCTGTCCCCTACCTCAGCTCCTGTCCCCTACCTCAGCCCCTGGCCCCCTAGTCAGCCCCTGGCCCCCTAGTCAGCCCCTGTCCCCTTGGTCAGCCCCTGTCCCCTTGGTCAGCTCCTGTCCCACCCTTTCCCTGCTCCTTTTCCCCCTCTCAGCTCCTGCCCCCTTCCTCAGCCCCATGCCCCCCACCACAGCCCCATGCCCCCCACCACAGCCCCATAACATCCCCACTACAGCTCCTCTCCCCCAATTGCAACCCATATTACACACACCACAGCCCCTTTCCCAAATTGTAGCCATCAACTTGCTTCAGCCCCTATCCCCCCGTACATTTCCTAAACCCCCAATTACAGCTTATACCCTCCACTACCACCCCTGTCCCCCCACTACAGCCCCTGTCCACTGGTTTTGAAAGTGTCAAGTTTGGGTGTGTGTGGATGAGTATGTCTGTGTGTGTCAGTATGTCTGTGTCAGTCAGTATGTCTGTGTCAGTCAGTATGTCAGTATGTCTGTGTGTGCGTTAGTATGTCAGTATGTCTGTGTGTGTGCGCATCAGTATGTCTGTCTGTGTGTGTGCCAGTATGTCTGTCTGTGTGTGTGTCAGTATGTCTGACTGTGTGTGTGTCAGTATGTCTGACTGTGTGTGTGTCAGTATGTCTGACTGTGTGTGTGTCAGTATGTCTGTCTATGTGTGTGTCAGTATGTCTGTCTATGTGTGTGTCAGTATGTCTGTCTATGTGTGTATCAGTATGTCTGTCTATGTGTGTGCAAGTATGTCTGTGTGTGTGCCAGTTTGTCTGTGTGTGTGTCAGCCAGTATGCCTGTGTGTGTGTGTCAGTATGTCTGTCTGTCTGAGTCAGTATGCCTGTAACAGTGTGTCTTTCTGTGTGTTTCTGTGTGAGTACCAGCATGTATCTCTGTGTGTGTGTCAGTATGTCTGTGTGCAAGTATGTCTCTGTGTGTGTGTCAGTATGTCTGTCAGCCAGTATGCCTGTGTGTGTCAGTATGTCTGTCTGTCTGAGTCAGTATGCCTGTAACAATGTGTCTTTCTGTGTGTGTCTGTGTGCCTGTCAGTGAGTGTGTGCGTGTGCCTGTCAGTGAGTGTGTGTTTTTTAGTGTGTGCCAAATCAGCAAGTGTGCCTGTCATTGATTGTCTGTTTAGGTGACTGCTCTCCCCCCCCCCCCACCCCACACACACACACACACTTTCAATCACATGGGAAAGGTGTTTTTACTCTCCCCTTGGTGCAATGGGCCACTTGACTGGATTTGCCCCCCAGGCCTAAGGCTGCCAGCCCTCCCCTGAGTGTGTTTGTAGTAAGTGCAGATTGTGTGTAATGAATGCAGTGTGCGTGTGCTGGAAGATGCGTGTGTGCGGGATGATGTGTGTGTGCTGAATGATGTGTGTGTGTGTGTATGTGCTGGATGATGTGTGTGTGTGCGTGCGTGCTGGATGATGTGTGTGTGTGCGTGCTGGATGATGTGTGTGCGTGTGCGTGTGTGCTGGATGATAGGGGGGAAGCATTTTTTTAAATTTATGTGTTCATATTTTTTTATTCCCCCTTCCCTGCTTCTTACCTTGCCAGGGAGGGGGGGAGATCACCTGGTGGTCCAGTGGTATGGTGGAGAGAGCCAACCGCTGCACACGGGGGCCCAGCACACTCTGTGTTCCCTCTCCAGGCCCTTTGTATATCTCTTTCTTCCTACCACAACCTTTGTGTTTCTCTTACTTCCTCATCAGCCCCTTTTGTGTGTCTCTTTTCTCCTCACAGCCCTTTTGAGTCTCTTTCTTCCCCCAGCCCATTTGTGTGTCTCTTTCTTTGCACCACCACTTTCTGTGTCTCTTTCTCCCACCACAAGCCCCTTTGCCTGGCTTTTTCCTCCCAAACCATACAGACATAGATATACAGGTACAAATACATACATGCACAAAGGCACAACCATACAGACACATAGTCATAAAAGGAATACAAACAAACACAGTCATACAAGCAACCAGTCATGCACAGACACAGTCATACAGAGAATTACACACAGTCATACAGAGATAAACAGACGAAAGGCATACAGAGACATACATAAACAGACATATACTGCTTGTGATGAGAGGAGGAGAGGGATGGCTCCTAGTGATAGGGGGATAAGGGATGGCTGCTAGTGATGGCAGGGAGATAAGGAATAGCTGCAAGTGATGGGAGGGAGAGAGGATGATAGCTGTTGGTAACAGAGAGAGGAGGATTGCTGCTAGTGATAGGGGTGAGAGAGGGGTGGCTGCTAGTGATGGGAGAAGGGGATGGCTGCTGGTGATAGGGGTGAGTGAGGGATGGCTGCTAGTAATAGGGGAGAAAGGGATTGGCTGCTAATGATAGGGAAGAGGAGGATGACTGCTAGTGATAGGGGTGAGTGAGGGATGACTGCTAGTGATGGGGAGAAGGGGATGGCTGCTAGTAATAGGGGAGAAAGGGATTGGCTGCTAATGATAGGGCAGAGGAGGATGGATGCTAGTGATAGGGGTGAGTGAGGGATGGCTGCTAGTGATGGGGAGAAGGGGATGGCTGCTAGTAATAGGGGTGAGAGAGGGATGGCTGTTAGTGTTTAGGGGAGATGAAGCATAGGAGGAATAGAAGTGAGGTGGCACTGTTGGACCAATAAAACACAGAGCTCCACATGAACTATAAGATTTAGCTCTGTGGAGCTCTGTGCTGGATATATAATTATTTAATGAAAAAATAAATAAAACATGGCTACTTACTGTTGGTGGTGTAAGTAGCTGAAAAGAGATCTTCTTACTCCTCCCTGCTCGGTAATCCTCTAGCAGGGCCTGACAGGAAGTGAAGTTAAATGCCCCGCCCACTGCAGGCTTCACTCCTCAGTAAACTACCGCGGGGGAGAGTAGTGTGAGCGGGCACATCTCCTGCATCTTGACAGCCATCATACCACCAACAGCAGACAGTGCATTGTGCTGGGTACGGGGAGAAATGAGCACAGCGACATTGCGCCCTCTGGGCCGGTCCTGCAGGATCACTAGCGGGAACGGCGTTCCTGCTTTGGAAAAAGTGCAGGAACGCCGTTCCCATGCGTTCCTGCAGGACTCGAGCCCTGATTTTACAAAGAAAAAAGGTTTCCAGTGTAAGCCAATAGCAGCCAGTCAGTGTCCTTCAAGCGGCTCTGTCAGGCCTTCCTTCAGCGTGTGCCCTGAACAACACTGCCAGCGTGCTTTGACAGTTGCCAATCATATCTGGTGTCTCTTTAGCGTGCTTTTACAAAGAAAAAGGTTTCCAGTGTAAGCTAATAGCAGCCAGTCAGTGTCCTTCAAGCGGCTCTGTCAGGCCTTCCTTCAGCGTGTGCCCTGCACAACCCTGCCAGCGTGCTTTGACAGTTGCCAATCATATCTGGTGTCTCTTTAGCGTGCTTTTACAAAGAAAAAAGGTTTCCAGTGTAAGCTAATAGCGGCCAGTCAGTGTCCTTCAAGCGGCTCTGTCAGGCCTTCCTTCAGCGTGTGCCCTGCACAACCCTGCCAGCGTGCTTTGACAGTTGCCAATCATATCTGGTGTCTCTTTAGCGTGCTTTTACAAAGAAAAAAGGTTTCCAGTGTAAGCTAATAGCAGCCAGTCAGTGTCCTTCAAGCGGCTCTGTCAGGCCTTCCTTCAGCATGTGCCCTGCACAACCCTGCCAGCGTGCTTTGACAGTTGCCAATCATATCTGGTGTCTCTTTAGCATGCTTTTACAAAGAAAAAAGGTTTCCAATGTAAGCTAATAGCAGCCAGTCAGTGTCCTTCAAGCGGCTCTGTAGGGCCTTCCTTCAGCCTGTGCCCTGCACAACCCTGCCAGCGTGCTTTGACAGTTGCCAATCATATCTGGTGTCTCTTTAGCGTGCTTTTACAAAGAAAAAAGGTTTCCAGTGTAAGCAAATAGCAGCCAGTCAGTGTCCTTCAAGCGGCTCTGTCAGGCCTTCCTTCAGCGTGTGCCCTGCACAACACTGCCAGCGTGCTTTGACAGTTGCCAATCATATCTGGTGTCTCTTTAGCGTGCTTTTACAAAGAAAAAAGGTTTCCAGTGTAAGCTAATAGCAGCCAGTCAGTGTCCTTCAAGCGGCTCTGTCAGGCCTTCCTTCAGCGTGTGCCCTGCACAACACTGCCAGCGTGCTTTGACAGTTGCCAATCATATTTGGTGTCTCTTTAGCATGCTTTTACAAAGAAAAAAGGTTTCCAGTGTAAGCTAATAGCAGCCAGTCAGTGTCCTTCAAGCGGCTCTGTCAGGCCTTCCTTCAGCGTGTGCCCTGCACAACCCTGCCAGCGTGCTTTGACAGTTCCAAATCATATCTGGTGTCTCTTTAGCGTGCTTTTACAAAGAAAAAAGGTTTCCAGTGTAAGCTAATAGCAGCAAGTCAGTGTCCTTCAAGCGGCTCTGTCAGGCCTTCCTTCAGCGTGTGCCCTGCACAACCCTGCCAGCGTGCTTTGACAGTTGCCAATCATATCTGGTGTCTCTTTAGCATGCTTTTACAAAGAAAAAAGGTTTCCAGTGTAAGCTAATAGCAGCCAGTCAGTGTCCTTCAAGCGGCTCTGTAGGGCCTTCCTTCAGCCTGTGCCCTGCACAACCCTGCCAGCGTGCTTTGACAGTTGCCAATCATATCTGGTGTCTCTTTAGCGTGCTTTTACAAAGAAAAAAGGTTTCCAGTGTAAGCTAATAGCAGCCAGTCAGTGTCCTTCAAGCGGCTCTGTCAGGCCTTCCTTCAGCGTGTGCCCTGCACAACCCTGCCAGCGTGCTTTGACAGTTGCCAATCATATCTGGTGTCTCTTTAGCGTGCTTTTACAAAGAAAAAAGGTTTCCAGTGTAAGCTAATAGCAGCCAGTCAGTGTCCTTCAAGCGGCTCTGTCAGGCCTTCCTTCAGCGTGTGCCCTGCACAACACTGCCAGCGTGCTTTGACAGTTGCCAATCATATTTGGTGTCTCTTTAGCATGCTTTTACAAAGAAAAAAGGTTTCCAGTGTAAGCTAATAGCAGCCAGTCAGTGTCCTTCAAGCGGCTCTGTCAGGCCTTCCTTCAGCGTGTGCCCTGCACAACACTGCCAGCGTGCTTTGACAGTTGCCAATCATATCTGGTGTCTCTTTAGCGCGCTTTTACAAAGAAAAAAGGTTTCCAGTGTAAGCTAATAGCAGCCAGTCAGTGTCCTTCAAGCGGCTCTGTCAGGCCTTCCTTCAGCGTGTGCCCTGCACAACCCTGCCAGCGTGCTTTGACAGTTCCAAATCATATCTGGTGTCCCTTTAGCGTGCTTTTACAAAGAAAAAAGGTTTCCAGTGTAAGCTAATAGCAGCCAGTCAGTGTCCTTCAAGCGGCTCTGTCAGTCCTTCCTTCAGCGTGTGCTCTCCAGAACTGTTCCAGTGCACATTGCCAATCATATATGGTGTCTCTATAGCGTGCTTTTAAAACCAAAATTTGTTTTTCACTGTTATAGATTGAATAGCAGTTACTTGTCTTCAAGCGGGTGTGTCAGGCCTACAGCCTGTGCTCTTTAGACCTGTGCCAGTGCACATTGCCACTCATATCTGGTCTCACAGTAGCTTGCACGCATAGTACCACTAATCCCCCAAAAAATGACAGGCAGAGGCAGGCCACCACGCAGGGGCCGTCGCGGTCGTGGTGCTGTGATTCCCTTTTGCCCTAGAATAATGCCCAGTTTTCAGAAGCCACGTACCCTGAACTTGAAAAGTTCTGAGGACATAGTTGACTGGCTAACACAGGACACCCAATCTTGTACAGCCTCCGCTCGGAACCTTGACGCACCATCCTCCTCCAGTTTTGCTTCAGGCACCTCTCAAGATACCACTCACCCGCCTGCCGCCAACACCAAAACTAGCACCACAGCCGCTTTACTTGGTATGTCAGAGGAGTTATTCACACACCCGTTTGAAGAAATGAGTGATGCGCAACCATTATTGCTAGAGGATGTAGATAACAGGGATATGTCTCAGGCAGGCAGCATTAAACACATGGAGGTACGGTGTGATGATGATGATGTTGTACCCGCTGCTGCTTCCTTTTCTGAGTTGTCAGATACAAGCGAAGCGGTTGATGATGACGATGCGTCCATGGATGTCACGTGAGTGCCCGCTCGGCAAGAAGAAGAACAGGGCGAAAGTTCAGATGGGGAGACAGAGAGGAGGAGGAGGAGACGAGTTGGAAGCAGGGGGGGTCGTCGCAAGGAGCTAGTGGCACAGTCAGACAGCATGCATCGGCACCCGGGGTCAGCCCGACAGCACGCCAGTCAACGCATGCTGTGTCCACCACCAGAATGCCGTCATTGCAGAGCTCAGCAGTGTGGCATTTTTTTGTGTGTCTGCCTCTGACAACAGCGATGCCATCTGCAACCTGTGCCAAAGGAAACTGAGTCGTGGGAGGTCCAACACCCACCTAGGTACAACTGCTTTGCGTAGGCACATGATCTCACATCACAAACGCCTATGGGATCAACACATGTGTACAAGCAGGAGGAGGAGCAAGACCAAACACAACAGGCATCCCAGGGTGCTCGTTGTCACCTATCTGGTACCCGTGGTGTTGTACATGGCTGGGGGGAAGAACATACCTTCAATGACATCAGTGAAGAGGAGGAACGGGAAATGAGTAGCTCGGCATCCAACCTTGTGCAAATGGGGTCTTTCATGCTGTCCTGCCTGTTGAGGGACCCTCGTATAAAAAGGCTGAAGGAGAACGACCTGTACTGGGTGTCCACTCTACTAGACCCCCGGTATAAGCAGAAAGTGGCGGAAATGTTACCGAATTACAACAAGTCGGAAAGGATGCAGCATTTGCAAAATAAATTAAAAAGTATGCTTTACACAGCGTATAAGGGTGATGTCACAGCACAACGGGAATCTAACAGGGGGAGAGGTGGAAGTCATCCTCCTCCCACGACCACGCCGGCAAGGACAGGACGCTTTAAAGACGTGTTGTTGATGGAGGACATGCGGACCTTTTTAAGTCCTATGCATCGCCACAGCCCTTCGGGATCCACCCTCAGAGAGCGACTCGACCGACAGGTAGCAGACTACCTCGCCTTAACTGCAGATTTCGACACTCTGAGGAGCGATGAACCCCTTGACTACTGGGTGTGCAGGCTTGACCTGTGGCCTGAGCTATCCCAATTTGCGATAGAACTTCTGGCCTGCCCCGCTTCAAGTGTCCTGTCAGAAAGGACCTTCAGTGCAGCAGGAGGTATTGTCACTGAGAAGAGAAGTCGCCTAGGTCAAAAAAGTCTAGATTACCTCACCTTTATTAAGATGAATGAGGGATGGATCCCGAAGGGACTGACACTGGGCGATACATTCGATTAAAAAAGGCCTGATGAGATGAGCTGCCTTGGGCTAAAAATGGTCCACACGCTGCTGTATTTTTTTTTTTTTAATTCTTTATTTTTGCGGTGCTTTGCATGACAGTAAAACAGTACATTGCAAGTCAGAATTTCCAGTATATAGCATCAACATATTTATCTTGCATCTTGTGAGACTGCACCAATTATATAATTTTATAAAATACAAGCAATAACTTGGATCCGGGTCATTAACCGCTTAACCTGTGTTATTTGTGTGTTTGAGTCGTATATTCGGTGCTGGTATCCGCGTTCCGTGTGTGAAGTAGTTATGGAGTATGTGGTGCCTCCATGGTTATGACACTTGGGTGTGCCTGTATGTGTCAGTATGGTGTCCCGTGGGCATATTGATGGGTGTGTACTAGTGAGTGACTTCTGAAGCGTGTGGGCTGTCCAGTGCTGCCTCCTGCCTTGAGTGTGGTCTCTGCCTCACGTGATCGAAACTCCTAACCTAGGGAGTCGCGGGGTGGTGGTGGTCGTGGTAAGAGTGTAACAGTCACTCCATTAAGCGTTTGTGGTATGTCCCCGTCTTAGGTGTACCAGTCGTGCGAAAGTGGGACACGTAGAGCCTGTGGTGTCAGTCAAGTACGGTCCATGTCAGGGTTAGGCCTGTCGATTGTTGTACGTGTGTCAGTCTTCTAGTAGGGATTGCAACAACATAAACAATTAAACGTCCTTTTGTAACTCAGGTATGGTGTGAAGCATAGGCGTGCGCACGGGGTGTGCCGGGTGTGCCTGGGCACACCCTAATCCCCGCGGCACGCCTATGGATTGAGTCCTGCAGGAACGGAGTTCCTGCACTTTTTTGTGCAGGAACGCTGTTCCTGCAGGCACTCAGCGCCCCCCTTCCTCCCCCCATGTCCCCCCTGTCATGGATGGGAGGGGGGGGGGCGGCAAGAGGTTATGGACCCCCCCCCCCGGTCGGCTCTCTCAATATCAGCCACGGCAAGGGAGCTGTGAGCTCTCTGCTCCCTCTCGCCGCGCGCTGCTTGCTGATGCTGGGAGCCGGAATATGACGTCATATTCCGGCTCCCAGCTACAGCAGACAGCCCGCGCGGCGAGAGGGAGCAGGGAGCTCACAGCTCCCTCGCCGCGGCTGATATTGAGAGAGCCGACCGACCCACTGGACCCCAGGGACAAGTCCACGCCAGCACTCCAGGTAGGGAGGCTGGGTGGACATTTTTTTAATTAAAAAAATAATAATTTGTGTGTGTGTGAATGTGTGTGTGTGTGTGTCTGTGACTGTGTGTGTGTGTGTGTGTCTGTGTGTGTGTGTGTGTCTGTTTGTGTGTGTGTGTCTTTGACTGTGTATATGTGTGTGTCTGTGTGTGTGTATGTGAATGTGTGTGTGTGTCTGTGAATGTGTGTGTGTGTGTCTGTGAATGTGTGTGTGTATGTGAATGTGTCTGTGAATGTGTGTGTGTGAGTGTATGTGTGTATGTGTATCTGTGAATGTGTGTCTGTGAATGTGTATGTGTGTCAGTGTATGTGAATATGTGTGTCTGTGAATGTGTTTGTCTATGAATGTATGAGTGTGTGTGTGTCTGTGAGTGTATGTGTGTGTGTTTGAGTATGCGTGTCAATGTGTATATATATATATGTGTATATATATATATATATATATATATATATATATATATATATATATATACACACACACACACACATATACATACACACACTGGAGTGTATATTATTTTTTTGGGGGGGTGGGAATCTTGGTTCCCACACTTTATTCCCCAGGACTTTATTCTCCCCTGTCGGCTCACGCAGAACCGGCGCTGAGTGTCGGCTCTGCTCTAAGCCTCCATGGGCCGGCGGGGAGATCAAAGATCTACCTCACCGGCCCACAGCAGCATGAAGGGAGGCAGGAGAGGACCCGGGGAGCTCTAGACAGCAGCTCCGCCAGGTTCCTCTGGCGAGATCTGAGCGTTGCCGCGGCAACGCTCAGATCTCACAAGAGTTAACTCTAGCCCCGCAGGCTAGAGTTCACTCTCCACTGGACCACCAGGGATGGCACATGGCAGCAAGGATCCCCCCTCCCTACATAAGGTAAGAAGGGAGGGGGGAAATTTACTAATCTGCCCCCACCTCCACAATCTGTCCAAACATACAGCACACACACACACATACAGCACCCACACACAAAAAGCACCTACAGACATACAGCACTCTCACACAAACAGCACACACACAGCACCCTCACACACACAACACCCAAACAGCACCCACACACATACAGTACACATACAGCACCCTCACACACACAGTACACTAACCGCACCCTCACAAACACACACAGCACCTTTACAAACACACAACACCCTCACACACAGCACACTAACAACACCCTCGCAAGCACACACACACAAACAGCACCCTCAGAAATACATGACACCCACACACATCACACAAACAGCACCCTCACACACACAGCACCATCACACAAACAGAACCCTCACACACACAGCACCCTCACACAGCACACTAACAGGACCCTAACACACACACACAAACACCCTCACACACAAACAGCACCCTCACACACACACACACACACACAAACACCCTCACCCACATAGCACACTACCAGCACCCTCACACATACACACACACAGCAGCACCCTTACACACACCATCCTCACACAGCACACTAACAGCACACACACACACACACACACACAGCAGTGTATGTATATATGTATGTGTGTGTGTATATATATATATATATATATATATATATATATATATATATATACATATACATGCGGCGTGTGTTTGTGCTTTAGGGTGCACACCTATGGTGTGAAGTTACGCCTGTGGTGTGAAGTTAGATAGGTTTCTCCTGACCTATGCTTTTGTATGCAATTCTTGACTCGTTTTAGACTTCACAAACCCTCGAGCTTAAAGCTCTACACCCACTAAGAATGCAGGACAAACCCTAATCTTTGCAGAATAATGTACGTTGCCATATGGACACTTTGACGGTAGGTAATGGGCCGTATACAACCTGTACCTTTACTATGCTGTCCTCTTAAAGGCCGGCTACTGTTCAGTATTCTAGATTAGTCATCTATATAAGGTCAGCATTTAATGGGCTTTAGCAATATATACATTTTGTCAGACCATTTAATCTTGTTTTTGTAGCTTGAAAGTAGTGAGGTGTGTTTATTAAATTTTAGTGCCCCTATTCAGCCTTAGGAGGGTAATGTCCCCTAGTCATGGGACACTGAGCTTGGCTTTAACCTCTATCAGATGTTTGGAGACCTCACAAACTGACAGACACCGGCTCAAAAACAGGGTTCAGGAGAAAGAACAAGGTAATAAACAATTGTGATTTTCACATTGAGTGTACGAACTGTAGGAATTATGGTAACGTTTCCAAAACGGCACTTGGTTACCAAAATTGGGCTCACAAAAAAAAAAAATATATATATATATATATTGTTGCCCCCAAGAACAATGGGGTACTATAAGAAATGTTAAACGTTCATTGAAAATAACTTTGCAGTCTTTAGACCTGAGGTAAAGGTGAGCGCTGGGAAGGTGTCCCTACTGTGCCTCATTGTCAGCCAGTCCCTTGAGGCTGTCTTGGGTCCGAGGACCGAGGGCTTCTGTTCCGCGGTACAAACGTTGCGGTGCGCTCTGGGTCCCAATTGGTAGTAGAGGGTCTTGAGGGTGAGTTGGCGGTCGGTGGGTCCAGTCCCAAGGCCTGTATTATTGTGGGTGCCTCTTCCATGGAGGCAAGTGTGAGTTGGGATCCGTTCTGTGGTATCACCAGGGATCCGTGTGCCCCCCATCGATAGGTGATGTCTGCTGCCCTCAGTCTGTTGGTGAGGGAGCTGAAGGTTTTGCGCCACATGAGGGTAGACTTTGTAAGATCCTGGAAAAAGGTTAGGCTAGCGCCCTCAAATATCAGGGGTGTTTTACCTTTTAATGCAGACATGATCTGAATCTTGTCGTGTACATTTGGGCACCTGAGTATCACATCTCTGGGTGTGTTTGAGCGTACCTTTGAGGATGTAGGCAGGCGGTAGATCTCCTCAGTGACCATCTTCTTGACCGTGGTGTGAGGCAGAATAGTGGCCAGAAGGCGCCTTGTGTAGTGCGGTAGTTCATCTGGCAAGATGGCTGCCGGGATGCCTCTAATTTTTATATTAGTGCGCCGATGGCGTTCCTCCATGGTTGTCTGCTGTGCCATTATGGCTCTTTGTTGCGCCTGAAGGTGGTGCATTGATTCTTGCAGCTCAGCTAGGTGAGTTTGCATGTCTGTAATGTGTTTTTAATTAGTGTGTACCCTGTTTATAGTGGCAGTGATGTCCTTTTTGATGGGGGCCAGTTCTGCCGCAAGGATTTTATGGAAGTCCGATAATAGGATTTTTAAATCATGCCTGGATGTTGGGGTCATGTCTGCTGGAGGGTCTAGTTGGTGTTGTGGCCCTATGTGGGCTTCTGAGGTTGTTTCTGCCTCCGGTTGATCCGTGTGTTGGTAGTGGGGCGTTGTACGCAGCGTGTCCGCGGGAGTAGTTTTAGCCGGAGCAGGCCTTTGAAGCATGGTCCCTATGTCCCGGTTTTGTTCTATGGCTTGTGGGCGCTATGAGCAGCGGCCCATGGCTGATGTGTGTGCCGGATGGTCTGACCTTTGGAGGGAGGCTTCGTCCCGCGCTTGTCGCGCTCAGTAGCCGCCGAGTAGTTTCTCCAGGTCTGGGATTGTGAGCGTGGGGTAGGCCCCAACCTACCGTCTCCGCTTCTGCTGGGTGGAAGCCGCAAAGAAGGGCATCGATCGGCTCGGGAGTAGGTAGGGAGTCCAGCTGGGGGCTGGAGGAGGTTGGATCGGCTGAGGGTGTTGGGATTTTTAATAGATTGTGCCTGTTTACTGGGGAGCTTGTCAAGATGGCGTCCGTTTAGCTCGCTGGTTAAGCTCCGCCCCCCACGCTGCTGTATTTTAGCTCTGAATGACGTTTGACTTGCGTGACTTATCCGCCACCAACTAGGGTTCAAGCCGCCATGTTTTAGGGCACTTTCTGCCTGTGAAACAAACATCAAATTTTCAGGCATGTGTACATGCCTAATTTTTTGGCCCACTGGTGCAGCACTGTGGCTTCAAAAACCAAACCCCCAAAAAATCCTCCAAGATGGCACCAATATACCAGTGGTCTAAGCATCTTCCCACCTTGGCCTAAAAAGGGGAGGTGATTCAACAATTAAAAATCGCTGCCATTTACACGTCCTCTGATAGGAGACGCGGAAGGTATTAAACTGATCAGAACAATACTAAACTCACCACTCCTATCTGGTGGCACATTAGCTTGCCCGCGCAGTGCCCCAAATTTCAAGTAAGAGGACCGACCAAGCATCTTCTTCCATCTCCCTGTTACATAAATCAATGCCATATCCATTGAAATTGTAGAGAATATCCAGGATAGTTTTACAGGGCCAAATCATGTCGCCTGTTGAAAGAGGTGACCTTGCTCGGGTCCCAATTGTGCGGTTCCTAAAATGGCTGCCATATACACGTCCACTGATAGGAGACGCGGAAGGTATTAAACTGATATGAACAATACTAAACTCACCACTCCTATCTGGTGGCACATTAGCTTGCCCGCGCAGTGCCCCAAATTTCAAGTAAGAGGACCGACCAAGCATCTTCTTCCATCTCCCTGTTACATAAATCAATGCCATATCCATAGAAATTGTACATAATATCCAGGAGAGTTTTACAGGGCCAAATCTTGTCACCTGTTGAAGAGGTGACCTTGCTCAGGTCCCAGGTGTGCGGTTCCTAAAATGGCTGCCATATACATGTCCACTGATAGGAGACGCGGAAGGTATTAAACTGATATGAACATTTACTAAACTCACCACTCCGAGTGCTGTTATTTATTTAATTTTTTTGTGGTGAGGCTTTACAGGACAGAGTACTTCTCCACGGGACATGTTAACTCACG
The DNA here is from genome assembly GCF_036172605.1 of Pelobates fuscus. Lineage (NCBI taxonomy): Eukaryota > Metazoa > Chordata > Amphibia > Anura > Pelobatidae > Pelobates > Pelobates fuscus. Next base: position 58,654,948 of record NC_086327.1, read on the forward strand.
GGCAGCTGGCTCATCAAGGAACCAGAGCAGCTTGAACGAGGTGACCTTGCTCGGGTCCCAGGTGTGTGGTTCCTAAAATGGCTGCCATATACACGTCCACTGATAGGAGACACGGAAGGTATTAAACTGATATGAACAATACTCCACTCCTATCAGTAGGAACGTCCCATTGTGATTTATGCCCCCCACCCACCGCGCAGGGATGGGGGCCGGGGGGGAGGAAAGTAGGCCCACCCCATTGTGATTTATGGCCCCCACCCACCGCGCAGGGGTGGGGGCCGAGGGGGGGAGGACAGTAGGTCCCCCCATTGTGATTTATGGCCCCCACCCACCGCGCAGGGGTTGGGGAGGACAGTAGCTCCCCCCAGTGTGTATCATGGGCTTTGAGGACAGGTGTCAATCCATACCTGCCAAGTGACCCTATGTAGGGGGAACAGTCCCTATTCTGCTCTGTGGCAGTGTGTATCATGGTCTCTGTGGACGGGGAACAGTCTCTATTCTGCTCTGTGGCAGTGTGTATCATGGTCTCTGTGGACGGGGAACAGTCTCTATTCTGCTCTGTGTCAGTGTGTATCATGGTCTCTGTGGACGGGGAACAGTCTCTATTCTGCTCTGTGTCAGTGTGTATCAGGGGTTTTGAGGACAGGTGTCAATCCATATCTGCCAAGTGACCCTATGTAGGAGGAACAGTCCCTATTCTGCTCTGTGGCAGTGTGTATCATGGTCTCTGTGGACGGGGAACAGTCTCTATTCTGCTCTGTGGCAGTGTGTATCATGGTCTCTGTGGACGGGGAACAGTCTCTATTCTGCTCTGTGTCAGTGTGTATCATGGTCTCTGTGGACAGGGAACAGTCTCTATTCTGCTCTGTGTCAGTGTGTATCAGGGGTTTTGAGGACAGGTGTCAATCCATATCTGCCAAGTGACCCTATGTAGGAGGAACAGTCCCTATTCTGCTCTGTGTCAGTGTGTATCAGGGGTTTTGAGGACAGGTGTCAATCCATATCTGCCAAGTGACCCTATGTAGGGGGAACAGTCTCTATTCTGCTCTGTGTCAGTGTGTATCAGGGGCTTTGAGGACAGGTGTCAATCCATACCTGCCAAGTGACCCTACGTAAGGGGAACAGTCTCTATTCTGCTCTGTGTCAGTGTGTATCATGGTCTCTGTGGACGGGGAACAGTCTCTATTCTGCTCTGTGTCAGTGTGTATCAGGGGCTTTGAGGACAGGTGTCAATCCATACCTGCCAAGTGACCCTATGTAGGGGGAACAGTCTCTATTCTGCTCTGTGTCAGTGTGTATCAGGGATCATTAGGATAGGTGTCAATCCATATCTGCCAAGTGACCCTATGTAGAGGGAACAGTCCCTATTCTGCTCTGTGTCAGTGTGTATCAGGGATTTGACTATCTTTATTCAGATTCAAAAATTACAATTCCAGGAAAAAATTAACAAACATTTACAAGAACATGTTATGCACATCATAGAAACAACGTGAACCTCTTTAAAGCCACAAACTTAAGACAAAAAATACGTACACACAATGTGTAAGGGTTTGAAAGAATATTCTGAATCCTTACATGTTTACTTTATCGTTTGTTTGATTTTTGTGAACCATATATAAACTACAAGCAGCGTGAAAACTATAAAAACTCAAGTGGCCATGCTGATCAAATTAAATAGTATGCTTTACACAGCGTATAAGGGTGATGTCACAGCACAACGGGAATGTAACAGGGGAAGAGGTGAAAGTCATCCTCCCCCTCCCACGACCCCGCCATATCTGCCAAGTGACCCTATGTAGGGGTAACAGTCTCTATTCTGCTCTGTGTCAGTGTGTATCATGGTCTCTGAGGACGGGGAATAGTCTCTATTCTGCTCTGTGTCAGTGTGTATCAGGGCAGGGCTTTGAGGACAGGTGTCAATGTTAGGTGATTTCTGCCCTTTATGGATTAAAAGCAGACTCTGCATCAACTGTGCAATTTTCCATGGGAGTTTTGCCATGGATCCCCCTCCGGCATGCCACAGTCCAGGTGTTAGTCCCCTTGAAACAACTTTTCCATCACTTTTGTGGCCAGAAAGAGTCCCTGTTGGTTTTAAAATTCGCCTGCCTATTGAAGTCAATGGCGGTTCGCGCGGTTCGCGAACATTTGCGGAAGTTCGCGTTTGCCGTTCGCGAACCGAAAATTTCGGGTTCGCGACAACACTAGTGGAGGATTATATAGCTGAATTTAAAAGATGGGCTTCAGAAACCCAATGGAATGATATAGCTCTACGTAATCAGTTCCGTTTAGGATTGTCTGAAACAATTAAAGATTAATTAATTATCTAGAACCATTCTTCCCCCAACGCTTGATACATTAATTCAACTCAAGTATAGATAGAAGAATCAGAGAACGAAAAGCTGAAAAGGCTCTCTCTAATTCATATTGGAAAAAAAACAATCCACCTTTGCGCATGTCTAATAAACTCTTGCAACCAAGTGAAGCTATGGAAGTTGGGTTTATCAGGGGACCTTTATCTATTGAAGAAAAAACAAGAAGAAGAAATGTAAATCTCTGTATGTACTGTGCTTCTAAGGAACATCTTTCATAAGAATGTCCTCTTCTAAAACGCGCTAAGGAAGGAAGGCTTAAAATTAATACCTCAATTCTGAAAACACTTCCCTCTTCCTGTTCTCATCAGTTTGCTGTACCTTTAATTTTACAATGGGACAAAGAAAGAATCAAGACTGAAGCTATTATTGATTCTGGAGCTACAGGGATATTCATAGATTCTTCGTTTGTTGAAACCAATAAAATTCCTTTTATGAAAAAAGCATCTTGTGTCTCCATCAGAGTTATTGATGGATATTTAATTCCCTCTGGTCCTATCAAAAAAAAATGAAACAATTCCTATCAGGACAATTGTCAATAATAACCATTCAGAATTTCTTGTTTTTGATATAATAAAATCTCATCTTTTTCCAATCATCTGAGGAATCAACTGGTTACAAATAGTGATGTACCGAACTGTCCGCCGGCGAACAGTTCCCGGCGAACTTAGCGTGTTCGCCGCGGCGGGCGGACACATGCGCAGTTCGATCCGCCCCCTATTCGTCATCATTGGGCAAACTTTGACCCTGTGCCTCTCGGTCAGCAGACACATTCCAGCCAATCAGCAGCACTCCCTCCCTTCCACACCCTCCAACCTCCCTCCCAGCATCCATTTTCGATTCATTCTGAAGCTGCATGCTTAGTGAGAGGAGGGAAAGTTTAGCTGCTGATGATTAGATAGGGAAATTGATAGATAGGCTAGGGTATTCAGTGTCCACTACAATCCTGAAGGACTCATCTGATCTCTGCTGTAAGGACAGCACCCCAAAAAGCCCTTTTTAGGGCTAGAACATCAGGCTGCTTTTTTTTTTTTTTTTCCCTGTGTAATGTAATTGCAGGTGCCTGCCTGCCAGCTTCTGTGTGAGGTTCACATTGGATACTGTGCCCACTTGCCCAGTGCCACCACTCATATCTGTTTTTACAATAGGTTAAGCTTTAGATTTAAAAGAAATAATTTTTTTTCACTGTAATAGAAGAGCAGTTGCCTGCCTGCCAGCTTCTGTGTGAGGTTCACATTGGATACTGTGCCCACTTGCCCAGTGCCGCCACTCATATCTGTTTTTACAATAGCTTAGGCTTTAGATTTAAAATATTTTTTTTTCACTGTAATAGAAGAGCAGTTAGTTGTCTGCAAGCGTCTGGGTGTCAGGCCTCCTTCAGCGTGTGCTCTGCAGACCTGTGCCAGCGTGCTTTGACAGTTGCCAATCATATCTGGTGTCTCTTTAGCGTGCTTTTACAAAGAAAAAAGGTTTCCAGTGTAAGCTAATAGCAGCCAGTCAGTGTCCTTCAAGCGGCTCTGTCAGGCCTACAGTGTGTGCTCTCCAGAACTGTTCAAGTGCACATTGCCAATCATATCTGGTGTCTCTATAGCGTGCTTTTAAAACCAAAATTTAGTTTCCACTGTAATAGAAGAGCAGTTGCCTGCCTGCCAGCTTCTGTGTGAGGTTCACAGTGGATACTGTGCCCTCTTGCCCAGTGCCACCACTCATATCTGTTTTTACAATAGCTTGTTTTTTAGATTAAAAAAATGTATATATTTTTTTCACTGTAATAGAAGTGCAGTTGCCTGCCTGCCAGTTTCTGTGTGAGGTTCACATTGGATACTGTGCCCACTTGCCCAGTGCCACCACTCATATCTGTTTTTACAATAGCTTAGGCTTTAGATTTAAAATAAATAAAAAAAATTTCACTGTAATAGAAGAGCAGATAGTTGTCTGCAAGCGTCTGGGTGTCAGGCCTCCTTCAGCGTGTACTCTGCAGACCTGTGCCAGCGTGCTTTGACAGTTGCCACTCATATCTGGTGTCTCTATAGCGTGCTTTTAAAACCAAAATTTTGTTTATCACTGTTATAGATTGAATAGCAGTTAATTGTCTTAAAGCGGGTGTGTCAGGCCTACAGTGTGTGCTCTGCAGAACTGTTACAGTTCACATTGCCAATCATATCTGGTCTCACAGTAGCTTGCACGCATAGTACCACTAATCCCCCAAAAAATGACAGGCAGAGGCAGGCCACCCCGCAGGGGCCGTCGTGGTCGTGGTGCTGTGATTCCCTTTTGCCCTAGAATAATGCCCAGTTTTCAGAAGCCACGTACCCTGAACTTGAAAAGTTCTGAGGACATAGTTGACTGGCTAACACAGGACACCCAATCTTGTACAGCCTCCGCTCGGAACCTTGACGCACCATCCACCTCCAGCTTAGCTTCAGGCACCTCTCAAGATACCACTCACCCGCCTGCCGCCACCACCAAAACTAGCACCACAGCCGCTTTACTTGGTATGTCAGAGGAGTTATTCACACACCCGTTTGAAGAAATGAGTGATGCGCAACCATTATTGCTAGAGGTCGAGGATGTAGATAACAGGGATATGTCTCAGGCAGGCAGCATTAAACACATGGAGGTACGGTGTGATGATGATGATGTTGTACCCGCTGCTGCTTCCTTTTCTGAATTGTCAGATACAAGCGAAGCGGTTGATGATGACGATGCGTCCATGGATGTCACGTGGGTGCCCGCTCGGCAAGAAGAAGAAAAGGGCGAAAGTTCAGATGGGGAGACAGAGAGGAGGAGGAGGAGACGAGTTGGAAGCAGGGGGGGTCGTCGCAAGGAGCTAGTGGCACAGTCAGACAGCATGCATCGGCACCCGGGGTCAGCCCGACAGCACGCCAATCAACGCATGCTGTGTCCACCACCAGAATGCCGTCATTGCAGAGCTCAGCAGTGTGGCATTTTTTTGTGTGTCTGCCTCTGACAACAGCGATGCCATTTGCAACCTGTGCCAAAGGAAACTGAGTCGTGGGAGGTCCAACACCCACCTAGGTACAACTGCTTTGCATAGGCACATGATCTCACATCACAAACGCCTATGGGATCAACACATGAGTACAAGCAGCACGCCTACTCTAAGCCGCCATCCTCCTCCTGGTCCAGCATCTTCAGTCACGTCAACCACTGCTGTCCTCCTTGCCCCCTCTCAACCATCCGCCACTCCGTCTCCCGCCTTGAGCAGTTCCCGCTCATCTGCCCACAGTCATGTGTCTGTAAAGGACATGTTTGAGCGTAAGAAGCCAATGTCACCAAGTCACCCCCTTGCCCAGCGTCTGACAGCTGGCTTCTCCGAACTATTAGCCTGCCAGCTTTTACCATACAATCTGGTTGAAAAAATTTGTAGCTATTGGGACACCGCAGTGGAAGGAACCCGGCCAGAATTTCTTTTCACAAAAGGCAATCCCCAACCTGTACTCGATTGTGCAAAAGGAAGTCATGGCATGTCTGGCACACAGTGTTGGGGCAAGGGTCCATCTGACCACTGATACCTGGTCTGCAAAGCATGGTCAGGGCAGGTATATCACCTATACATAGACAGGGGGAAAATGAGATACGGCTGTGTATAATCTAGAACAGGAACAGAAAAAGATACATAGTGTGATACAGTAAAACACAAAGTAATGCGCCAATGTAATAATGCACTCACAAGATCAAAGTGAATAATGCGCCTGAACAGGTGCCTGCCCCGATATATTTGGGCGGCTGAGCGTCTCCACTTTCCACTGGAACTCCAAGCGGACCAAAAAAATGGAATGAGACTTCAGTAGAGGTAGATAAAATAAATATGCAGATTTATTGTAGAAAAAAAGGCTACAGATGATAGCCGCATTCAATAGAAAATAAAAGCAAAGGGAAGGTCCTACGCGTTTCGTTCCTATGCAAAGGAACTTCCTCAGGGACCAAAAGTCAAGTAAAATCAATCAGTACATACAAAAATGCATACAATGTTATCCCCCCCATGAGTCTCTATAAATAGGCTAAGCCTATAGTTCATTGGTGGATCCGGTGGGAGTTACCATTGATTGTAGATCCTGTTCAGTTGCAGAGCGTTCATCAAACCTGTTCAGGTGTACAGAAGGTGTTCCGATGTTCAATTTTGGCGCCAAACGGCGAAACCGGAAACCGGAAGTAATATTCCGTTTGTACTTCCGCGTTCCATTGCCCTATGCGTTCCAACTCAAAGATGAAAAGGGATTAGACATATTGCCACCTAGAGGTCGCCCAGGGTATAACGGTCCAAATGTTAATGGAAAATCAAGCATGTTATAACAAATATTTTCCTAGTAATGGAGAACAACTATGATCCAAATAATTCGATTCGTAGAGCAGAAAAAACTCCTAAAAGCAATCAGTGCGTACTTAATACTCTGCTGTTATAATTAAATATAAAGGGATCACAGTTAAACTCTTTATCCAAAAAAAATTAACTAAATTCCATATGTGTTATCATTATTGAGAAATCTTTTGAGTGGCATTTTGATATTAGATTCAATCAATACATTGGATGGAACATCTTACAGCTTAAATGATCGTATTATATATAAGTTCCAAACTTACGGTGATAAATAATAGTGTCATACTTATAGACCACCAGCAAGTACATATACAATATTTAAGACAATTATCAATAGCAACACCTTGATGTAAACCATGTTGATAAATTCATTTTGAGTATAAACCAATATCCTGTGAATTTATTTATTTTATACTTATGTGTGTTCGTGTAGTACATATATTGTGAAAAGATGGGTCATAACATCCATAAAATAAATTCCTACATATAATGTATCTTAGTGATCCTAATTATATCCATTAGTTAAGTGTCTTCAGTGAAACTGTTCCTTATATTTAAATGATGTGAGTATATCTCACATATTGCAAATTTCCTAACCTTTATCTCAATAGGAGAGGAAAATAAGAAAAAAAGAAGAAAGGAAAGGAAAATCCTTCCCATAAGGGCACAGCAGGCACCTGTTCAGGCGCATTATTCACTTTGATCTTGTGAGTGCATTATTACATTGGCGCATTACTTTGTGTTTTACTGTATCACACTATGTATCTTTTTCTGTTCCTGTTCTAGATTATACACAGCCGTATCTCATTTTTCCCCTGTCTATGTATATGTTGTAAAAGGTCGGGAACTGGGCAACGACCTTGAGAGGCTGTTTTTACTTTATCAGATAAGTATAAGTATATTTAGATACCATTGTTATTTACTTTGAGGTATCACACTCATATATATACTGTTTGTACTTTCAGGTATATCACCTACACTGCGCATTGGGTAAACCTGCTGACGGCTGACAAGCAAGGAATGCGTGGCATTGCAGAGGAGTTGGTGACACCGCCACGACTTGCAGGCAGTCCTGCTGCCACCTCCTCTACTCCCCCTACTCCATCCTCTTCCATAACCTCCTCGGCTGAGTCCTCTTGTGCTGCTGCGTCTTGCTCCACATCAACGGCACCCCCCCAGCTCCCCAGGTACTATATACAAATAAGATAAATTGGCGCAAGATTCAAACTGATAGACAAAAAAATATTATATAATAATAAAATACAATAAGCAGCACCAGCAATGTACCCTGGTAAAATGGTTCCACGTAATACAGAAAAGAGAAAAGTGCTAGTGCGCTGAAAAATATGTATAGAGACACCTCTAAAATATTCCAGTGACTCTCCAAATATAAAATAGTGGTTTTCACAGAGACCCAAAGACAAGTATGTGCACCCAACACGCTGACACAAATATACTTATAGCCTTATAGCCTGTCAATGTTGGTAGCTGGGTACTGTAATCAGGGAGACAAAAACAGGGAGGGGGGACAATAGGAGGTACTCCTAGTGCATTAAAGTAAAAATATACACATAAAACACATATATATTAAAATCCCTATAGGTAAACAACTCACAATTGTGGAGTGGTATAAGCCCCACTCACGGCTATCATGCCCAGGGAGGATCAGCCCTTTTGGGTACGTGGGATCCACAGAAAAGCTCTTTGTAACCACTGTTTTAGACGCAAACATTTATTGGTTTAAAATGAATTCCAAGCAGTAAAACATAAGAATGGGTCAGTCCAACCGCAAGCTCACCACACGAAATCGATCTGTAACAGGGATAGATGATAAAACGTAAGTCTTAACTCCTGTTTACTTCTGTTTCGAGGTGCCTCTCGCCGGTGGATGTTTCCCAGTCACTTCCGTGTGCGTCAATGCCGTGGTCACGTGACGCGTTTCGCCCCGCCTCTCGGGGCTTTCTCAAACGAGCAATATAGCCATCTTCACTTTCCTAATATAGCTCTGAATGACGTTTGACTTGCGTGACTTATCCGCCACCAACTAGGGTTCAAGCCGCTATGTTTTAGGGCACTTTCTGCCTGTGAAACAAACATAAATTTTTCTGGCCGCTGCTACAGCAGCGGCTGCAACAATACCAAATTTTTCAGGCCCACTGGTGCAGAACTGTGGCTTCAAAAACCAAACCAAAAAAAAAATCCTCCAAGATGGCACCAATATACCAGTGGTCTAAGCATCTTCCCACCTTGGCCTAAAAAGGGGAGGTGATTCCACAATTAAAAATCGCTGCCATATACATGTCCACTGATAGGAGACGCGGAAGGTATTAAACTGATATGAACAATACTAAACTCACCACTCCTATCTGGTGGCACATTAGCTTGCCTGCGCAGTGCCCCAAATTTCAAGTAAGAGGACCGACCAAGCATCTTCTTCCATTTCCCTGTTACATAAATCAATGCCATATCCATAGAAATTTTAGAGAATATCCAGGATAGTTTTACAGGGCCAAATCATGTCGCCTGTTGAAAGAGGTGACCTTGCTCGGGTCCCAGGTGTGCGGTTCCTAAAATGGCTGCCATATACATGTCCACTGATAGGAGACGCGGAAGGTATTAAACTGATATGAACATTTACTAAACTCACCACTCCGAGTGCTGTTATTTAATTTTTTGTGGTGAGGCTTTACAGGACAGAGTGCTTCTCCACGGGACATGTTAACTCACTGGCAGCTGGCTCATCAAGGAACCAGAGCAGCATGAACGAGGTGACCTTGCTCGGGTCCCAGGTGTGCGGTTCCTAAAATGGCTGCCATATACACGTCCACTGATAGGAGACGCGGAAGGTATTAAACTGATATGAACAATACTCCACTCCTATCAGTAGGTCCATCCCATTGTGATTTATGCCCCCCACCCACCGCGCAGGGATGGGGGCCGGGGGGGAGGAAAGTAGGCCCCCCCATTATGATTTATTCAATCCATACCTGCCAAGTGACCCTATGTAGGGGGAACAGTCCCTATTCTGCTCTGTGTCAGTGTGTATCATGGTCTCTGTGGACGGGGAACAGTCTCTATTCTGCTCTGTGTCAGTGTGTATCAGGGGCTTTGAGGACAGGTGTCAATCTATACCTGCCAAGTGACCCTATGTAGCGGGAACAGTCCCTATTCTGCTCTGTGTGAGTAGGAGGAACGGGAAATGAGTAGCTCGGCATCCAACCTTGTGCAAATGGGGTCTTTCATGCTGTCATGGCTGTTGAGGGACCCTCGTATAAAAAGGCTGAAGGAGAACAACCTGTGCTGGGTGTCCACGCTACTAGACCCCCGGTCTCTATTCTGCTCTGTGTCAGTGTGTTTCAGGGATCCTTAGGATAGGTGTCAATCCATATCTGCCAAGTGACCCTATGTAGGGGGAACAGTCCCTATTCTGCTCTGTGTCAGTGTGTATCAGGGGTTTTGAGGACAGGTGTCAATCCATATCTGCCAAGTGACCCTATGTAGGGGGAACAGTCTCTATTCTGCTCTGTGTCAGTGTGTATCAGGGATTTGACTATCTTTATTCAGATTAAAAAATTACAATTCCAGGAAAAATGTAACAAACATTTACAAGAACATGTTATGCACATCATTGAAACAACGTGAACCTCTTTAAAGCCACAAACTTAAGACAAAAAATACGTACACACAATGTGTAAGGGTTTGAAAGAATATTCTGAATCCTTACATGTTTACTTTATCGTTTGTTTGATTTTTGTGAACCATATATAAACTACAAGCAGCGTGAAAACTATAAAAACTCAAGTGGCCATGCTGATCAAATTAAAAAGTATGCTTTACACAGCGTATAAGGGTGATGTCACAGCACAACGGGAATCTAACAGGGGAAGTGGTGAAAGTCATCCTCCCCCTCCCACGACCCCGCCATATCTGCCAAGTGACCCTATGTAGGGTTAACAGTCTCTATTCTGCTCTGTGTCAGTGTGTATCATGGTCTCTGTGGACGGGGAACAGTCTCTATTCTGCCCCTTGTCAGTGTGTATCGTGGTCTCTGTGGACAGGGAACAGTCTCTATTCTGCTCTGTGTCAGTGTGTATCAGGGGCTTTGAGGACAGGTGTCAATCCATACCTGCCAAGTGACCCTATGTAGGGGGAACAGTCCCTATTCTGCTCTGTGTGAGTAGGAGGAACGGGAAATGAGTAGCTCGGCATCCAACCTTGTGCAAATGGGGTCTTTCATGCTGTCGTGGCTGTTGAGGGACCCTCGTATAAAAAGGCTGAAGGAGAACAACCTGTGCTGGGTGTCCACGCTACTAGACCCCCGGTCTCTATTCTGCTCTGTGTCAGTGTGTTTCAGGGATCCTTAGGATAGGTGTCAATCCATATTTGCCAAGTGACCCTATGTAGGGGGAACAGTCCCTATTCTGCTCTGTGTCAGTGTGTATCAGGGGTTTTGAGGACAGGTGTCAATCCATATCTGCCAAGTGACCCTATGTAGGGGGAACAGTCTCTATTCTGCTCTGTGTCAGTGTGTATCAGGGATTTGACTATCTTTATTCAGATTCAAAAATTACAATTCCAGGAAAAATGTAACAAAACATTTACAAGAACATGTTATGCACATCATAGAAACAACGTGAACCTCTTTAAAGCCACAAACTTAAGACAAAAAATACGTACACACAATGTGTAAGGGTTTGAAAGAATATTCTGAATCCTTACATGTTTACTTTATCGTTTGTTTGATTTTTGTGAACCATATATAAACTACAAGCAGCGTGAAAACTATAAAAACTCAAGTGGCCATGCTGATCAAATTAAAAAGTATGCTTTACACAGCGTATAAGGGTGATGTCACAGCACAACGGGAATCTAAGGGGAAGTGGTGAAAGTCATCCTCCCCCTCCCACGACCCCGCCATATCTGCCAAGTGACCCTATGTAGGGTTAACAGTCTCTATTCTGCTCTGTGTCAGTGTGTATCATGGTCTCTGAGGACGGGGAACAGTCTCTATTCTGCTCTGTGTCAGTGTGTATCAGGGGCTTTGAGGACAGGTGTCAATGTTAGGTGATTTCTGCCCTTTATGGATTAAAAGTAGACTCTGCATCAACTGTGTAATTTTCCATGGGAGTTTTGCCATGGATCCCCCTCCGGCATGCCACAGTCCAGGTGTTAGTCCCCTTGAAACAACTTTTCCATCACTTTTGTGGCCAGAAAGAGTCCCTGTTGGTTTTAAAATTCGCCTTCCCATTGAAGTCAATGGCGGTTCGCGCGATTCGCGCGGTTCGCCGGTTCGCGAACATTTGCGGAAGTTCGCGTTCGCCATTCGCGAACCGAAAATTTCGGGTTCGCGACAACACTAGTTACAAACTCATAACCCCTTCATTCGTTGGACTCCCTTCTCTCTTACCTTTGACTCAGAATATTGTAAGGATAATTGTCTCCCACAGATTCCTACACTTCATTTAAGTCAAGAAAAATTAAGACCTGGATCTCGTAACAAAAAAGCGGATGCTCTTTCCAGAATTCCATTTAATCCTGCTTCAGAAAAGAAAACTTTTTCAATATTATCAAACGATAAAATTATTGGACTTACAACTACTGTATTGGATGAACTGAAACAATTATCTCACAAAGAACTTGAACTACCTTCTACTCCTAAATTGTTAAAAAAATGGAATATTTTATTTCAAAAACAGAATTTACATTCCTCCAAAACTCCGAAAGAACTTCTTAAAATTAATTCATGATTCTCCCCTTGCTGGACATCCTGGAATTAAAAAGACACTTTAACTCTCTACTAGGCAATATTGGTGGCCTCGCCAAGACAAAGCCATTAAATCCTATGTTAAGTTTTGTCCAGTATGTCAAAGGTCAAAAGTGAAACGTCACCTTCCTTATGGATTATTGACTGGATTACCAGTACCTGAAAGACCTTGGCAGTCTATTTCCATGGACTTTATGGTGGAACTCCTTCTCAGAAATACACCACCATCATTGTGGTCGTAGACCGTTTCACAAAAATGTCACATTTCATCCCTTTGACAAAGTTACCCTCATCCTCTGAACTTTCCAAAGTTTTCATTGACAATATAATCAAATTACATGGATTTCCTGAAGAAATAATCTCAGACAGAGGTTCTCAATTTACTTCACGTTTTTGGAAGGAAATGTGTTCTTCACTTCAAATCCAACGTAAACTTTCTTCAGCATACCATCCGCAAACAAATGGCCAAATGGAACGAGTCAATCAATGTGTGGAACAATACCTTAGTTGTTACTGTACGTATTTACAAGATGACTGGAGTAATTGGTTACCCATGGCTGAATTTGCCTATAATAATTCCATACATACAAGCAGCAAAATGACGCCATTCTTTTCAAATTATGTATTCCATCCCTCCTTGTTCCCTGAAGTTCCCAAGACAACTTCTAATCCAGTAGTTTCTTCTCAAAATATGGAAATGTCTTCATTGTTCAAGCAATTAAAGAAAACGCTTGAAAGTTGTATGTCGTTATATAAAAGGAATTATGATATTAAAAGGAGAGCTCCTCCTAAATATAAAGTTGGTGACACTGTTTGGTTATCTTCAAAAAATATTTCTACTAACCGTCCTTCTAAGAAACTAAGTCCTCTTTTTCTTGGACCTTTTCAAATTGAATACATTGTTAATGAAAATGCTGTAAAATTGATACTTCCTCCATCACTTAAATTGCATCCTGTTTTTCATGGAATATGAAAATTGGAATATGAAATAGAGAAAATTCTTGACTCCAGACTTCATACAGGTAACTTACAATACCTTATTAAATGGAAGGGTTATGGAGAAGAAGATAACACATGGGAGAATTCTTCTGAAATACATGCATCGATGTTGATTACTGCCTTTCACAGGAGATACACTCATAAACCGAGGTAATAGCACCCGGAGAGTGCTCCTTAGGTGGGGGGTCCTGTCATGGAGTAACACTTCTGGGTTCGGCACTCAGCTGTGAGGAGCCGGACCCTGCCCCCCTCTGACACAGCTCTGACGGTATTCAGGGAGACTGGGCCAGAGAGAGCGTGCTTGGTGATTGATTGTGTGAGCTAACGTGTGAGCTGCCTCCGCGAGACCGCGGGCTCCACAGGCTCAGCTACTGGGAGCTACTTCTGCCAGACTTACCTCTCCACAAGCTCAGACAAGCCGTTCCAGCCTTTGAGCAAATGCAAGGATTGCTGCATGCCATAAAGGATTACTGGAGAACGGATACTTTGCTCAGTGGACCATATCTCTGAACTATTGGATGACTACCCATATTAACCTTAAGTATATCTTTCAGCTATTTGTCTACAATATCATTTATTAATGAACTAATGCTTGCTTACTCAAATCTTCATTGCTACAAGTTACTAATCTCATGAAGGACAATTCCCATCATGCTTATTCACTATGAACTGTTTCTTGCTTTGCAAATACATTCAGTGCTTCAATCTACTAATTACATGGAGGACAACTCCCATCATGCTTATTCACTACGAACTGTTTCTTGCTTTGCAAATACATTCAGTGCTTCAATCTACTAATTACATGGAGGACAACTCCCATCATGCTTATTCACTACGAACTGTTCTTGCTTTGCAAATATTCTTAGCTACTTGATTATTGTTCCTATTGAAGAATATTCTCATGAACTTAAAGAATGTTACTTAATGGATCTCTGAAGAAATACTTAATAATGAACTTTGTGTTGTTGATTACTTGCACTTCTTCTTATTGGATTATTGCCTAAATGCAATTCATTTAAGTTTAACACTTATTAAAACTTTGTTTGAATCAAGTTACCAGTGATTCTCTCTTTTTCTTAAAGCTACAGTATTGATACTTAAGGATTCTCCGTTTCTTCACTATTGTAATTAGGGAGTTTACAAGCTGCAGTTGAGTTCCAATCCAAATCACCCCTAGTAGCGTAACACATAGGACAGCTGAATAGTGTGGTTAGGGAAAAAGTTTGTAGTGGATGGAGAGAGATGAGAGATCTCTTCCCTGATTGTAGAAATCGTTTCAGTGAAGTGAGTTGTAAAGTTTGTGGGGGTCAGGTTGGTAGGAGGAGGAGGCATGACAGGGCAAAGAAGAGAGTTAAAAGCATGAAACAGTCATTTTGGGTTGCGGGAGAGTGTGAATGAAATCTGACTTATCAACTAGTTCCGCCTGGGCCTCTCAGACCCTTTCAAAGATGATTTTGCTCACTTTGGTATTCCTGACTCACTGTAAAATTTTATGCAACAAGCGATCCAGCTTGACAGACGTTTACGTGAGAGATGTCATGAGAAAGCAACCTCTCTCTTTCTCTGCCTCTCTCCCAGGTTCCAGTCCCTTCCTTCTCCACATATGACAGAGGGACCAATGCAAACGGGACCCATTTAAGGTTGTCTACCCCCTGCTGAATTACAACGTAGAAGGAGAGGGAACCTATGTCTTTACTGCGGACATCCACAACATACTGTTAGGATCTGCCCCAATAAAACAAGAGCCACAAGGGGTAAGCAAATAAGTATTAATCTCCTACCCTCTACTTTGAATACTATGACTTCTCACTTATCAGTCTCCCTCTCCTTGCAGTGGAACACGACGAACCATGAATGCTTCCTTGATTCCTCCTTGGCTGCTACCCTATGAATACCAGTGATCAATAAAGGTGTTCAATTAAAAATACAAGTGGTAGATGGGTCTTTTCTGAAAGCAGGTCCCATACTGAAACAAACCAAACCCATTCTTGTCTCTATAGGGAATACAAAGAGTACGTTTTATTCGATCTTGCCCCCTCACATCTAATTCCAGAAATTTTTGGTATTCCCTGGTTACTCAAGCAGGATCTGGTTATCAAGTGGACCTCAGGAAGCTTATCTTTCTCCTCCACTCTCTGCACCACTCAGTGACTCCATAACAACCTCACCGCAGGCTATATACATTCCACACTGGACGTTGATATGAAGAGAGGTCAAGAGGTTCTACTTCCCTAGGTGTATCATGATTATGCTGATGTTTTTGATAAAAAAGGGGTTGATACCTTACCACCACAAAGGGAATATGACTGCCCCATATACTTGTTACCTGGGGCACCCATACCATTTGGGAGAAGATACTCCTTGGCAGAAAAATAACATATTGTTCTCAAAGAATAAATCAATGAAAATATGGACACTATGAATATACAGTTATGCCATACGGTCTCTGCAATGCCCCTGCCTCTTGCCAATATTTCCTTCATAGTTAGAGATCTACTGAACAAGTATGTCTTCATTTATTTAGATTACATTTTGATCTTTTATCCTGACCTAATCACACATCATTACCATGTCTTGGAAGTACTTAAATGCCTCAGACAACACAAGTTATATGCAAAGATAGAAAAATGCATTTTTGAACCAAGTTGTGTAGAGTTCCTAGGATTCCTCATCTAGCCTGCCAAAGTATAAATTGATTCATGCAAGGTCCAAGCAATACAACAATGGCCATAACCCCAAACTAAGAAACAAGTACAATGGTTTGTGGGTTTTGCCAATTTATACAGGCATTTAATATAATAATAATTTATCTGATATAGTGCAACCACTCACAAGTCTCACCAAGAAAGACATTAAATGGCATTGGACTCACCAGGCACTAACTGACTTCGATAAACTGAAACGCATGTTCACCACTACCCCTATTCTGCGTATACCCAAACAGCATATGCCCTTCTTTCTCGAAGTCAACGCTTCTGATAGGGCCACTGGAGCAATCCTATCCCAAAGGGACGAAGAGACAGATACCCTGCATCCTGTCGCCTTTTACTCTGGCTGACCAAGGACGAATCCAACTATGATGTCGGTGACAAAGAGCTACCAGCTATAAAATGAGCCTTGGAAGAATGGAGGCATCTCCTAGATGGTACAATACACCCTGTAACAGTATATACTGACCACAAAAACCTGGAATACCTTTGTTCAGCCAAATGACTCAACCCACGACAGGCCTGCTGGGCATTATTTTTCTTTTTGTTTTATGTATCTTACCGGCCAGGGTCTGAGTATCAAAAGGCAGATGCCCTTTCAAGAATGTTTGCTTCAGATGAAACACGAAATAAGAAACCGTATTAAACCCTCAACACTTCCTGGGTATCATGGCCACTATTGTAAAAGACAACTACTAATCTGCCTCTGTCTCCACAAGGGTTCCTGATGCATGGGAAAAGCTATGTTGATGAACCCTTTCGTCTCCGCATATTTCAACACTTCCATGATGCTCTTATATCTAGTCATAGTGAACAAAGAAAGACCATACTTGCCATCCAACAACATATCTGGTGTCCTACCCTTAAACAGGACGTAACAAACTACGGGAGTACCTGCATTACCTGTTCCAGAGCAAAACAACTAACCATGAAATTGTCAGGTTTATTATAACCTCTACCAATCCCTTCCAGACCATGGAGTAATATCACCCTCAACTTAATTGTTGATCTTCCTGAATACCATGGATATACCATAATGGTTACTGTCGATCGTTTGACCAAGATGGCCAATTTTATCCTAAAAAAGGGTCTCTTCACTGCCATAAGGATGGCCACTCTTTTTCACGACCATGTCTTCAGGTTGCATGGAATCCCTGACAGGGGGACCCAGTTCACATCCCAGTTCTAGAAAGCCTTCTGTCAGTCCCTCAATATTATGGTGGACCTTTCTACTGCATTCCACCCTTATACTAATGGGCAAACCGAACGAACAAATCAAACATTAGAAACATATCCTCTGTGTTACACAACACATCTGCAATTCAACTGGAAAAGACTTCTCACTACTGCAGATTTTGTCTACAATACACATGTACACGACTAATACACAAAAAAAACACTGCTGTGCAATTGCATGCAAAGATAGTGCAAACGGTGGAGCGCTTACAAATAAAATAGAACACTTACTCCTACGGACTTTAGGAGGTAATACAAGTGTTGTTAGAGTCCTCTTAGGTCTTCATGGAATGTAAAGAAACCTCAATGTGGAGACATAAAAATAAAAGAGACAGGGAAGCAATGCTAACCCTAGTGTAGAAATCCTTAATAAGTTGGAAATAAGGTAAAAATAACAATTCACTTCTCACCTTATTAGGAGCCTATAACTGGGCTCCAAGTATGATGGTGTACTGGCAATTATAGGGTGGCAGTTCCCTTCTTGGTGGTGGTAGGGATGTATCACACCCGCATAAGGTACTTGTCAGCTGTGAGAAAACCTCAAAATGGAGACAGAAAATAAAAGGAACAGGGAAGCAATGCTAACCCTGGTGCAGGAATCCTTAATACGTTTGAGAAATAGAGTATAAACAACGATTTACTTCTCACCTTATTAGGAGCCTATAACTGGGCTCCAAGTGTACAAGTATACTGTCAATTATAGGGTGGCAGTTCCCTTCTTTATAGCAGCATGGATAAATCACTGGTCCACTTGATGAAAATAATTAACATTTATTGTAGTCTATACATAAAAACAATAAAATAAATATAATATACTCAAGTGCTAGGTCCAAGACGCGTTTCGCCGATATAATCCGGCTTTCTCAATTGGTGTCCATAATGCTGCTACATACAAGTTTAAATATCCTTCACTGGGAGTCCATTGGGCGATGGCTTCCGTGATACCGCCAATCACGGAGCTCATACTGCAGGAAATTTACAGCCTCAGCTGTTGGTGGTCTCTTCCGATAGCGTGACGTCATCACGCACAACGTCCCGTGCGTGTGACGTCATACGCGGAAGTGAAATTGGAGGCTTGTGTGCGTCCGGCATTGAATCAACAGCAGGGATGTTATGCTTGTCAGGAATGTCCCTTTCAGCACCCTGTAGTGCCGGAAGTTCGCAGTTTGGCCATATTTCTTGATGGCAATGTGTGCAAAGTGTTCGAAATATGTCCAAAATTGGTCCAACGTCAAAAAATGTCCATTTCCCCGAAAGACCATAATGATGGAGAAAGGGAATAATTAAAAAATAATATCAAGAAAGATAGACATATGAATATTAATTAACTGCTATTATGCAGTATAAAATAAACAATGCAGATAATAAGGGTAAACCACATGGATGATCTAATGACTTTGAGATAAAACCATATGATAAACATCTTAATAAAAAAGGGGTATCAAAGATACCTATATAGGGGCGTGGTCTGACCGCTGAGCCGAGAGGACGCTTACCTCGACGGCTCCTGCAAACTGGGGCGACAAAACGGAGGAAAACCTCCCTACCAAGGCACCAAACCACACACAAAAGGCCTCCTGGTGAAAGGGAGGACCGGGGCGCACAAAACGACACCCGATAACCGACATCAGCTCCGGTACGTACCGATAACAGCAGAGATGCCTATCAGCATGGCGAGCATGGGGGAGACGGCCGCTCTCCCGCCGCCGAATACAAATGAAACCCCACATCGGAACCCACGTTCCCCCCCCTCTGGCCCGGCGGGGGTTATCCCGGGTCACCCCCACAAGATCCCTACACCAAGAGACACCCAAGCACCAAGCCCACAGGGCCCAGAGAGAAGCAGTATAGCTCTCAAAATGGCGGATGGCTCACGCAACGCAACCCTAAGCACAGCATGGCGGTTTACAGAGCAACGTCTAAACCGCATATTCAGTGCCTTCTGGGGGAAACTGGAGGCCCTCACTTGGCCCACAGGCCAGGAATCCCCACCGGACCACACAACACGGCGCTTGCCGCGGGCAGATCCGGACCGGGACACAGCAACCCCAAGGCACTTCTTCCACAAGCCGAGCAGACCCAAAAAACGAACCACTCGGGGGCGTGGCCAGGACCTCGACCAAGATGGCTGCTTAATCCATGTGCTCCGCTCCACAATACCCCTGAATAGCGATTAAATATAGCTTCAGACGACAAATGGGTCGCAACAGACGCACAGAGCCCTCTCAGACACCGAGGGGCTCTCAACCCAACCACTCCCAGGGTCCTATGGACTCCTTCCTACAGCAGAGCCCCGGTCCCGGAGGGGAGACGGTAGACCCGGGGACAACACCGCCATCTCCTATCCTACCATCCGGCACAGAACACTCTGTACTCGACCGGATCAACGAGGAACTCCGCTCCATAACGACCTCAATGGCCACGAAAACGGACCTGCTCACACTTACCACCACGATACAAGATGCCCTCCGAGCGGAGATAGCAGGCGTTAGGGCAGAAGTCACCGCTCACGGAGGCCGCATTGAAGCCATAGAACACACAGCAGAAACCCAAACCACCAGACTCGCAGCAACTGATCTGGCGATTTCGCGGCAAGGCGACATGCTACTAGACATGAGGAGACATATGGAGGACCTCGACAATAGAGGCCGCAGGTGCAATATTCGGGTTCGAGGGATCCCAGAGTCGGGAGGGGAGGAAGATGCGACGGAGGTACTATCAGGCCTGTTCACCATGCTACTACAAGGGGCCGCACCACCACACTTCGAGTTTGAACGGGCACACAGAATTGCACGCCCACGATCGATTGAAGACGGTCCTAGGGACCTCATCTGCTGCCTCCACTCCTTCCCCATTAAAGACTCTATTATGAAGAAGGCACGTGAACGGCCGGAATGGACTTATCGCAACTCCCAGGTCTCCCTCTACAACGACATCTCCCCCCTCACACTCGAAGCCCGGAGAGCCCTGAAACCAGTCACAGCAGCCCTCCGCGAGCGGCACATCTCATACAAGTGGGGCTTTCCCTTCGCGCTGATGGCCCGCCATCGAGACGGCTGGATATCTGCGAGATGGCCGGCGGAGGTGCCCCGCTTCCTGGAAGCCCTGGAGCTCCCGCCTATCCCAATAACAAACTGGGTCATTGGGCCCACAGGACAAGGCCCACGACCTCAGGGAATTCCGCGGAGGCGCAGAAATGGATCCCCCCAAAGACAGCCCCTCAGGCGACGCCTGGACCCGGGAGATCAGGCTGAGTGAGTACCACTCCCAGAAATGGGAATCCTGTACCCATAACCCTGGTCCCAGCCCCCCTCGCCCCACCGCTGTCTCAACCCTGGTGTCCCGGTCGGAGGGCACCAAGCGTACCTCTCCATACCCCCGCCTTATTGAGGCCACCCGGCCCACTTAGCCCACTCTACACTTACCACAGGCTCGAGTGGACACCTCAGGCGTCAATAGGCCACGGACGACCTGACGGGATATCACACCCTTTGGCCCACACGCTATGTAGGCCCTCTAACCAAGCACTCACTAGTGTCAAGCCCCCATACCGTGTGTACCCCAGGCTGGCCTAGTTGAAATCATTTGACTCTTCCCCCGCTGCCTGCCTAGGGCCTGCTTGAAATATGCACCCCTCCACTCCACGAAGGCCAGTGACATTATACAAGGCTGCTCTGCGGCAGCAGGAGACCACCTATACAAGCACGTCCCAGCGACATGTAAACCAGACAGAACCTATATGGGACAATGAACATCAGGCCGCCATATAAATATGTATGCTTGCACCACTCTATTGACCTTCTGGTAGCCGGGGCATAACCGTGAGACCCGCCTTATCACGCAGAGGAACGCCATGTAAGACCTGTAAACTACAACATACAGGTCCTGGGCCCCAACACCACGCACAATGTAGTTCACTGTTCACCTCATGGGACGTGTATAACGCATACAATAATCCTGTGGCCCACCTGAAGCGTCAAGCTGCACCTGGATAGCTGATTTCTATTGCCCCGGACCCCCCCCCCCCCCCTACTCAAGGCGGCTCAGGCCCTATCACCTGATTGTGAGGCCTATCACCTGACTTTCTTGGACATGAACACTACTCCCCTGTGCTCAAAATAGCCAGACTCTCCCCCCTTTCCATCGCTACCCTATTATTTTTGTCACTGACTATGTGAGGAATATCCGGCTTACCCACATTGAGGAAGTATGAACACTCCGATACGAATCTGTGCGTCCTCGAAAGCAGAATTGACTCTTTACACTGGAACTTACGCAACCCCGGAACGTTCCGAGAGAAATCTACAATGGCGACAGTCCTCACAATCTGGTTCCGTATTCATATACCTGTATAACCCGGTTTGCATGCTTTGTGGAAATTGGTTGCTGGGTCTAGACCCTCTCACACTCTAATGGTAGATTTATCCATAGTCATATGTTACCAGGGCTTTTTTGGCGTCCAATTAACCGATTCAATGGGTTACTGTTATATTAAGATGTCAAATTGAATGATGCTCAGCGGATAGATGTTATGTTGTATTTCATGCTCCTATGCCCTACATGACGCATATACCAGTGACGCCTCATTTCTCCAATGTTTTGATTACTTCCACTAACCTATTCTTGCTATAGGCCTTAGGGTTGAGAATGTACTCACGGGAGACTGACAGACTACATGGGACTGGGTACGGATCCAGCCACAGTAGCCATACATGGCACGCACTAGGGCCTAGTGGGAAAGACTGACCGTATGGGGGCTGAAGGGAATGCAATAGAGCGGGGAACGGACTCACGCACTGACTCACACATTGAAACATGTTACCTTTCTTTCCCTCCCACTCCGCACACCTCAGGGACGGGCATACCGAGCACACAGGGGGTGTGGGGGATAACCGGACCCCGAAACGTGTAGACACGACTTTTACTCATAGGGAATCGAGAGGAGGGAAGCGAGAATGACGAGAACACCCTCACACAATATTTACTGACGTACCAAACATGGGATAGATGACAGGGGCGACACACAAAAACGGGGGGCATTGTAAATACAGGGGGGGGGACACAACTAGGGTACCACAAGGCGGACGGGAGGACAAAAGTTGGATGCTCATAACACTGTTATTTATGATTCTAGTGATGCTAAGTTGCTGCTCATGTTGTTGATCTGTTATTGTTTAATGTTTATACATGCACTTAATCGCCTCTTATAATCTGTACACTAAGCAAACACGGGGTGCGTAGTGGACGGCTACTTGTTTTTCATCACCACCAGATATCACTTGGTTGGGTACGAACCCACGTAACTCCATACACTCGTGCTGCCTATATACGGCGGACCTCGACGGGACATTGCCCTTAGGTCTGGTTACCAGGGCGTGTCCCCCTGAGCCACCCACCGTAACACGAGTCACCTCACTTTGTGGGGACACCTAAGAGGGGTACCACATACCCCGGTAAACACACCCGTTGGACGGGACATCTCTTATCTCTTCTCTCTCCCTCTCATTCCCCTCTTATCTCCTCTAACCTCTTCCTATCCTCCCCCCCCCTCCCCATTCCTCCACGGTCACCTGCCTATCCTCGCCTCCCCCTCCGCCCCCTTTTCCGCCCCAAATCCACATCCAGATAGGGCGGGCGCCCCCCCTCCCTACCCCCCCTTGGCCGGCCTCGAGAACCTGCGCCCACGTGACGAGCCGGGAACGGAGAGGGGTGGGTGGCTGACCAAGCACATTCTAACTACAGCCCATATCTTTCGCGCATTGGGATACCATGGCATACCAACCAGCTCCCATATCGATCCTCACCCTTAACTGCAGGGGATTGAACATCCCGGAAAGGAGGACCCACCTCCTACGGGAAATTCGGAAAAAACGAACATCAGTGGCCATGTTGCAAGAAACGCATTTCCGCACTGGCGCGACAATCAAGCTCCAGAATAAATGGTACCCGACTAATCACTTCTGCAATCACCCTACGGCAAGGAAGGCCGGAGTGGCGATACTGGTATCGGCAGACCTGGGGTTTCAACCACTAGACAACGTTACCGACACGCAAGGTAGATACCTCTTTTTAAAGGGAACAATAGCGGGCAGGATATATACATTTGCCAACATCTATGTCACCAACAAACGACAAGCCATGTTTCTGAAAAGCACTCTGGCGAAACTGAACGACTTCGCGGAAGGAATCCTGGTCCTCGGGGGCGACCTTAATGTTCCACTGGACCCCATCCTAGACTCCTCCACGGGACACAGCAGCATCTCACAACTACATCTACGGGCGATCCGGAGGGCCCTGGGTGAGATGGACCTAGCTGACTGCTGGAGATCGCTACACCCTTCTGAAAAAGACTTCACATACTACTCCGCACTTCACGACAGGTATTCTCGCATCGACTACCTCTTTATTAGACAAACGGGGTTGTCGCGACTAATAGCAGCCAAAATAGAACCAGCCACTTGGTCGGACCACGGCCCCGTCACGATGGAACTGGAGTCCCCGCTGTTCCGACCATCCAAATGGACGTGGAGACTGAACGAGACCCTCCTCCTAGACCCCGGCACCCGGGAACAGATCTCCCAAGCCCTGACTCATTACTTTCAGGACAACGCAACCCCGGACATATCCCCGATATCACTCTGGGAGGCACACAAAAGTGTCATAAGGGGCACACTCATACGCATAGCCACACATAAAAAGAAGGCAGCAATGAGTGAAATGGCCGAGACCTACCGTCGAATCACGGAACTGGAAGCTCAGCATAAACGATCACACCTTCTGGAGACGTACCGGGATCTGATGCACGCCAGGCGTCAGCTGAAAGAGATCCTCATGAAACGCCACCACCGCTCCCTGCAACGATCCAAAGCGTTTTTCTACATGCATGCCAACAAGGGCGGATGATTCCTTGCCCGTCTACTTAGGGGCCAGACACCCCGCACCCAGGTTCGCAGGTTACGCCTCGCCTCGGGCGGGATTTCTGGCCTCCCGACGGACATAGCAGGGGAGTTTCGGTCGTTCTACCAATCCCTATACAATCTTGACGCGGAAGAAACACAATCACGCTCCGCAGCGACATCGGCACGTGCCCAGGACTACCTTCGCGACACGGTCGGAACAGCGATCCCACCTGATACGGCATTACACCTAGAGGCCCAGGTCACGGAGGACGAACTGGCTGCGGCATTGAAGGTGACCAAGAGGGGGAAGGCACCAGGCCCGGACGGGTTCTCCACAGGTTACTATAAAACATTCTCCTCCATAGTCTTACCGTGGTTGACAAAGGCCCTTAACACGGTCGCTGAAGGTGGCCAATTTGGTCCTGAGTCCCTAGCAGCCACCATAACTGTTCTTCCCAAACCAGGAAAGGACCCACTGCTTTGCGGGAGCTACCGCCCGATATCGTTATTAAATGTGGATACAAAACTCTTTACGAAGGTTCTCGCCACCAGGCTTCAATCCATCCTCCCCTCCCTTATTCACAAAGATCAGACAGGATTTGTACCAGGACGAGAAGCTAGAGACAGCACACTCCGGCTCTTCGCGATACAACACCTGGCGAGGAAGTCACAGCGACCCCTTCTCTTACTTTCCACCGATGCCGAGAAGGCCTTCGACCGTGTGAAGTGGCCTTACATGTTTGCCACCCTCGGTCAGATGGGTTTGGGGCATAAATTCATTACAATGATCCGAGCCCTCTACAACCGACCGCGCGGGCTGCGGTGCGTGTCAATGGTGCCCTCACTGGGGACTTTCAGATCTCCAATGGTACAAGGCAGGGGTGCCCCCTATCTCCACTGCTATTTGCCATATCACTGGAACCTTTCCTGCAGAAAATACGCCACCACATAGACATCAACGGCTTCACCTGGCTGGGCAAAACCCATAAGGTCGCCGCGTATGCGGACGACCTCCTGTTTTATATAACAAATCCCCGCATCGCACTACCATGCCTGCTGTCGGAGTTCGAGACATTCGGCTCGATCTCCGGCCTTAAACTGAATCTATCAAAATGTGAGGTGCTTAACGTGTCCATGCCTGCCGATGAATACATCGCCCTGGAACCATTATTCCCATTCAAATGGTGCTTTCAGAAACTAAAATATCTTGGGGTCTGGATACCCTCAGATCCCAAAGACACTTACCGATACAACTTCACCACCATCTTAAAGAAAATTATCTCGGATATGGACAGATGGAAACACCCACACATCTCATGGCATGGGCGGATAGCAGTTCTCAAGATGAACATCCTACCGAGGCTGCTCTATCCTTTCCAAACGATTCCACTGGCCCTACCGACTTCCTTCTTCGCCGCTCTGAAAACGGCAGTTTTAAGATACGTGTGGCGTGGGGAGAGAGCTAGATTACGATACGACCTACTCAGCCTGCCCAGACATCGGGGAGGCCTAGCACTGCCTGACTTCAGAAAATACCACCAAGCCACGATTCTGCAACGGGTAGTCGAAATGCACACGGAACCCCCGCAAAAACAATGGGTGATGCTGACACAGGAGAGTTCTGGAACCCCAGTGCAACCTATCATCTGGGGAGGTATAGCCAGGAAGACACGGAGAATTACCACAGAGGGATTGCTCGTACAAACACTGTATGGTTGGAGCTCCATGAGAGAACTGCCCCATATATCACCCACCCCTAGCCCGATGCTATCCATCACTCACAACACCGAGATAGGGGGTGGATTCTCGACCACGACGTGGCCCTCCCTAGATGGACGTGAATATGTTCCACTACACTCGGTTCTCCGAGATGGATCACTAAAGACTCTGGACACCCTAATGGAGGGACAGCCCCGGACGCCTCTGGCCATATTCCGCTACCTACAAGTGAAACACTTTCACGATACCACACAGAATAACGCAAGATTACATAGGGCACGCACATGGCTAGAAAACTGCTGTGAGAGGAGGGTTGCGCTAGATAACGCTATCTCTACACTATACCAACATCTCCTAACAGGGCACCTGACGACGAATACGACCTTCCGCAGGCAATGGGAAGAGAGGTTGGATACAACCTTTACACCCCAACAATGGGACAAAGCGCTTGTTTGGCAACACAAGAGCTCGGCTAGCTCCCAACTTCAAGAGACAAACTACAAACTGATCGCCTCCTGGTACAGAACCCCTGTCCTTCTGAACAGGATTTTCCCAACTATACCCCCAACCTGCTGGAGATGCCAGAGGGATAGGGGGACGATGATACATCTTTGGTGGGAATGCGACGTAATCACCCCCTTCTGGAATATGATCCAACAAAGAATACGTGAAATTTTAGGTGACGCGGCAGACTGGTCACCCGCCTTAGCCCTTCTCCACATCTCACAAATGTCATTGTCCTCCTACAAGAAATCCATCCTCCGTCACCTCTTGAATGCGGCCAAATCGCTTATTCCGCTATACTGGAAACTAACTGAAACACCTAGCGAAGAGGCATGGATCCGTAAAGTTGAGGATATTCAGGAGGCCGAGGCACTGCATGCATCCCTTCAGGATAGAGGAGGTAAACACGCGGAGCGTTGGTACCCATGGTTTGTCTTCATGTCGCGAAACGTTCGGGGCTAGAACCGCTGCAAACAACACCACATGGGGGAGTGCCGGTCACGTGGGGGCGGGGCCGGGGGGCGCTGCCTAACACCATATCCCCCTTCTCACACCTCCTCGCAATTCTGCCACACTGATTGTCTCCCCTCACCCCTCCCCTGCTCACCTCTATCCCAGCAGCCAAACAGGTGCTGAAAGATAGCTGGATAACATACCGGAATCCAAGTCACACACCCAGGCAACACCAGGGATCAGCCCCCTGAGCACATAGGAAACCGGGACTATGTTCCCTGCACCTGCCGAGAGGGAGGGCACTGAGCTCAAAGGGGAGCTACATTACATAGGGGCTCCCCCTATAATACCAGGTCCACACTGCTAGTTATCTTCTTCTAGACGACCACCTCTTTCTCTCTACCCACCCCCCACTCTCACTCCAACCCCACCCCCACCCCTCTCCTTCCCGTGATTCCGATTCTCTCTAACTCTAAGGCAACCTCTCTACGGAAAGATACACTAAAACACTACGCTAAGACCCAAATAACAGGATGTGATTTGGTGACGATATACGGTGGTAGATGATAGCGTGGTATCTCCCACTTACACTCCAGGGTATATTGAGGGACAAATGCATAAGCCTCACACATATGATATCTGATAATCCATGCCTTGCACTTCTTGCCTTTAACGCACAACGTAATCATAAAGATGACTATGCAGGAGAAAGATAAGAACCAACGACAACAGCGAGGAATATGTGCATGATGGTTATTTGCATAGTGGAACTCTGTCTCGATATTACTACCAATGGCTTAAATGAATCTATATTGTTTCCGCTTTCATTCTTCTTATTATATCTTATCTCATCCTGCGCATTCTTTCCTCCCACTCCCCCACCCCCCTTTTCCCACTTTTCCTCCTTTTCCCTCACGATTTCCCTCTACTTATGAACACTTAAGTACACCAACTGCGTAAACAATCTGTTCTGTGATGTGATGTAACCTCAATGAACAAATCTATGTAAACAGCTATATATGTATCCTAATATGATGATATATTCGTTGACTACAACCATTGAACTTGTTATCTGTATACTCTCTGTAAGATGTTCTTTATTCAAACAACACAAAAAAAAACCCCCTAAATAAAGATTTTCAAAAAAAAAAAAACGAACCACTCTGCAAGCAGGGACCGGGCACCGCAACAAGAATAGGAGCAGCCAACAAAAAGCTACCAAAGTTACAGGGGCACCCACAGCCATGCGCCAAAAGTCACTTCACTCAAGCGCAAAGATCCGGCGCGGACCCAGGACCGGTGCACCCTACGGAGCTAGTGAGGAAACACAGCGCACCAAGACCCCTACATCAAAGGCAATAGCTGCTCACCTACACCGGCTCAACAACAGGCCGCGAACGCACCGACCACTGAGACAGCTAAACGGGTCCACACAAAGCCCGCCAATGGGACTGCCTCCCCGCAAAGGCACCGCTCACCTCACCATCATCGGTCCACAGAGGACGAAGCACCATCCAATGCAATGGGAGACCAACATGAGCCCACAGGGCATAGGATGACTCCTTACTGGGACAGCCGCACAGAGGCCAGGACCGCGGCCACATATATATTAAAGACTCATACTACCCTCATTCATCCCGGGACTGTAATCTCTTGCAAGGCTAAGTGCCCAATAATACCTGTTCTCTTTTTCTATGCCTTCTCAAATTTCACTCACATTGAATTTAGCGTGTTTTGCAAGGGCCTTAGCAGAGCTTAACATAACCTAGAACGCCAGCAAGCAGCTAAATATAACGTGAATATTACCTAAGCCCTAATGCAGATATGTTCAACCTGTTTTCAGTTAACTTAGTTTAATTTTGTTACTATCTGGCACATATATGCACTCTTGAGAACATACCCGCATAGTTCCAAGCCTGTTATAAGCCTAACAATGATCCTAGCGTGTTTTATTTTTCTAAAAAAAAAAAAAAGTGCAGGTTATCTTTCACGAGAGCTCCTAGGGACGAAATGGTCTTACCAAACCGAGGTATTGGCTGAAGGTGCCACATACCCTCGAGCAAGGACTTGCAGTCATAACCCAGCCTACTGATACCAAGCTGTCTGAAAGATGTCATAGTTATTGTCTTGATTTGCTTTTCTTATTTATGTTTTGTTAACTATTGGCTATCTGCCTTTCCTTAAATGTACTTAAATTTAATTTAACCGCCTGTAACGCAGCCTAGTCTAGCGACGATAGACCAGCATGTTAATTATTGGTGACTCCCATTAACACCATACTGACTCCAATGCCCAGTAACGTACCAGCCACAAGAGTATACTACTTTTATCCCACCACTGGGCTTGGCAACTCAGAACTGCTAGGAAAGATCACCCGCACAACCTGCACTAGATAAAACGGATCTAAAACAGACACTAGCATTGCATGTTAGGCCCTACTTGAATTAACGTTACCAGTCTAGCCAGTCTGCCCATACGCTCCACCACGCCTTACTGTTAGCAGCGAGAGGGGGCCCGGGGGAAGCTGCATGTCAGTTTTTGACAGTACTTAATCGTTAATTGTGTTATCATTTTATTTTATTTAATATTACTCTGCAGTGCACATAGCGCATAAACGAAGCATAACATACCCTCATGCACTATGTACTTCCCGCTGCGATTACCCAGCTAGTTAATTTATCTTTTGAAAACTCTAGACAGCAGGATGTAAATATCTCTTCATTGATTATTGTTTTAGCTAGGCTTGAAACATATGTAAAGAAATGTCTATTTTTTTTTTTTCTCTTACAAAACTAAAATTGTGCTGTACACTCATATGCCACGTTATGTTTTAACTGTTCGTTACATTACTGCTTGTGACTGCTATTGTGGCTGAACAAGCTTGTTGTTATACCATGCACGAAAAAAATAAAGAATTAAAAAAAAAAAAAAATATATATTAAAATAAAAAAAAAAAAAGATACCTATATATATATAAAAATGTATAAAAAGTATATACAATATGTAAATATAAATATTGTAAAACTATAAAAAATTGCATATTTCGAAGTCATCATTTAATCCATGCGGCTGCATGGTATTTAAATTAAAAATCCATTTCATCTCGGATTGACCTATCTTATTCATTAGATCTCCCCCCCTCCAGTTGACAGAAATTTTTTGAATTCCCATGAATTCCATTAAACAGGGATCACAATTGTGTTTATCTTTAAAATGCATGGAGACACTGTGTTTGTCAAAACCGTTTCTTATATTCCTTATGTGCTCCTGGATGCGTGTATTAAGTGTCCTTATGGTTCTTCCTATGTATGTCAGTTTACATGGGCATGTGATTTTGTATATTACTTTTGTGGAATGACAGGTAATTAGTTCTCTAATTTTAAATTTCTTGTTGTCATTCATGGGATGGGCAAACTCTTTAATCGTTCGTTTCGAACTTTGAGTTTTTTTACATGCTCCACAGGAGCCGCATCCATAAAATCCGTTAGCTTCATTGAAAAAAGATGATTTTGTGCCTGTATTTTTTGTGGGTAAATGATTACGTATTAAACCACTACTTAAGTTATTAGCCCCCCTATAGGTGATCGTAGGTCTATCAGGGAGCAGGGGGTGGAGGATAGGATCATTCCTCAATATCGGCCAATATTTATTAATAATTTTCTTAAGTTGTGCACTCTTACAATTGTAATCACAAATAAAGTTGAAGTTCTGATGTTGTGTATCAACCTGCTTGTCTTTGTATATGAGTAGATCACCCCTATTCTTCACCTCTACCTCCCCATAAGCCTGTGATAGTAATGTCTCACTATAACCTTTTTCCCTAAAATCCCCAAGGATTTTAGCAGATTGTTCCTGGAATTTGATGTCATCCGTACAATTACGTTTAACTCTTAGTAATTGTGCCTTGGGAGCGTTCAGCAGCCAAAGGGAGAAGTGGCAACTCTTCTCCCCTATATAGCTGTTGACGTCTACCTTCTTAAAGAAGGTGCAAGATTTTAAGGTATCGTTCTCTACGTATATATTTAGGTCTAAAAATTCAACCGAGGTCTTACTGTAATGGCTGGTAAGTACTATACCCCGATCATTGCTGTTCAGGTATGTCAAAAAGGTATTAAGGGACAGCTCGTCACCCCTCCAGATAAAAAAGATGTCATCTATGTAACGGCGATAGGCAACGAGGTTCGCGTCCCACCTATGGTCACTATAGATGAACTCCTGTTCCCAATGAGACATGAACAGGTTTGCATAGCTGGGCGCAAACCTCGTGCCCATCGCCGTTCCACATACCTGGAGGTAAAACTGGCTGTCAAACCAAAAGTAATTGTTCATTAGGATCCACTTGATCCCATCAACAATGAAGTTGACCTGAGTGGCAGAGAATTTCTTTGATTGTTCCAGAAAATGCTTAGTGGCTCTACATCCCTGAGTATGGGAAATGATTGTATACAATGAGCTTACATCAGATGTAACTAAGTAGTAGTCTGTCTTCCAGGTGATTCGTTGAATGATTTGTAAAATATTGATGGTATCTTTCAGATAGCTCGGGCAGGTGTTCACTATAGGCTGTAGACATTTGTCAATGTACTGAGACAACCTACTTGAAATGGACCCTATCCCTGAGACTATGGGTCTGCCTGGAGGTTTGTCCTTGTTCTTGTGAATCTTGGGGAGATAATAGAAGACTGGGATAATGGGATGCTGTACATTCAGAAATTTATATTCCTTTATATTTAGAACTCCATCTATTTTACCTCTCTCAATTAGTTCACCATAAGTGTTTTTAAAATCGTTAGTGGGATCTTTTTTCAAAATTTGGTAGGTCTGTTGGTCACTTAGCAATCTGAGAATTTCCTGGTTGTAATCATCCACATCTAGGATGACTATCCCCCCCCCCTTGTCAGCCGGTTTAATAACGACTGTACGATCTTCCTTTAATTGTTTGAGAGCTTGTCTCTCCTTTAGGTTCAGGTTCTGTTCACTTGGCTTAGGTTTTTTTATTTTGTTAACATCGTTCATTACCATTTTTTCAAAGGTTGTCATCTCACCAGAGATGCAACACCTTGGAAAAAACGTAGACTTCTCCCTTAAGTCGGTGTGTATAGTTGTGGTTACAGGAGGAGTGTCATGGTTGTCACTAATAGGATTTTTGAGAAAGAATTTTTTTAAGCAAAGTTTTCTCTTAAATCTATTCAGATCCAAATATACGCTGAATTTATCAATTGATTTTGTAGGGGCAAATTTGAGTCCTTTAGTTAGTAATTCGGTTTCTGGTTTCGTTAAATCTCGTTTAGAGAGGTTGAAGATTCCATTCTTCTTCGGGGTATTTCTCTCCTTTCTTTTTTGTATCCGTATCCCTCCTCTACTTCCCCTTCCTCCAAACTGCGTCTCCGTTTCCCTGGTGACGCCTGGTATACGGGGGTTTCTTTGTAACGTCCCCTCATATGCCTGTGACAAAAATCCTCATCATTTTGGGGAATACTTAGCGGTTGAAACCTATTGTAGTTAGGGTGAGTGATTTCCTGACGTGTACTAATGTGCGTTCTACTCTCATGTGGCTTTCTAATGTACACGACTCCACAAATGTTTCTCCTTTCATGCTTAATTACGAATTCCAATCCACATCCCTGCCTAAACTGTCCATTTCTTCCACTGTCCCAGATGCCTCCGCTCTGGTCAATCAACTAACACAAGGATTTCTCCGTGCTCTAAAATCACTACAGGATAGTTAACGCCTCTATAAACTGTATGCAGACCATGGCAAAAGAATCCCACCTTCATATCTAGTTGATCAACTTGTCTGGTTATTCGGCCAAGATCTAAAATTACCCTGCCCTTTCAAGAAGTTGGGTCCTAAATACATTGGTCCATTTCGTGTTAAGAAGATCATCTCATCCGTCGCAGTTCAAATGGATCTACCTCCTCAATACCGTTTCCATCCAACCTTTTAAAGAAAATACCTTCCCAGATCGGGTCATCCCTCCTCCAGCTCCTGTGATTGTCGCTGGGGTACCTGAATATGAAGTACAGGACCTCCTTGACTCCTGCATTCAAAGAGGGATTCTTGAATATCTACATAGTTACATAGTTACATAGTTACATAGCTGAAAAGAGAGTTGCGTCCATCGAGTTCAGCCTTCCTCACATATGTTTTTTGCTGTTGATACATTGGAAGGCATACAGTCCAGAAGAGAGGTCCTGGTAACCTGTAAGTAACATCAGTGCTCCTCACCTACTCTGAAGGTTCCATCTCCAACAACCTTCTCGTCCTGCTCCTTGTAGTCTCCGGAGGCAACTCCTTATACGGGGTGTACTATCAGGACCTCGCTGCCACACTCACCTGCCTCGCGCTCCCGTGCCATGTCTCTCTCTCACTCCATGAGGATGCCGTGTCGAAACACGACCCTCCAGACAGCACGGTTTGCTCAACCACCCACGCCGACCGCTCACGTGCATATGAACGCCACATCTGTTAATGCAAATGCCACTTGCTGACACAGGAGACAGGACGCTGCCGCTTCTCACACACGACGACACAGAAGACAGAGCTTTGGGAGAATCAAAGGGTGTGCGTGCGCTGAAGCAGATCATTTTAAAGGTACAGGAGGTGGAGACCAGTGAGGAGCTACAATGAACAAGACCATCCTCTCTCCCCATTTAAACCACACACACACCCTTGACTCCTCACTCAATTCTACTTTGCTCCTGATAGTTTAAAGACCTTTAGGGACTATTCTGTTGTATCCTGATTTTGACCCTTGCCTGTAGCATAACTTCTGAACCTGTGTTGCCTGTCCTGACCTTTGGCTTCCCTGACTACTCTCTTTTGTACTGCAAACTTGGTCCATTGCCTACAACGGTCTTCTGCATCTTGGGCTCTGTCTACTAAACACTGAACCCAACAGTGTGTGTGTATATGTATGTGTGTGTGTGTGTGTGTGCAAAGGGTACATTGTGTGTATGTGTGTAAGGGATGCAGTGTGTGACTGTGTAATTGTATGTGTTGGGGGGGCAGATTAAAGCAAATATATGTTGTTTTATTTAATAAAGAGTGGGGAAAGAGTGAAAGGTTCTCACTAGTGAGTTGTGATCCAACATATGCAAAGACACTGCATGTCTTTTACTAAGAAGCAGAGTTAGAAAATACTGATCATGTGTAACCACATACCACCAGCGGTACCTTTTCTACTTATCCTACTGCCACCATCATTAGGTAGAACAGGTGGGATGGTGAGTATAGTGTCTTTAGTTGAAAGAGATAGATTGGACAAGAACAGTTAAACCCTTCACCATCTGGTGAATTAAAATAATAACATAAATATGAACATTATTAGATTTGCGTTGTGCTTCTTTGCCACTGCGGATGCTTTGCAAATTGAAAGCTTCTTTGCTCAGTATTATACAGTGTGTGACAGTTTATTACACAAATTAACCCTACCTGCACTGTGTGACATGAGTCATTTTTATTTTAAAATGAATTCTTAAATGTTGTGTTGGTGCTGGTTGTTGTAATGGTTTTGAATGGTTTTCGTTGTAGTGGTTTAGTTTTACCCTGCCTGGCATTAGTCTTGCAGTGTGGCTATGTCTGCTACCTCCACAGACCAATTTGGGATAAGCTATGGCACTGTTTTATTTTACCACACTTAAAGACTGTCACTAATACTACAGACTGGATGTAAAGCTTTGTTCTTCTCAGATAGGAAGGGGTGCGTCAATTGACCACTGACATTTTCTGTTTGTTTGTTTTTTTAAAACTTTTTTATATTAATGATATATTTGAAAGTGAAGTGAAGACAAAAGTGACCTTTTCTAAATAACACAGCCTATATATTTCAACAGGATCCAGCTTCTTGATATGTTGCTGCTGTGTGATAAAAAAGTGGTTTCAAGAAAATCATATTACATGACTAGAATGGCTAGGTAATAGTATGTGGATCAAAGAAGTGTGTTAGTCAAAACTGCAACCAAGGAGTAAAAAGACAATAGATAGAAGCACCTGGTGAACTAATACACTTGGCTCACTCCAAGAGACGCCATTTGCAATGGCGGCAAAAGCCTAACCAAGTACTAACAGAAATGATGAGAAGCTATGAAATATATTTTATCATGGTTTTGAGTTGCATTACTGTTGTGGTTTCTTGGTTTTGGATGTATTAGTTTGCACGATTCAAAAGGGATTCACAATAACTGCTGTGTTAAACTTTTAGGAAAATCAAGATGGCTGCCGACCATGTGCTTCAAAGAGCATTAAGATGGCCACCAGTCATGTGTCCCGGTGTAACCTAGTTACACAAACAATAGAGTTAAAGGGACTCTCCAGTGCCAGGAAAACATATTGCAGGTCCCCTCTCCCTTCCATCCCCCATCCCAAGTTGCTGAAGGGGGTTAAAACCCCTTCAGTGACTTACCTGCATCCAGCGCCTATGTACCTCGGTGCTGGGTCAGGGTCCGCCCATGCGCCTCTCCCGCCAACGTCATGCGGCGGGGGAAACCTATTGAGCATGCACGACCGCCGGCGGGGGAGACCTAATGCGCATGCACTGTAAATGTAGAACCATTGCTCAATTAAAGGGACTCTCTAGTGCCAGGAAAATAAGCCGTTTTCGTGGCACTGCAGGTCCCCTGTCCCTCCCACCCCCCATCCCATGTTGCTGAAGGGGTTAAAACCACTTCAGTGACTTACCTGTATCCAGAGCGGATTTCCCTCGACGCTGGGTCAGGGTCCGCACACGCTCCTCCCCCATCAACGTCATGCGGCGGGGGAGACCTATTGAGCATGCGCGGCCACTGGCGGGGAGATCTAATGCATTAGACCTTCCCATAGGAAAGCATTGAAAAATGCTTTCAATGCTTTCCTATGGGGATTTCAGCGACGCTGGAGGTCCTCACATAGCGTTACACTTTTCATGTGCTATAAACAGTTTTATGAAAACTGCAATAATTACACTTGCAGGGTTAAGGGTAGTGGGAGCTGGCACCCAGACCACTCCAATGGGCAGAAATGGTCTGGGTGCCTGGAGTGTCCCTTTAACCCCTTAAGGACACATGACGTGTGTGACATGTCATGATTCCCTTTTATTCCAGAAGTTTGGTCCTTAAGGGGTTAATGGAAGCCCACATATATTTACAAGCATTCAAAACCAACCCTTTTATTTTGTACAGCTATAAATTTAGGTTATTAGCTGCATAAGGTAGTTATATTTTAACATATATTTTAACATGTAAAGACTAAATGACAATCACTTATAGCAAACGATACTGTTTTATAAAAATATGGTAAAGAAAATCTAACAAATATTAATAAAGATGTTCTAGCTAAACACTTGTAATGCTAACTAGACAATTATCCTTTGCATTACTAATCGTATAATACGATAAAAAACATGGGCCTAGAGCACATACTTGTAGCCTTAGAAAATTAGTAACGCTGGCTGTGCCCCTGTACTGCTACATCGCTGCAACCCCAACAAACTCCAAAAACTAACTGCAAATCTCAACAAAAGAGCTTCACAATAACCAAAGTAAACTGTCCCTCCTTCCAGCCTATTCCCTATCCATCAATCTGCCTCCTGACTCTGAACTGGTTAGTTAATTAACGTTTTCAGTGCTTAAAAATTGCATTTTGGAACCCCCTGGGAGTGCAATATACCTGGTCCTGGAGTGTCCCGGTGCAGCTGGAGCACCTGATATCGGGTGGGCCGGGTCCTGGTGAGATGCTCCGGGGCTGGGGAGACTGAGGCCTACCTGGGAGGGGAGTGGGGCAGACGGCCGCTGCCTCGCTCTCCACACCGGCAACGACTGAGGGGGTTATCCCGGCCCCACCAGGCAGACAACATCCTGGCAGTGCTATTGGGCAACTCAGCGCCGACAGCTACCACGTGGCCATGACAAAATGGCCAACAGAGATGCACTTAACCTGTAAACCGCTGAAGGAGAGCTCCCACGGGACGCGGCCAGAGCTACGACCACCCAGGGCATTTAAATGCAATCACAACGAGGCAGCAAAGGAGACCTGCGGTTCTGCCAACTACCCAAACTGCAAGCAGACCTACTCACCAGCAGCAGACCCAGCGCCTACATTAACCGAGCGCCATCTGCAGCGGATCCAAAGCAGCCCGCAACCACAGACCCATGACCAAGGCTGTGACTTACCCAACAAGTGAGACAGACCTCCTCACCGGAGCTACATCCCCCTGCACTCATGGACCAGCGAGACCCCGCAAGGCATCCGCTGACGACATCACTATCAGGCAGCCGCGAGGACTCAGAGACTGTACTCTCTGCTGGGTGCGCTTGCAAACCACAACCTCAGGGGAACTCGACAAACACAGCTCCTGCTTCAAGCCCACACAGGGAGATGGGTGATTACCTTCCTATAGGGACTGTCATATCCTTCTATAAATACAACCTAGTCTCAATGGCAGCTGAGTATTCCACAATGTCTTTGATACTGGAGAAACTGACGGAAGCCAAGCACAGAGAGATGGACACAGGTTTCTTCAGGAAGGAAGAGATTCTTTATTTGGTTCACCGATCGGGACTCAGAGGGACTAATGTCACCAAAATACAACAAGTTCTGAGCCCCGGACAATAGTGCAGGCTCCTTATATAGGCACATAACTCCTCCCATATTAAGCTACAACCGCACATTCTCTTAACCAATCAAAACAAATAAGAACTAACTTCCTGCTTGACCGCATGGCTTGTCCAGCACAATGGAGGAGGGGAATACTACATCCTGTATTCTCGCACATGCTCCGTACACTACTGATCGTATCTTGCCACGTGCAACCAACCGACCGATACGTCAGCATATGCACGTACACATGCCACGTGGTAATCTCGGCCTACTAAATTTATTTTTACCGAGATTCCACCACATTCCCCCCTTTGATGCCTCTTGATATTTCACAATTACTTGAGGCATCACTTAACCTTGGTTTGCATACACCTCAGGTTACCATGAACCAGACCAGACTTTTCCTATGATGTGAATCCCTCAACACTCCTCTTCCTGCATTGGTTCTCCCTGATCTAGAGCCTCATATTTATATATGGCCATTATCTGTGCTGCAGCCTTCCTTTCTGCTATATTTTCTATCAGGCTTTGCACAGACCTAACTACTAAGGGAATAAGACAAGGCAGGAGCAGACACAACATTAAAATCAGTATGACTCCGCCTACCAATGCCTTAAGCCCTCCAAACTGCTCATACCAGTTACCAAACCAACTACTTGGATTGTACCCTTTCCATACCTGAGTAGGCACATGCGCTAGTTTAACCATATGGCTAGTAAGCTCAGCTATTGCTTGCCCTTCGTCATCTATTTGAAGACAGCAATTGCTCAGGTTAAACTTCCCACATACACCTCCCTCTACTGCCAATAGGTAATCCAAGACTAATCTATTTTGGTACACTGCTGTCCTCATCCTGGTATTATGCTTCGCTAGAAGATTGAGCGCTTGTGAGGTCTCATTAGTAATTATCTCAACCACCGCCTGTAACCTTATAATGCAGTTGAGCATATAAATTGGGGATCTATATCCGAAAGTACCATCCTCTGCCCATGTGGCTGGCCCATAATAATCTATAATACGCTGGGGAGGCCATTCATCATCTTCCCAGGCGCCTATCTCTATGGGTCCCCTTTTCTTCCTATGATTCACATCATACACTTTAACACCCAAAGTCTCACCTGTTTCAATAGGTAACAAGAAGAAGGATGGTTTGAGCATACCCAACACACATGCCCCTTCCCAGTCCTGTGGCAACTCCGAATAGGCCTTCTTACCACAGATCCAGTGCAAATTTGCTGGGGCTTTCCAAGTAGATGCGATAGATAAATCAAACCATACGTCCTTTAAATTGGCATATCTTGCAAACGGGTTAGATGGTTCTGAGACATTTGAAGCCGACCACCAAGTTGTATTCTTTGTATCATCATCATAAGCTTTTTGCCCTAGACAAGTTAACTCTCCTACAGAAGTATTAAACATCATTCCTTTCCTTGCTATGCAAACATAACCTATGATGGAGGTCTTTAATCTCCACTCAGATTTACCTCTAACACTCATCTGATAATCGGCTTGTGAGGATATTAATTGTTCAACTGCCTCAGAACCGGACATTACCTCCTTTGCTTCCCAAGGCCATTGGTCTCCCATGTTAGTACCTCCACACACATAGCAGTTGGTTACATTAAGACTACCGGCAATACTTTCAGCTAAATCTATGAACAGGTTTTTAGCGTTATGGGGGATCTTATTATCTATACTCATCTCTTCATAAAACAAATAGAATACCTGATGAGTTTGGAAGGTTACCGTATCGGTCTCTATCCCTATAAACAATACTGTCCCAGGGTCTAAACCCGTCCCATATATTTGAAACCCAAATAAGTTACCATATCTATCTAAGAATTGGTCAGGATTATTTATAAGAATATGGACTGGATTGCATTCCATAGATTTACAGTATGGATTGGTAGGCAACTTAGTCACAATCATGTCCTTGTCTGCTGTCTGTTCCCAAGTTGCCCACCCCACACAAGACCAATATGGGCAAAAATTATAATCCCTATTTGGGCATCTAGGACTCACATACTTATTTTTACTACTGGGAGAAATATATTTATCATTAGACCCATACGTTCTCTCCCATCTAAGATCCCCACATACATTCCACGGCTTTCTACCACTTGATATTGCTTTACATGCATCAAATAGCAGAACACCCGAAGAATGTACGGATTCTAACACTGTTTTATTTATTAGGGTCCCCTGAGGATCTCCATTCCTGAGAGTCAACCAAATTGTACGGGGATGATACTCTGGATTGAAGCACTTAGGTTCTCCTATCCCTAAATGGCATACACTATACTCTACATTTAAGTATCTACACCTAGACACATCACCTTTACACTCATATTGCGAATGCCAAATTAGGGTCTGGGAAATATGATTACCTGTTCTTGTAGTCTTAATGCATACCTCACAGCTAGGAGTGTCGGTACCTCTACCTTCCTGAATATAAAAATACATATAGATAAACATTATCACAAATACATCTTTCGTCGGCTGCATCCTCAGTCTTCGTCCGTGCGATGGCACCTCAGCTTCCAGGAGGTAAGGGCTGTAGGGAATGGAGTTCTGCTCGTCTTCACAGGGGTCCCTTCGAGACTTTCCTGGCTTTTAAATTACACGTCGGTGAGCGGACAGGCTTTATTATGGCCGTCTAAACACTCACTTACCAATCTCTGAAACAATAACATTTGTAATCCACAAGTTTTCCTCGTTACGCCGACTGAGTCGTGCGCTTTAACCGGATCTTGCAGGGATTCTCTGGATCTGATGTAGCTTGCCAAGAATCTACCGCTGCTGGTTTAACCCTGGAGTGATGAATCCACGGAGTCACTTCAGCCACTTTTATCGCTGTAGGGGTAGACAAAAGAACAACATAAGGACCTCTCCACTTGGGCCCTAACGGTACATTATTCCACTCTTTAATCCACACTTGGTCTCCTGGGTGGTAACTATGAACAGGGGGATAAATATTCACAGGTAATCTATCTTGTACCCATTTCTCTACCTCCTCCATAGTCTTACCCAACTCTACAACCTGCTGCCGGGTAATTCCTTCTCCCAACTGACTCAAATCCCCCCTTAAGTTACCAAGTACGGGAGGTGGACGCCCATACATGATTTCAAAAGGAGAGAGACCCATCCTTCTGGTAGGTGTACTGCGAATTCGCAACAGAGCTATGGGCAAAAGAACGTTTCACTTAAGTTGGGTTTCCTGACACATTTTTGCCAACTGGTTAGTTCTATTAATAGTTCTATTCATTCTCTCTACTTTACCAGAACTCTGAGGTCTATATGCCGTATGAAGTCTCCACTTTGTACCAAGCATATGAGTCAGTTGTTGTAGGCACTGATGAACAAAAGCTGGACCATTGTCCAATCCTATAGAGCAGGGTAGTCCATATCGGGGTATTATTTCTCGTAGCAGGAATCTCACGACTTCTCCTGCTTTCTCAGTACGAGTAGGACATGCTTCTACCCAGCCTGAATAGGTGCGCACAACTACTAGTAGGTAGCGATGTCCACCAGATTTAGGCATTACTGTATAGTCAATTTGTAGATCGGACATAGGGAGTCCCCCCATATACTGAACTCCTGGTGGCTTTACTGGTCCTTGCCTTGCATTATTTTTAGCACACGCTACACATCTTCGTACAATGGCTTGAGTTAAGTTGGACAATCTTGGTATGTAGAAATGTTTTCTGAGAGATTCTTCTGTACTATCTCTTCCAGAATGTGTCCCGTTATGATAGTTTTGGACGATTTCTACCGCTAGTGATGCTGGAATAACTATTCTCCCATCTTCTAACTGATACCATTTGTTCTCCAAATACTTTCCAGGTTCAGTCTTTAACCACTCCTCTTCTTGAGCTGTATAAACCGGAGTCCATTGAGACAGTGGAGTTGGAATAAGAGCAGCTATATGTTCCACATATTCCTGTCTTCCTGATTCAGCGGCACGCTTAGCTGCATTATCTGCCATCCGATTTCCTTTGGTTACATCACCATCTCCTCTCAGATGCGCTCGACAATGTATAATACCGACTTCTTTCGGTTCCCATACTGCTTCCAATAGTTGTAGTATTTCAGCTGTGTACTTGATTTCTTTGCCCTCTGAATTCAATAGTCCTCTTTCTTTATACAAAGCTCCGTGGGCATGAGTGGTTAAAAATGCATACTTGGAGTCCGTGTAGATGTTCACTCTTAAACCTTCAGCCAATTGTAACGCTCGTGTCAGTGCTATCAATTCTGCCTTTTGTGCTGATGTTCCTTTTGACAGTGGCCGAGCTTCTATCACCTTATCTATCGTCGTTACTGCGTATCCTGCATAGCGAATCCCTTCTTTCACATAACTACTGCCGTCTGTATAATATTGGACATCGGGGTTCTGGATGGGAAAATCACGAAGATCTGGTGTGACGAAACTAATCTCGCCACTGGGCCCTGGAGAAGCCTGTTTGCTAGCCTCCTACCTACTGACTATGGCCCCTGGGTTATTTGGGGCATATTGTACTGTATATGGCTGCTACTGGCCATTTAAAATCATCTATGGACAGATTGGGACTTTTGGGACTACTGTCCCTTTAAGACTGTGAAGCATATTCAGTATATTGCCTTTCATATTATATATGTATTCATATATGTGTTAAGTTTAACCTGGGTGATTTGTATGCAGCATTCATCTGATTGTTCGGTAGAATCACTCCATTCAGCATATTGAGTGAAACTACCGAACAACCAGACCACCCAGGAATGAGTGTGCCTCCAATTACCGTTTGCAACAATGTTGCAAACGGGTAATTGGCAATCAGTGCAGTGTGGTCTGTGTCCTCTGGGTGGCCGCCATTCGGGAGCCGAACACGTGGTGGCGGCCATCTTCAACTACCGAACAGCGGTGTTTTGTCGTCGAGCGTCTGGAACTAAAATCGGACACTCGACTAGGCAAACACCGCTGAGACCTCCAGACTTCCAGGATTTCGTGGGGAAACTACCGAACGGCCCGCCGTTCGGTAGAAAGAAACTCACGAACTAGGGGATTCATGCGAATCCCCCTTAGTCTCTATAACACCAGTAATTTGTCTGTTTCATTCACTTGTTTGTGACCGACCGCAGGGCCAAAATGCATGGAACTGTTTTCGGATACTTTACCCATGCGGTCGGTCAAATCTTTGGAACCCCATATCTCCCGAACCATTCATCCGAATAACTTGAATTTTGGATATGTTGTCCCCCTGAATAAGGGCTATCCAGCGATGCTGGATTTAAAGGTGTGCCCCCTGTTTTTGGGGTACATCCAGAACTTGGCTGGAAAAGTGGACCGGATAATTGGGTTTAATGTTATCTGAGGGGAGGGGATGTGTGGGCTGAACCATGTATGTGATTGGTCAATTTCATCCTCCCCTGGGAGTGTCCTGTATGTACCTGTTTGTGAATAAAAGCCAGGCTGGATGAGCCAGGCCAGAGTTCCTGCTTAAACCCTCAAAGTGGAGTGTCGTCTCATTATTGGGGGGAGGATTCGTTGTATGCTGTTCCAGTTTGACTGCTAGGAGTGTAAACCTATCGTATGGTTTTTCCTATTCGGCTGTATACAGCATTCATATGCTAGAGAGGATTTCTATGCTTCTCAGAGTCGGTGGTTGTGGTGTCTGCTGCAGTGCTTGAAGTCCTCAGGAGCGCTAGGAGCATCCATTAATGGAGGTACTCAGTCGGGGTGCCAGGCGATCCGTTACATCTGGTCTACTTGAAAATACTTCATCCATCACTTCCAAACAATCGTGTTGACTTTCAGTAGGTTGCGGCAGAAGGGTAGCTGGATTTAAGGTATTTACAGTCTCTAAATGCACTCTTGGGTTTTCACACAACATTGCTTGATACTTGGTCATACGGCTGTTACTAAACCAATGATTTCCTTTGTAATCCAACAACGTCTGTACTGCATGTGGAACTCGTACATAAAGTTCTTGACCCAGAGTGAGTTTATCGGCTTCAGCTACCAGCAGGGCGGCTGCAGCTACGGCTCTAAGACAAGGTGGAAGACCGCTGGCCACTGCGTCCAGTTGCTTAGACATGTAGGCAACAGGTCTTTGCCATGATCCCAAGTACTGTGTCAATACTCCCATAGCCATTCTTCTTTGCTCGTGTACATACAGGTAGAATGGTCGTGTGTGATCAGGTAGGCTTAATGCTGGGGCACTCATCAAAGCCCTCTTCACATCTTCAAATGCCGTTTGCTGTTCTTGAGTCCATAGGAAGGGGTCTTGTTCTGTACCCTTGATAGCTGCATACAGAGGTTTCGCCAATATCGCATAACTGGGAATCCATATCCTACAGAAGCCTGCTGCCCCCAAGAACACTCGCACTTGTCTTCTATTCTTGGGTGTTGGTATTTGGCACACAGCTTCTTTTCTCTCTGGCCCCATTATTCTTTGACCTTCAGAGATATGGAATCCCAAATATTTGACAGTTGGCAGACACAACTGAGCCTTCTTCCTAGACACCTTGTATCCTGCCTTCCAGAGAATGTGTAGTAGATCGTGTGTTGCTTGCTGACATATTTCTCTTGTAACTGCTGCTATCAACAAGTCGTCTACATATTGTAATAATACACACTCTCCTGGGATGGACTTGAAATCCAGTAGATCTTGACTCAGAGCTGAACCAAATAGGGTCGGTGAGTTTTTAAACCCTTGGGGCAGTCTTGTCAAAGTCATCTGGCGTTTCGAGCCCGTTACAGCATTTTCCCATTGG
Organism: Pelobates fuscus; assembly: GCF_036172605.1. Taxonomy (NCBI): domain Eukaryota; kingdom Metazoa; phylum Chordata; class Amphibia; order Anura; family Pelobatidae; genus Pelobates; species Pelobates fuscus. Next base: position 58,699,267 of record NC_086327.1, read on the forward strand.
AAAGCGAAGATACATTGGCTTTCTGCGGCAATTCGGAGGCAAAAGAAGGCATCTTTGAGGTCTAAGACTGTAAAATAGGTAGCCCCGCCCAGAATTAAAGCAAGCAGGTTATACGGATTGGGCACAACTGGGTGTATACTGACAACCGCATCATTGACTGCTCTCAAGTCCTGCACAGGACGATACTCATCTGTACCGGGCTTTTGAACAGGCAGCAATGGGGTGTTCCAGGGGGAAGTACAGAATTTTAGGATACCATACCGTATGAACTTATCCAGATAAGATTGAATATTTTTCTTAGCCTTCTGCGGGATGTGATATTGCCGTAGGCTCACTGGATAAACCCCAAGCTTTAGTTCGATTCGAATGGGTGGAATATTGCGGGCCAGTCCTGGTGGGTTGTTCTCTGCCCAAACTCCTGGTATGTTGAATAAGGATTCATCACTCTTAGGGTTTTGGCTAGTCAACGCTGTATAAAGTCGCCACTCTTCTTCCTTTGGTACGGATAATGTCATAATACCTGAAGGTCCATTAAACTTTAAGGATGTTGTTCCGTTTGGTAGGAACGTAATCTGCGCTTGTAATTTGGATAGCAAATCACGTCCCAACAATTGGACTGGACATTCAGGCATGTAAAGGAATTGATGTTTTACTACGTGGCCTCCCAATGTACAGAGTCGACTTTTAAGAACCGGTTTTGCAGCACTCCTTCCAGTTGCTCCTATTACGGTAATAGTTCTTCCAGATGGAGGAGCAACTAGGTCAGTCACCACCGAATGTTCAGCACCAGTGTCAATCATGAATGCACTCCTTTTTCCCCCTATTGACACATCGACCATAGGCTCCGCTCGACCAAGGGGGATGGAGCCCGGTCGGTATCAATAGCTCTCCATGACCGTGTCAGCCAATCCTACAAAGTCCCTATCTTCTCTATCGCGGGACCTTTGCGCTGTGGGATAGTATCTGTCTTCTCTTACACTTCCTCTGTTACTACTATTACTCCCTCCGGGACCTCCTCTACCTCTCGCTCTGCCTCTAAAGTTTCCATAACCTGCCCTGGGTGGGTCTCTCTCGTATTGCTCTCTTTTTGGACACTCGCTTCTCCAATGCCCTTCTTCTCTACAATACGCGCACTGATTCCTACTCAGGGGTTCCCTATTCCACCTACTATCGCCTCTATCTGGGCCCCGTCTATCTACGCCTGCGATCGCTACCGCTAGCATATCCGCCTTTTTACGCATCTTGCGCTCTTCCTCTTTCTTACTTTCTGATTCCCTATTCATATACACCTTATTTGCTACCTCCATTAGTTGGGTGATGGACATTCCTGCGAACCCTTCTAACTTCTGTAGCTTGCGCTTAATATCTCCGTAAGCTTGGCTGACAAAGGCAGAGTTTACCATTCGGGAATTCTCAGTGTCTTCCGGATTAAAGGGGGTATACAAACGGTATGCCTCCAATAATCGGTCATAAAAGACACTAGGCGCTTCATCACTTTTCTGAATCACCTCAACCGTCTTCGACATATTTATGGCTTCCTTCCCTCCGGCTTTCATGCCAGCAATTATAGCGTCTCTATAGGCTTTTAGTTGAACCATATCTGCGCCATTAACATCCCATTCAGGATCAGCATTAGGATAATGAGTTGTGGCCCATGCTCCTGGATTTGCTTGGTTTAACCCCTTAAGGACACATGACGTGTCTGACACGTCATGATTCCCTTTTATTCCAGAAGTTTGGTCCTTAAGGGGTTAAAGTACGGGCTTCTTCCTCCAGTGCTTTAATAGCCGCTTGGTTTATCCTAGTCCTCTCCTCGTTGTTAAACAATGTCATTAATAATTGCTGGCAATCAGCCCAAGTTGGATTATGCGTCTGGACTATCGAGGTGAACAGGTCGGTCATGGCTTGTGGCTTTTCAGTATACAAGAAATTGTGGGTCTTCCAATTCAAGAGATCGGTAGTCGTGAACGGGACATATACGAAGACTGGGTCAGCATACACCATTTGACCTAATTCATTAAGGTAGGCTGACCCAGGATTCAAATGAACAGGCATCTGGTAATGTTTAGGTTTTTGGGTTCCAGTCAGTTGTCGGGTTAGTATAGGGCTTCGTGGAGGGGCGTCAGTTAGAGGTTCCGGTCGGGGGGTAATAAGACGTGCGGATAGAGAAGCTTTATCATGGGGAAGGCTGGTGAATAAAATATTCCGAGCCGGGCTAGAGGAAGCCTGACCGGAAGCTCGAAATGGCGCCAAATCGGGATAGGTGGGCTTAATGGGGGCTGGTACCGGAAGGGGAGGTTTAGTATAGCGTGGGGTGGATTCTGAGCTGGAGGAGGAAGTGGAAGTAGATGGGGACAACAGGGAAGGGGGTGTAGAACTTCCTGTACTTGTATCACTTCCCCTTGCAGAGAAATAAGGGGGCGGCATAGGGATCTCGGACTCAGGGGGCGTGTCCAAAATGGGCTTAACCGTGGTCCTAGTGGACAAACAAGTCCTGGCCACCATGAGGCGACATTGCTCCTCGTGGCATATTCGGACCCATCTTGGCAAGTCGTTTACGGCCTGCCTCCAACAATCAATGTATGGAAACTGTCCGTAAAGTTCAGGCCTACCTGATACAGCCACGTGTACACGCTGTACCAGATTTGGATCTAAACTGCCACGTGGCGGCCATGCCACAACCAAAGTAGGCCATTCCCTAGTGCACAAAGTGATCAAACGTGCAGGAGACATTTTAACCCCAAAATCACATACTGTGAATCCCTTTTTAAAATTCTTTACCATACATCCTAAGGGATCCAAAATCGTCGACTCCGACGCGCCCATACTTATCAATGGAGCGTCGTTGACAACGAATGCTATACACACACTCTATTCAACAGTCACACCCGTTCCTTCGGCAACAGCACCACGTGGTACAGTTACCAAGTGAAACGTACACAGTAACACAATAAAAACACTAAGGGAATTCCCGTACACACACAGCTGTTACACCAGTCACTAAGTAATCAATATTATGCTCTTTGGCGAAACTATACCGTCACCCACGCTATAATTCTCTATATATGAATTACCCGTCTATAACACACCCCAGTAACATTGTCTTTTACAAACAGCAGTTACAGTACGGTTAGCATAGGTCAAAGTTCAATTTAAGGTCACAATACAATTATTAGTGGTTATGGTGTTAGACATGCAATAGACGACAATTATTAGTACTTATATGCAGTATCAGTAAATATACAGGGTTATGGTACCGTGCACTATAATACAGCAACACACTATTAACACTCTCGCTAGATGGCAGAGCTCACGCTATCTAACAAGATATACACTTTACTAAACAATCTTTATCACATATACAATCCCAACTAATCTATTGGCCAGTACCTTGATGGACTACCTAAAACTATCTACATCCGTTTTGGTTAGCCACACTGCCCAAGCACCACATATAGTGAACTAGAGGGCGGAATTTACAACAGAACCCTTTTAGTCTTTCTACTCTATCAATAGTCTAGTGGGTTCCAAATTTACACGCCTTCCCACTTAGCCAAGATAGGTTGAGAGCTAGCGGACCGAATTTACACAGACGCCGCTTAGTCTCCCCGTCCCTCCGACCTAGCGAACAAATTGTACACCCTAGAACGCTAGTCTAGACAAGACACTGGTGTCCGGCTAGGGCTATTTACACAGAACCCCGCCTGACTCCAAACCAAATCAAACGGTCTTACTAAAGAGCGTTCGATTGAGCGGTGCGCCTTCGCTCCTTCCCTCCGACAGAGGGGGCAGATTCCATACACAGATTAACCCCTTATGGGCCTACCGCACAATCAGTATACCCCTAGTGGGTCCGCCGTCTAAAACAGCGGTCGTCTTACCTCCTCGTTCCTGAACCTGAGTTCACACTCATCGACGGGGACACCCCAGCACTTACTACGTAGAGGCCGATGATCTCCTGGACAACAGACCAGTGGCGCCGAGACGAAGGGAGGTCCACGCAGAAGTTCAAGGGTGCAGCCGTAGAGAACGTGGGCAAAGATAGACCGTCTCACGCCTCTGCTTCTCAGCTACCGTTGAACGATGAGCTTCCCGGCCAATGCACCAAATGATACCGGAGAAACTGACGGAAGCCAAGCACAGAGAGATGGACACAGGTTTCTTCAGGAAGGAAGAGATTCTTTATTCGGTTCACCGATCGGGACTCAGAGGGACTAATGTCACCAAAATACAACAAGTTCTGAGCCCCGGACAATAGTGCAGGCTCCTTATATAGGCACATAACTCCTCCCATATTAAGCTCCACCCGCACATTCTCTTAACCAATCAAAACAAATAAGAACTAACTTCCTGCTTGACAGCATGGCTTGTCCAGCACAATGGAGGAGGGGAATACTACATCCTGTATTCTCGCACATGCTTCGTACACTACTGGTCGTATCTTGCCACGTGCAACCAACCGACCGATACGTCAGCATATGCACGTACACATGCCACGTGGTAATCTCGGCCTACTAAATTTATTTTTACCGAGATTCCACCACATCTTATTACATATTTTCTTGCAAATGTTACATGTCCTTGTATTGTGCTCCAGACTAAGGCGCGAAACAAGTTTCAGCTTAGCCTACTTTGCATAATAGTTGATTGCCTATTTAATTGTAAGCTGTCAAGACACATGTCTTAGTAGAACAGTATTGAGTAACGAGTCCTAGCTCAACCGCTTACCTACAACCTTAAAATGCCCTAGCCTGTCACATAGTCTCATAGAGATCCTGCCTGTGTTAAACTATACCTAATCCTGTACACATAGAATCGATAATCTTCAGTAGCCTAGCATGTCCTATACACGTAAAACTTACAATTACATTATTGTCACAGAAGACTAGTCTTACACTATGATATGATCTGTTAGAAAAGCAATGCCATAAACCTTACCATACTCTTACACGTAAGTAAATCTGTCATAGGCACGACTAGCCTAGCAAGTTTAATACGAACTACCAGTGTTACACAGTCTGTTATTTTCATGTTTAAAAAAAAAATTGTGCTGTCTAAACTGCCACACTTTGAAATGTTATGAAAAAGCCTGCAGCTGCTGTCGTGGCTTTGCACGCTTGATGTTACTACATGCACAAGTAAAAATAAAGAAATAAAGAATTTAAAAAAAAAAAATGGTAGTCATATTTCATGTCCTTAACAATTACATTCTACAGAATTAAATTATATGTCTAATGATATATAATGGCATTTAATGGTATTATTCTAAAAAAGACTAATGTTATGAGCGATCAAACATGAGAAATACAAATCTTCCATAAAGTTTCCCAAATGTGACCACTAGTGCATGTTCATAATCTAATTGACAAGTTCAAATTGGCATCAGAAAACAGCCCCTGCTTCCCCACCTACCACTACACTGCCCCTGCTTCCCCACCTACCATTACGCTACTCCTGCTCCCCCACCCACTACAAAACAACCCCTGCTCCCCACCTACCACTCATACCACTACGCTCCCCCTGCTCCCCACTACTACTAAAAAGCCCTGCTCCCCCACCTACTATCAAACAGCCCCTGCTCCATAACGCTGCCCTTGCTCCCCCACCAACTACCAAACACCCTCGGCTCCCCCACCTACCACTACACTGTGCCTCCCCCCACCTACTACCAAACAGCCACTGTCCCCTACCTACCACTACACTGCCCCTGCTCCCCCGCTTGCTTCCCCACCTAGCACAACACTGCCCCTGCTCCCCCACCTACTTCAAACAGCTCCTCCTCCACCACCTACTACCGAAAAGCCCCCACCTACCACTACACTGCCCCTGCTCCCCCACCTACCACAGCTGCACTCCCACCTACTACCAAACAGCCCCTGCTTCCCACCAACTACCAAACAGCACCTGCTTTCCCACCTACTACCTAACAGCACCTGCTTTCCCACCTACTACCAAACAGCCCATGCTCCCCATGTACCTCTACACTGCCCCTGCTCCCCCACCTACCAAACAGCCCCTACTCCCCACCTCCCACTATACTGACCCTGCTCCCCCACCTAACAGTGTGCTGCAGTTGCTCCCACACCTACTACTAATCATCCCCTGCTCCCACACCTACTACTGAGACAGCTACTTATTTTAACTGTGAATGTCACAATACTGTTAGCTGTTACTGCAATAAAGTTCACATATTTGTATTCAGCGATTTCTTACAGGTAAAACAGTATCCCCAATGTACAGGATTTATGGTGTTTTGGAAAGTTACAAGGTCAAATATAACACATTACATTTTTCAGTTTATACACATTGAAATTTGCCAGACTGGTTATGTTGCCTTTGAGACCAAATGGTATTTCTCATTCCTGGGCTACCATACGGTCTCAAAGGCAACATAACCAATCGGGCAAATTTCAATGTGAAAAAAAGGAAATTCAAGTCTTATATTTGACTCAGTAACTTTTAAAAACACCATAAAACCTGTACATGGGGGTACTGTTATACTTGGGAGACTTTGCCAAACACAAATATTAGTATTTCAAAATAGTAAAATGTAGCACAACAATTGTATCGTCGGTGAAAGTACTGTTTGTGTGTGAAAAATGCAAAAAAATTTTTTACGGCCGATATCATTGTTGTACTGTTTTTAAATGCTAATATTTGTGTTCTGAGTAAAACAGTACCCCCCATGTACAGGTTTTTTGGTGTCCTAGAAAGTTACAGGGTTAAATATAGGGCTTGCGAGACAAATTCTATGGACTTTCTGCCTGGGTTGTCAGGCAGGTCCCTCAGATTGTAATTAATAATATGACTTGATTATGCAAAAATATTATATAAATATATTTGTAGAATTTAAATATGTATGTATATATATATATTTAGAGAGAGAGAGAGAGAGAGAGAGAGATCTAAATATAGATATATAGAAGGCTTGGCCTGTAATTGTGGGAGGTACATTTTTATCCCTATTTAAACCCCATTAGCCCCTACTCACCTGTGCTTTGTTTACTTCCGGTTCACGTGTTCCTGAAGTCATTCTCCACCCACCGGCAGTGCTTGGGGTCTGCATGTTAATCCAGTGTGAGTGTTCGTGGCGAGGTCCACTTCTCGTGAGTACAACTCCCCCCACTGATGCACATCATGCTCACCCGGCACACATGCTCTTCCGGGTCCACAGCCCCTCCGATCACCGGGCTGGGGTCGGGGGAAAGGAGGGGGCTGGCTCACACACACACTGACTGCCGCGATCCTCGTGCACCACCGGGTCACATAGGTACGCCCCCCCTCAGACGCACAGCAAGTTCTCTATACACAAAGGGACTTCTCGGATCTAGAGCCCTCCAATGAGGGGGCTTGGGCAGGGAGGAGGACTGGCACACACACACGCTGAATGCCGAGCCCCCCTCCCCTGGTTCACGCCAGTCACACTGGCACCACGATCTCCCCACCTCTCGCTCTATTTACCTCTCACATGGAGAGGTACCACAGTGTGTCACTCCCATCAGCCCCAGCTACCCCTCGAATTCTAAGATGCTCGTTTCAATTAACCCTCAAAGAACAGTCTTTCATCTGGTAGGCGGCCACGTTACTTGATAATTAGAGATGTCCTCTGTATGTACATTTAGGAGTAGAGTGTTTTATTTGATATGATGTTATAAACTGGTCTCCAGATATTTAAGTCAGCTTAAATTACACGTCCTGCTTTTAATGATTTAACGATTATTCGTAATTATTGCGTACACTGGGCTTTTAATCATATAAGCACTTTGGATATCTATTTCTCAGTACTTTGGTTGTATCTGGCTACCTTGTTTATTATTAAGTTTAACGATACAGTCAGGTTCATTCATAGTACGGCTATTCCATTCAGTTAGACTTGTTTCAGTTTCATTTGCCAGGTGGTCAGTCTGTTTGGCTTATGTCGCCACCTTGTGGTTTTACAATACTGGTCGGTAACTTTCTTTTAATATATTATAAACTTTTCATTTTTCATATATATGTTTCTTTTCTCTGGACCTTCATTTGGGGTATATTAATTGTCATGTATTAACTTACATAGTTACATAGTTACATAGCTGAAAAGAGACTTGCGTCCATCAAGTTCAGCCTTCCTCACATATGCTTTTGCTGTTGATCCAAAAGAAGGCAAAAAACCCAGTCTGAAGCGCTTCCAATTTTGCAACAAACTAGGAAAAAATTCCTTCTTGACCCCAAAATAGCAGTCAGATGTCTCCTTGGATCAAGCAGCTATTAGCCCACTAATTAGAAATTGTATCCCTGTATGTTATGTTTTTGCAAGTATTTATCCAATTGCAATTTAAACATCTGTATAGACTCTGACAAAACCACCTCTTCCGGCAATGAATTCCATATCCTTATTGCTCTTACTGTAAAAAAAACTTTTCTTTGCCTTAGATTAAATCTCCTTTCTTCAAGCCTAAATGTGTGACCTCGTGTCCTATGTATAGCCCTGTTTATGAATAGATTTCCAGATAATGATTTGTACTGGCCCCGAATATATTTGTATAATGTTATCATATCACCTCTAAGGCGCCGTTTTTCCAAACTGAAGAGATTTAAATTTTTTAACCTTTCTTCATAACTAAAATGCTCCATTCCTTTTATCAATTTTGTTGCTCGTCTCTGCACTTTTTCTAGTTCCATGATATCCTTCTTTAGAACAGGTGCCCAAAATTGCACAGCATATTCAAAGTGTGGTCTTACCAGCGATTTATAAAGAGGCAAACTTATATTTTCATCTCGAGAATTTATGCCCCTATTTATACATGACAAAACCTTACTGGCCTTAGCAACGGCAGATTGACACTGCATATTGCTACCTAATTTGTTGTCGATAACAATTCCCAAATCCTTCTCGTGTGTGGTTATCCCTAGTTCACTACCATTTAGGGTGTAAATTGCTTGTGCATTCTTTTTTTTTTTTTTTTTTATTCTTTATTTATAACAAGGTGAAACACCATTAGCACAATATACATATAAATACATCGCATTTGTAAAGACGTTAGCAAGATCCAGCGTGAGTGATGAGCAAATTGTTCAAAGTAAAGCATATGTTATTCGTAGCTTTGTTAATGTCTTCGGCACACTGGCCTCGAAGCGTCCATATATGTGCACGGTGTCTCTCCAATTTTCCATTAACATAAAATTCAAAAAGAACATGAATGGCTGCAGTACAGGAGGCATCTTGTTGTTAAGTATGCATATATAATCCCATATCTTACAGATTACATAGGGCCCTTTTACAGCCCCGCCAGGAGGGACGCTGATTGATATAGTTGCAGATGTCTAAGAATATCACTGAATAGTCGCGATCCCCATCAGTTAGGACAAGGCCCAGGCCAAGATAGAGAATAATGCGAAGTTAAAGCCATTCAGATAAGAAAGAAGTAGAGGAAAGAAAGAACAAAGAACAATACAGACAGAAAAAGCGGGGATAAAGAAAAGTATAGAAAAGAAGGTCAAGGGGGAGGGTGGGGGGGGGGAGGGAAGGGAGGTGTGAAGGGTAGGAAGGGTAGGAGTAGTCATCCGTCCTCAGCACCAGCCCATGAGGCCGTGCCCTCAATCATAGCCACGTCACCTATCCCCAAAGACCCGCTGTATCCTAGAGGCTCCCGAAGGTCCAGAGCAAAGAAACATATATATGAAAAATGAAAAGTTTGTAATATATTAAAAGAAAGTTACCGACCAGTATTGTAAAACCACAAGGTGGCGACATAAGCCAAACAGACTGACCACCTGGCAAATGAAACTGAAACAAGTCTAACTGAATGGAATAGCCGTACTATGAATGAACCTGACTGTATCGTTAAACTTAATAATAAACAAGGTAGCCAGATACAACCAAAGTACTGAGAAATAGATATCCAAAGTGCTTATATGATTAAAAGCCCAGTGTAAGCAATAATTACGAATAATCGTTAAATCATTAAAAGCAGGACGTGTAATTTAAGCTGACTTAAATATCTGGAGACCAGTTTATAACATCATATCATTCCATTAAATCCTCTGTAAGGGGAACATGACAGGTAAGCATCCTGTTCGCTAAAAGGTGACGGAAGAAAGGAGAACGGAGGCCCGGATCCTATTCCCTTATCGCCTATTCTCCCGCGCCACTATTTATCCACGGTGCCCAAACTTTATCAAATTTTGCCGTCGTGCCTCTGACCTTCGCTGTAAGTTTATCCATAAGGAACGTATCCTTAATCTTTTGTAGCACCCTGTGAAAAGGGGGGGAGGAAGGTTGAAGCCAGACCTGAGCCAATGCCCGCCTTGCGCCAGGTTTACATTATTCAACAGTTTCAATTCCGTTCTGGTCCATCCCTCAAGAGGTCTGGCCAGAAGGAAAACCCATGGGTCTAGGTCAATCTCCCTACCAAAGATATCCTTCAGTAAGTCCGCCACCCCCTTCCAGAACGATTTGATCCTAGGGCATTCCCACCACATGTGTAAGTAAGTCCCTTTATGACCGCAGCCTCTCCAGCATACATCCGTGGATACCCTGTTCATCCTACACAACTTCACCGGGGTGGTGTACCACCTAAACATGGTTTTATATGCTTGTTCCTGCATTGAAACACATATAGACGAAGTTGCTGCAGCTTCCCAAATCTCCTGCCAATCCACCCCCTCCAATTCTTCGCCAAGATCCGCCTCCCATTGAGCTGTGTACGTAAGGTCCCCCCATTCTGACGTGGAAGTGCTTAAATGCGCATATAAAGCTGTTATAAGGCCCCTCGGGAACTGTTCCCTGAGGCACATGGCTTCGAAAAAGGTAAGCGGTTGCAGTGCACTAAACCTATTGGTCGGGGTCTGTGCAAAGTCTCTGAGTTGTAAAAAGCGAAAGAAGTCAGAAGGGCGTAAATTTGCCCTGGCCTTTAAATCCTCAAACTGAAGTAGTGAGCCACCTTCATAGAGTTGGCAAAGGCGCTGGACGCCCGTACCCTCTATTCCTTCGAAATCCCTAGCGTGTAGTCCAGGGGGGAAAGCTTTGTTTCTAAGATAGGGGGTCAATGGGGATGTCCGGGAGGACAACCCATATTTGACCGATGCAATGTCCCATATTTTCATCGAATTCGCTATGGCCGGGCATTCAACTCGTGTTGTCGGTCTGTGTTCACGAGGAACCCACATAAGGAATTGGGGTATATCAGGACGCATGAGGGATGACTCTAGATCAACCCACCTCCTTTCATCTGGAGGGGTGTGCCAAAACGCTATTTGCGTGAGCTGGGCCGCTAAATAGTAAAAATAAAAATTTGGCAACCCCAGGCCCCCCCTAGACTTTGATCTATAGAGGATATTACGGGAAACTCTATGCTTCCTGTTTTGCCAGATTAATTTCCCTGCAGCTTGCTGAAGCGGACCCAAGTCAGACTTGGTGAGTCGAACTGGGAGAGATTGGAACAGGAACAAAATTCTGGGGAGGACATTCATCTTCACTGAGTGGATTCTACCAATCCAAGAGATTGGCTTATCATGACAGCTTTCCATATCCGAGATAAGGGTGCGTATCATGGGGGTGTAATTCTGCTGGAAGAGCTGGGCAGGATCTGCCGTCAAATGAATCCCCAGGTATTTGATGTGATGCCGATTAATACGAATATTGTGATTATTTCCCACGCGAGCGATATCAGGATCACTCATACTTATAGGTAGAGCGCACGACTTGGGTAGATTCACTTTGTATCCGGCCAATTCACCGTATGTCTCTAGGACTGCTGCCAGCGCATCCATTGACTCTGTCGGTTCCGTCAGAGTCAGCAGAACGTCATCAGCGAATGCAGATACAACATATCGCCGGTCCCCAATCGAAATTCCATGAATCTCATCGGTACATCTCACTTGTTGTAATGGGGGTTCCAGTGACAAAGCAAAGAGTAAGGGCGACAAAGGGCAGCCCTGTCTGGTCCCGTTGCCCAAGTTAAACGGTAGAGCCTTTGATCCTGCTATACGTACCCGTGCCCGGACATCCGTATATAGAGCCCGAATTGCTGTGATAAACATGTTAGGGAGGCCAAAGTGTCGTAGGACCTCGAATAAGTATGGCCATTTAACCCTATCAAAAGCCTTCTCTGCGTCAAGTGACAGGACCAAAGTTGGGATCTCCCTAGTTGCCTGCCGCCAGAGAAGGTCGATGTTACGTCGAGTGTTTTCGTACAATTGTCTACCAGGGATAAAACCTACCTGGTCCGGATGGATCAGACGAGTTAAAAAGGGGTTCAGGCGAGTCGCTAAGATCTTAGCTAGAATCTTAGAGTCGTGGTTTATCAATGAGATCGGTCTAAAATTCGCAGGGAGCGAATCGTCTCTGCCTGGCTTTGGTAACAGGATCACGTTGGCCAGCGACATGTCCCTGTCCGGTATGCCCCCCTTCATTAGATCGTTAAACAACGTCTCAAGATGCGGTACCAGTTCTTCCCGAAACATCTTATAATAACCGCCCTCGAAGCCATCTGGGCCTGGGGCTTTATTGCCCTTCAAGGACGAAATTGCCGCGTCTATTTCGTCGGCCGTGATTTGAGCTCCCAAGGTGGCAGCATCACCACCCTCCAGTTTTGGTAGGGCTAGTTGGTTGAGGAAAACCCTTGTTTCCTCCATCTCACGCTGTTGTCGTTCCCAGTCTGCTCCTCCAGAGTGGTTATATAAGTTAGAGTAGTATGCTGTGAATACCGTTGCGATATCAGTGGGATCCGTGCAATACTTACCCGCAGCGTCTTTGATGCTCGTGATATGAGAGTGACCCTGTCTCGGGCGGAGGGACCTAGCTAACAATCTGTCCATTTTATTAGATTTTTCGTAGTATGTCCTCTTGGACCATACCACTGCCCTAGCTGTATCATCCAAGAGTGTCTCTCGCACAGACATACGCAATTTCTGTACGTCCGCCAACGTGATAGCTGACGGGGCTGCCTTATGCTTCTCTTCCGCACGTCCCAGGGCCTCCAGAAGGGATGACAATAGTTGCATTTTACGCTTCTTTTTTACCGTCGCTTCTCGAATAAATATTCCCCGGATAACCGCTTTGTGAGCGGCCCAAACCGTTGCCGGGCGGAGGTCAGGCATTACGTTCCGAAGAAAATAATCGGATAATTCCTGACGGACCGTTTCCATCACGACCGGGTCCTGTAGTAACGAAGTGTTCAGTTTCCAGGACCACGGAGACGCGGTGCATAATTTATCCATTGTTAACGAAATCTCCGCGTGGTCCGACCAGGTTATAGAACCGACCGTGGAATCAGAGGTCTTGGATGCCGCATGCGAGTTAACTAGAAATAGGTCAATCCTAGAGTAAGAGTCGTGGGGTGCAGAATAAAACGTAAAATCACGGTCATCTGGATGATGAGCTCTCCAAATATCTAAGAGGCCGGTACGCTGGATAAATGTGCAAAGTAGTTTGTCCTGACCCCCCCTACCGTGTGATCTTGGCAGCCCGCTGCAACGGCTCCGGTCAACAGCCGGGCACGGAGTGGCATTAAGGTCGCCGCCCACAACTATCATTCCATGCGGTAAGTTATTGACCATTTGGGCCATGGCGTCCCAGAATTCGGCAGAGGGGACATTGGGGGCATATATATTAAGGAAGTGGATCGTGTGGGAGTGCAAACTCCCAGAAAGCAATAAATAGCGTCCCGCCGGATCAGCTATCACATTCCCCATTCGAAAGGGGCATCTGTGATGTATGAGAATAGCTACGCCATTCCTCTTGTTTAGAGCTCTCGCCTCATGTACAATGCGGAATGTATGGTCCCTCAACATAAATTTTGCTGGCGTTGGTATATGCGTTTCCTGCAGGAAGGCTATATCAGTGTTCAGGCGTTTAAGTTCCCTAAACATAAGGCGCCGTTTACTCGGGGCATTAAGGCCTTTAACATTCAGAGATAAAAGTTTCAACGGCATTGTAGTGAAGTAAGAGATCGGCTTGTCATACAAGTCGGATCCTCTACAGATCGACCTTGATAATGCGTAGCGGACACAATGACACCTCCCCCCAACAGGGTCCGAACAGGGAAGAGGGGTAAGGGAAGGTAACAAGGGTAACGAGGGGTAGTAGAACAGTGAAAGAAAGAAGAAAAAGAAAAAGAGAAAAACATAAAAAACAGTAGCCTGGTCTTACCTGTTGCCAGGGCCAAATGGGAAATATGTCGAGGCGTTTCCAGAGAACCGATACGGCCCCAGAACCGCCTCAACATGGACCAACAACGAATAGTACCCCCAGGGTGCCAGACAATCCCCTATTGGAGACAAAATTCGAAAATATTATATAAAAGAAACAAAATGAAGGGGGAGACCGCTGGGCCGCCCCCAAGCGACATCCAGAACCAAAAAAAACCTCCAAAATCTAACAGGTGCCTTAATCTTACACCTATACACAGCATAACCCGCCCCTCCTCCCCCACCCAACCCCCCGCCCAGAAACGTACAATACGCAGTGTCATAACCTGACTTAAGAGTGTATGTAGCATAAAAATAATCGTGAACATAGCGTGAACCATATCCCGCCGCCTCATCCCAAACCCACCCCCCATAAGAAAAACAGTAACATAAATATACATTGCCCCCGGCCCAAAAGGGCTAGCTATGAAGCCAAAAAGTGGTGGGCCGGCCCGAGAAAAATCCTATGGGGAAGGGGCGGCATCGAAGCAGGATCGTGAGGGGGGGGACAAATAATAAGCAACGTCATGACCTGATGCATTAGAATAGGTGACGAAAAAATAGCATGAACACCAGGAAAACCGCATCCCGCCGCCCACCGCCCCACTCCGAACCCACACCCCAGAAAAACAGTTTCTACGTATACAATGCCTCCAGCCCCGAGGGACCAGGCATGAAACCCAAAAAACTTGCTACTAAAAATAGTGGGCCAACCTGGAAAAAGTCCTTTGGGGAAGGGGCAGCAAATAATAAAATAACATGAACACATTGAAATCCGCATCCCACCGCCCGCCGCCCCACTCTGATCCCACTCCCCAGAAAAACAGTGATTAAATGTACATTGCCCCTGGCCCCGAGGGACCAGGCATAATACCCAAAAGTCATGCTATGAAAAATGGTGGGCCATCTTGAAAAGAGTCCTTCGAGGAAGGGGGGGCAAGTAATAAGTAACATAAACACAGTGAAAAAAAACACTTCCCGACGCCCGCCGCCCCACCCTGATCCCAGTCCCCAGAAAAACAGTGTTTAAACAAACATTGCCCTCGGCTCCGAGGGACCAGACATGAACCCCAAAATCGTGTGAAGAAAAAATAGTGGGCCAATCTGAAAAAGGTCCCCTGGGGAAGGGGCAGCAATAGGTCAGGAGTATGGGAACCAGGGCGAGGTCTGGGGATGGCAAGAAGCCCTAACCCTCCCAATAACGAGCAGGTCCACCCACGGGTTAAGTAGCCCGCTGACCCAAATGTGCCTTGCATAAAATCCCAATAACCTGGGCCTGCCGCAACCAGAAATGCTAATAATAAAGACCCAAAGGCGCATTAAGCGGGGCCCAGGAGTCGCCCACCCAAACAACCTAATCCCACCCTCGAGGTCTTACCATCCAGAAGAACAGCCTGCCGATCGGATACGGCAATGAAATAGCCTCCCTCCTCATTCATCCGTCGCGTACCACTCTCGGGGGAGAGCGGCAAGAGCCTCTGCCGACCCCCTCGACACCGGAAAATCATCAGGGGTTTGGATCCCCAGCTCGGCCAGGAACTTTCTCGGGTCACCATCAGGGAATAGAAGCTTCGTGCAGCCATCCCTGAAGGCCATCAGCCGGAATGGGTGCCCCCAAGCGTACTTGATGGAATGGCGCTGCAAGAGTTCAGTGATCGGACGCCAATCCCTTCGCCTCTGCAAGGTCAGTGGGGTAAGGTCTTGATAGAGAGTAAGGCTTACCCCGTTATAGAGGATCTGTCGGTCTCTGCCATACCTCATCAGGGCCTCCTTCGTTTGGAACGATAGGAATTTAATTATTACATCCCTTGGGCGCGCCCTCCTAGCCCTGAGGGCCCTATGCACCCGTTCAATGTGCCACAAGTGTTCTGGGATGTCGGGGAGTAGCGGCCTGAAAATCCCCAGAACGACCTCAGACAGGGACCCTTCCCCTTCCTGCTCAGGTAATCCCCGAAGGCGTATATTGTTGCACCGCGTTCTATTCCCCAGGTCATCTATAGCTGATTCTGCAGTGAGTAGTTGGGAGGTGAGGTGGTTGATCTGGGTTGATCTGGGTTGATCTGGGCGGCTGCAGCATTGTGGGCCACAACCGTGCATTCGACCCGCTGCTCGAGTACCGTCGTCCTCACCCCCAAAGCCTGTATTTCTGCTTTCACCTCTGAGGTAGTACGTACCATCTCTGAGGCCAGATAGCTATGAACCTCTGCCAGTTTCGCCAGGATCTGGCTGGTATCGGTATCCGATGCCACACCGCTTGCTGGGCTTGCAGGGGAATGTCCGCCATCTTGTGTGCTTAGTCGCACGGCGTGAGAGGCCGCAAACATATCTGGCACAATAACGCCAGTTTCCACCGCCTTTTTCGCCAGTTTTTTCGTGGCTCTCCGATCCATCACGTCTCCCCCGCCTAGATCGGTCTATTTGAGAGTTTATCTCCGCCTTTGTATGCTGTTGGCACCGCGGTCGCAGCGGAGCTCTACCCGGACACGTCCAGCTCGCTCGGCTGCAAACCACGCCCCCTGCTTGTGCATTCTTAACCCCGAAGTGCATAACTTTGCATTTTTCTACGTTAAATTTAATCTGCCATTTTAGTGCCCAGTCCCCCAATCTATCCAAATCCCTCTGCAGCAAGGCAATATCCTGCTCACATTTTATTACTTTACAAAGTTTTGTGTCATCTGCAAACACTGATACATGACTTTCAATGCCCATTTCAAGATCATTTATAAATATGTTAACTGCTGGTAAATCACTGTCCTAGCAGCAGTGGTTAACTCAGGTCAAACAACGCTGGTAAAAAATCGTTCTCCATTAGGTCAGTTAAAGGTCATTACTAAAGTATTTCTCCTTATAGCTTATTGCGTACTTTACTGTGTTTATTAATATGTTATACAAGTTATTAATATACTCAGCCCGGTCTTGTGCATTGCTTATTGCTAACTACGCCATACAGTATTATTTTAGATGACATTATATACGTTTATATGTTGTTTTCTCCCCTCTGTTAAGATATTACTGACACTGCTTACAAACGGGCCTTATTGGTTAAAGGACCACTCTAGTGCCAGGAAAACATACTAGTTTTCCTGGCACTAGAGTACCCAGAGGGTGCCCCCACCCTCAGGGACCCCCTCCCGCCGGGCTCTGGAGAGAGGAAGGGGTTAAACTTACCTCTTTTTCCAGCGCCGGGCGGGGAGCTTTCCTCCTCCTCTCCATCTTGATCGCGACGTCATCGGCTGAATGCGCATGCGCGGCAGGAGCCGCGCTCGCATTCAGCCGGTCGCATAGGAAAGCATTTACAATGCTTTCCTATGGACGCTTGCGTGCTCTCACTGTGATTTTCACAGTGAGAAGCACGCAAGCGCCTCTAGCGGCTGTCAATGAGACAGACACTAGAGGATTTGGAGGCTGGATTAACCCTCATTATAAACATAGCAGTTTCTCTGAAACTGCTATGTTTATAAAAAAAAGGGTTAATCCTAGAGGTACCTGGCACCCAGACCACTTCATTAAGCTGAAGTGGTCTGGGTGCCTAGAGTGGTCCTTTAAACGCAACTACAGCATTAAAGGAGTCCAGGTTATTGCCCTAGCAAATCTTCTTAACATTTTTTTTTAAATATGTATACGGCTAGTATCTACCATTTTGTTTGGCGGGGCAATTTTGGTTTCACCTAGGGGTTAGGTTGTAACTTAAATTTGTGACATGTTTTAGGTTCAAGTAAGGATTATTATTTCCACTTCAGTATACGTCAATCAAGACGATCATCAGGTACGTTAACTGTTTAAACTCTCTGCACTTTTTCTGGTGCCATGATATATTTCTTTAGCACAGGTGCCTAAAATTGCACAGTATATTCAAGGTATTGTCTTACCAGCGATTTATAAAGAGGCAAAATTATATTTTTATCCCGAGAATTTATGCCCCTATTTATACATGACAAAACCTTACTGGCCTTAGCAACTGCAGATTGACATTGCATATTGCTGTTTAATTTGTTGCCTATAACAATTCCCAAATCCTTCTCGTGTGTGGTTATCCCAAATTCACTACCATTTAGGGTGTAAATTGCTTGTGCATTTTTGCATTTCTCTACATTAAATTTAATCTGCCATTTTTGTGCCCAGTCCCCTAATCTATTCAAATCACTCTGCAGCAAAGCAGTATCCTGCTCACATTTGATTACTTTACAAAGTTTTGTGTCATCTGCAAACACTGATACATGGCTTTCAATGCCTATTTCAAGATGATTTATAAATATGTTAAATAAAAGCGGTCCCAAAACAGAATCCTGAGGGACACCATTTACCACTTTTGTCCAGCCTGAATATGTACCATTAATGACGACTCATTGTACTCTATCCTTAAACCAATGTTCTACCCAACAACAAGAATATTCATCTAGACCAATTTCTTTTAGTTTGAAGACTAACCTATTGTGAGGAACCGTATCAAATTCCTTGGCATAATCCAAGTAGATCACATCCACTACAACACCCTGATCTATACTTTTACTTACTTCTTCGTAGAAAGCAATTAGGTTAGTTTGACATGTTTCATAAAACCATGCTGATTATTGCTAATAAACTTCTTCCCAATGAATTCCTGAATATTATCCCTTAATAGCCCTTCAAATATTTTCCCAGTCACAGAAGTTAAGCTCACATGTCTATAATTTCCAGGCAAGAATTTTGAACCCTTTTTAAATATAGGAACAACATCTGCCTTCCTCCAATCCTCTGGTACAATACCTGAAACAAAAGAATCTTGAAAAGTTAAATACAGAGGTTCACTTATTTCCCTCACTTAGCTCCTTAAGTACTCGTGGGTGAATACTATCAGGCCCCGGAGCTTTATTTACATTAATTTTCTAACACCTTGTCTTGAGTTATCCAATCACAAGTTATCTGCAAGTTTTTTGCAGCAATCATTTGCATATCTCTTGCCACTTTAATTGCCATTTTGTAAGCAATTATATAGGATGCCTCTGATTTGTCCGATTTAAATGCTTTAAATGCCCTTTTCTTATTTTTAATCTCTTGTTTTACTTCTCTACTAAGCCACATTAGTTTTAATTTGTTTCTTTTATATTTATTTTTATATTTATTATCCAATGGTACATACTGAGAAATATACGTTTCTAATATTTGTTTAAATAGTTTCCATTTATCCTCAGTGTTGTTATCACTAAGGAGTTTATGCCAGTCGATATGTTGTAAAGCTGCCCTAATATTATTGAAATTGGCTTTTTTTTAAATTATACGTTTTAGTATACCCCACTTGCTTTTGCTTTTTTGAGTTTATTTTAAAAATTACCATATTGTGATCACTATTTCCCAAATGCTCCCCTACTTGAATGTTGGTCAAAAGATCAACATTGTTTGTATAACGAGATCAAGACAAGCATCCTTTCTAGTTGGTGCTTGGACCAGTTGTGACATAAAGGTGTCATTTAACCCCTTAACGCCGTTACGGCGTTCCATGCCGTCGCGCTTTAAATGGGCTTTAAAGCCGTTGCGGCGGCATGGAACGCCGTAACGGTTTAAGCCCCCAGGAGCCAGCAACTACTCACCTCCGCCGCGATCCTCTTCTGGGGGGCTGCCTGAGAGCCCAGGCAGCCCCCCTCCGGCAAATGAGGCCCCCGGGGGCCATGTGATCGCTCTCAAAGAGCGATCACATGGCCCCCTATAGCTGGCTATGGATCTGCCAGCAGGGGGACTGTTTGAAATATCAGACAGTCCCCCTGCTGGTAGGAGGTGTAAAAAAAATAAAATAAACATGTTTAAAAATAAATTAAATATATTTTAATATATATATAATATGTATATATATTATATATATAATATATATACATATTATATATATGTAACGTCATGCAACGTGTATTTTAATATTAATATAAGTATATAAATTAATATTAAAATACACTTAGAATGACGTTACATATATATAATATGTATATATATTATATATATAATAGATGTACATATATATATTATATATAAATACGTATAATTAAAATAATAAATAAATAAAATAATAAAATAAATAAAATATTGAAACAAAATTTAATATAAATTATATATGCATATGTAATTTCATTCTAACTGTATTTTGTTATTAATATATATATATCGGTAACAAAATACACTTAGAATGACATTCTTTATATATCTATCGTTGTATAAAATACAAATAACCGCAAATATATATATATAGATAAATACATATAATTACAGAAAAGATTACATTAGTATACACGTAGAATTTAAATACCTATAAATGCATATATATTAAAATTCTACGTGTATATTTAAATAATCTTTTAACGTAATTATGTGATTTGATTAATTAAAATTTGATTGACATGCCTGACAACACAGGGAGAAAGTGCAGAGAATTTAATTCGCAAGCACTATATTTGACCCTGTAACTCTCCAAGACACCATAAAACCTGTACATAGGGGGTACTGTCTTACTCGGGAGACTTCACTGAACTCAAATATTAGTGTTTAAAACTGGTAAATTGTATTACAACAATGATATTTTAAGTAAAAGTGACGTTTTTCGCATTTTTTACAAGCGAACGGCACTTTTATGGTCTATATTATTGTTGTAATATGTTTTACGGTTTTAAAACACTAATATTTGTGTTTAGTGAAGTCTCCCGAGAATAACAGTACCCCCCATGTACAGGTTTTATGGTGTTTTGGAAAGAGTCACATATAAGGCTTGCATTTCATTTTTTTCACATTGAAATTTGCCAGATTGGTTATGTTGCCTTTGAGAGCGTATGGTAGCCCAGGAATGAGAATTACCCCCATGATGGCATACCATTTGCAAAAGTAGACAACCCGAGGTATTGCAAGTGGGGTATGTCCAGTCTTTCTTAGTAGCCACTTAGTCACAAACACTGGCCAAATATTAGTTTTTTGCTTTTTTCACACAAAAACAAATATGAACGCTAATTTTGGCCAGTGTTTGTGACTAAGTGGCTACTAAAAAAGACTAAACATACCCCACTTTCAATACCTTGGCTTGTCTAATTTTTCAAAATGGTATGCCATTATGGGGGTAATTCTCTTTCCTGGGCTACCACACCGTCTCAAAGGTAACATTACTAATCTGGAAAATTTCAATTTGAAAATGGAACGTTCTATATTTGACCCTGTAACTTTCCAAAACACCATAAAACCTGTTAATGGGGGGTACTGTTGTACTCGTGAGACATCGCTGATTACAAATATGCGCATTTTTTTGCAGTAAAACCTAACAGTATTATGACATTCACAGCTAAAATGGCAGACGGAAATACAAATTTAAAAAAAAATCTTATTTTCTCACCTTTTTTTTTATTTTATTCATAATAAATTATGTTCCATATATGAATAGTTAATGATAGATTAAAGCCCTGTTTCTCCTGAACAAAATGATATATTATAAGTGTGGGTGCATATAATTTGAAAGAGGGGAACTACGGTTGAACAGACATATAGCGCAAATTCCAGTTATTGTTTACATTTTGTTTTGATCAGAACGTGCACTATTGACTCTGTCCTGAAGGGGTTAAACACATTTAAAAACCTGGTTCTCCTTGCTAAAGTACTAGTCCCTCTATCCCAATTTATGTCCGGGTAATTAATATCTCCAATAATTAACAGCTGTTCTTCCTCATTAATATTTACATTAGGTGGTTTATAACATATCCCAACCAATAATTGATTACCCTTTGTTTGTCCCAAGCAGATATCTAACCATAGAGCTTCCACATTTTCCTCGTCACACTCCACATGCCTAAGATTTAACTTTAACTCATGGTTGACATACAAACATACCCCACCACCCTTCTTGTTTTTCCTATCCTTCATAAATAATGTGTACCCATTTAAGTTAACTGCCCAGTCATGTGTCTCATCCCACCATGTTTCTGTTAAGCCTTTTATATCATATTGTTTAGTGTATGCTATTGCCTCTATTTCACCCATTTTGTGATATAGGCTCCTTGCATTAGCAAGCATACATTTAATATTAAGAGTCATTTGTACTTTTTGTGAATTATCAATATTACATACCTCCTCTGTTCTGAGCTTTCCCCTCCCCTGCATCTCCACCCCCTTTGTTCTGAGCTATCCTATCTCCATTTTCTAGATTGTGTTGACCCTCCACCCCCTACTACTAGTTTAAAATATCCTCCAACCTTCTAGCCATCCTATCCCCCAGCACAGCAGACCCTCTTCCGTTTAGGTGCAATCCATCACGGCTATACAGGTTGTACACAAGCGCAAAATCTGCCCAGTGCTCTAAAAACCCAAAACCCTCTTTCCTGCACCAAGACTTCAGCCACACATTGACCTCTCTAATCTCCCTCTGCCTTTCTGCTGTAGCGCGCGGCACAGGTAATATTTCTGAAAATATTACCTTGGAGGTCCTTTTCTTTAGCTTACTTGCTATTTCCCCGAACTCATTCTTTAGGACCTTCCATTTTACTCTGACTTTGTCATTGGTAACAATATGGACCATCCCCAGCCCCTCCCAATAATCCCTCCACTCTGTCGGCAACATGCCGGACCCGACCACCCGGGAGACAGCAAACTGTCTGGTTGAGTCGGTCAGAGTGGCAGATTACCCTATCTACTCTCTTAATAATAGAGTCCCCTACCACCACAACCTGTCTAGACTTCCTTACCCTCTCAACCCCACCCGTACTAGAGGGCAGGCCTGGACTGGTCATCAGGCACACCGGGCAAATGCACTGGCCATCAGGCACACTGGGCAATCTCCCCTGCCGGTCTTTGCAGGGCCGGCACTATCCGAGCGTCGGCCCGGTTGTGTTCCATGAAGGGCCGGTGGGGAGATCAAAGATCTCCCTCACCGGCCCATATGTAGTATATTCCGTCCGCCGGCAGAGAGAGAGGGAGACAGCCTGACAGCAGAGGAACCCGGCGGAGCTCTTACTTACAGCTCCGCAGTGGCGTCGCTAGGGGGGGGGGCAGAGGGGGCCATGGCCCCCCCTACATCATTCTGTGCCCCCCCTTGGGCCCCCCCAAATGCCAGCAACCTACTGGCTATATGTTTACATGATATTCCCTCGGGCTGTTACAGCCCGAGGGAATGCAGGGCAGAGCAGCTGGAGTGCTGGGTCAGGTGTTGTCTGGGGCCGAGGGAGCACTGACAGGCTCCCTGGCACAGGCCCCGCCCCCAAACGAAGCACCGTCTCCCGCACACAAGCCCCGCCCCCGCCGTTAAGCAGCAGCCCATGCTGCTGCTGGAAAGCATGGAAGATGGCTGCCTGACCCCCAGCAACAGGCTCCAGTGACAGGTAGGCTTAATGTGTGTGTGTGTCTGCTAGTGAGGAAGTTTGTGTGTCTGTATGTATGGACTCAGCCTCCCTACCACCCTCCCCACCACCCTCAGCCTCATCACCCTCCCTACCGCCCTCAGCCAGCCTCACCACCCTACCTACCGCCCTCGGCCTCATCACCCTCCCTACCACCCTCAGCCAGCCTCCCCACCCTCCCTACCACCCTCAGCCTCCTCACCCTCCCTACCACCCTCAGCCCCACCACCCTCCCCACCACCCTCAGCCTCACCACCCTCAGCCTCCCTACCAACTTCAGCCTCACCACCACCCCCACCACCCTCAGCACCCCACAACCCTCAGCCTCAGCACCCCACACCACCCTCAGCCTCAGCACCCCCCACCACCCTCAGCCTCCCCAATAACCTCAGCCTCCCCACCCTCCCCAATACCCTCAGCCTCACCACCCTCCCCACCACCCTCAGCCTCACCCCCTCACCACCCTCAGCCTCACCACCCCACCAGCCTCAGCACCCCCCACCACCCTCAGCTTCAGCACCCCCACCACCCTAAGCCTCACCCCCCTCAGCCTCACCCCCTCACCACCCTCAGCCTCACCCCCTCACCATCAACCCCCCTCCTTCTCACATCACCCCCCTCCTTCTCACACCACATCACCCCCCCTCACTCTCACATCACCCCCCCTCACTCTCACATCACCCCCCCCTCACTCTCACATCACCCCCCCTCACTCTCACATCACCCCCCCCTCACTCTCACATCACCCCCCCTCACTCTCACATCACCCCCCCTCACTCTCACATCAACCCCCTCACTCTCACATCAACCCCCCCTCCACTCTCACATCAACCCCCCCTCCACTCTCACATCAACCCCCCCTCCACTCTCACATCAACCCCCCCTCCACTCTCACATCAACCCCCCTCCACTCTCACATCAACCCCCCCTCCACTCTCACATCAACCCCCCCTCCACTATCACATCACCCCCCCTTCCACCTCACATCACCCCCTCCTTCTCACATTACCCCCCCTCCTACTCACATTACCCCCCATCCTTCTCACATCACCCCCCCTCCTTCTCACATCACCCCCCCCTCCTTCTCACATCACCCCCCTCCTTCTCACATCACGCCCCCTCCTTCTCACATCACGCCCCCTCCTTCTCACATCACCCCCCTTCCTTCTCACATCACCCCCCTTCCTTCTCACATCACCCCCCTTCCTTCTCACATCACCCCCGCTCACTCTCACCATCACCCCGCTCTCCCTCTCACCATCACCCCCCCTTTCCCTGTCACCATCATCCCCCTCGCACCATCACCCGCCATACACACAACACACTTCAGTCTCAGACAAAAACGCAAACATGCTCACAGAGACATACATTCTCACACACAAGGATACTCTCTGTCTGACACACTCTCAGGCACATAAACAGGTACTGTGCATCAATGTGTATAGGTGACACTTTTTTGTTAGTGGGGCCTCATGTTTGAGTTACGCCTAAGGCCGCATAAAGTCTAGAGCCGCCTCTGCTCAGCAGTCTGTGTGTGTATGGACTCAGCAGTCTGTGTCTGTGTGTGTGTATGGACTCAGCAGTCTGTGTGTGTATGGACTCAGCAGTCTGTGTGTCTGTGTGTGTATGGACTCAGCAGTCTGTGTCTGTGTGTGTGTATGGACTCAGCAGTCTGTGTCTGTGTGTGTGTATGGACTCAGCAGTCTGTGTCTGTGTGTGTGTATGGACTCAGCAGTCTGTGTCTGTGTGTGTGTATGGACTCAGCCGTCTGTGTGTGTATGGACTCAGCAGTCTGTGTGTCTGTGTGTGTATGGACTCAGCAGTCTGTGTGTCTGTGTGTGTATGGACTCAGCAGTCTGTGTGTCTGTGTGTGTATGGACTCAGCAGTCTGTGTCTGTGTCTGTGTGTGTATGGACTCGGCAGTCTGTGTCTGTGTGTGTATGGACTCAGCAGTCTGTGTCTGTGTCTGTGTGTGTATGGACTCAGCAGTCTGTGTGTGTGTATGGCCTCAGCAGTCTGCGTGTCTGTGTGTGTATGGACTCAGCAGTCTGTGTGTGTGTGTGTATGGACTCAGCAGTCTGTGTGTGTATGGACTCAGCAGCACTACTCTGGCAGTCCGAGCCCCACATTCCGTATGTGCACTTATATATAATTTTTGCTATATATATGTGCACAGAGGGCCCCCTGCTACCTGTACATTGAAGAGGGGGCCCAGCAGCACACTCTGTCCTCCTTTCCAGCTGCTCTCTGTCTAACTTCCCTACGCCCTGCGGCCGCCAGCGCGTTGCCATGGGTTGCACAGCACGCAGACCTGTCTCGCGAGAGTTAGTCAGAGAGGAGCTGGAAAGGAAGACAGTGTGTGCTGCTGGGCCCCCTCTTCAATGTAATGCGGCTGGCTCGCTCCTCCATGCCACCGGACCACCAGGGAATGCGATCTCCCCCCTCCCTGGCACAGTAAGAACCAGGGGGGGGGGGGGGAAATGTAAATATACACAAATAAAAAAAAAAAAAAACTCCCCTTCCCCCTATTTTACACACACACTGCATCCTTTCAAGTACACACTCTGCTCTACACACACTACATTCACTATACACACTACATTTACTATGCACAGTACATCCACTACAAAACACACACTCTGCATTCACTATACACACCTACATCCACTACACACACACTCTGCATCTAATGCATGCATACAAACATTACATACATTACACAAAACGTACAATCTGCATCCACTATCCACACTGCATCCATGACACACATACCGCATCCACTACACACATTCTACATCCACTATACACACTGCATCCATGACACACATTCTACATCCACTATACACACACACACACCCTTCATCCTTGTGGGCAGCTCGGGGCTGGCCCTGGAGGCCCAGATCTTGAGCTGTGTCAGGGGCCCAAAAAAAAATTTCTGATGGCAGCCCTGCTCAGCAGTCTGTGTGTGTGTATGGACTCAGCAGTCTGTGTGTCTGTGTGTATGTCTTTGTGTCTGTGTGTGTGTGTATGGACTCAGCAGTCTGTGTGTCTGTGTGTATGTCTTTGTGTCTGTGTGTGTGTATGGACTCAGCAGTATGTGTGTGTATGGACTCAGCAGTCTGTGTGTGTGTCTGTGTGTATGGACTTAGCAGTCTGTATGTGTGTATGGACTCAGCAGTCTGTGTGTGTGTGTGTGTGTGTGTATGGATTCAGCAGTCTGTGTTTGTGTGTGTATGTGTGTGTGTGTGTGTGTGTGTGTGTGTATATGGACTCAGCAGTTTGTGTGTGTATGGACTCAGCCCACTGTGTGTGTGTATGGACTCAGCAGTCTCTGTGTTTGTGTGTGTATGGACTCGGCAGTCTGTGTGTATATGTGTGTGTATGGACTCAGCAGTCTGTCTGTGTGTGTGTGTGTGTGTGTATGGACTCAGCAGTCTGTGTGTTTGTGTGTGTGTGTGTGTGTGTATGGACTCAGCAGTCTATGTGTGTGTATGACCTCAGCAGTCTGTGTGTGTGTGTGGGTGGACTCAGCAGTATATGTGTGTGTATGACCTCAGCAGTCTGTGTGTGTGTGTGTGTGTGTGTGTATGGGCTCAGCAGTCTGTGTGTGTGTCTGTGTGTGTGTGTGTGTATGTGTGTGTGTGGACTCAGCAGTAAATGTGTGTGTATGGACTCAGCAGTCTGTGTATGTGTGTGTGTGTGGACTTAGCAGTCTGTGTATCTGTGTGTGTGTGTGTGTGTGTGTGTGTGTGGACTCAGCAGTGTGTGTGTGTGTGTGTGCGTGTATGGACTCATCAGTCTGTGTGTGTGTGTGTCTGTGTGTATGGACTCAGCAGTCTGTGTGTGTATGGACTCAGCAGTCTGTGTGTGTGTGTGTGTGTGTGTGTGTGTATGGACTCAGCAGTCTGTGTGTGTCTGTATCTAGGACTCAGCAGTCTGTGTGTGTATAGACTCAGCACTCTGTGTGTGTGTGTGTATGGACTCAGCAGTCTGTGTGTGTGTGTGTGTGTGTGTGTGTGTGTGTATATGGACTCAGCAGTCTGTGTGTGTATGGACTCAGCAGTCTGTATGTGTGTGTGTGTGTGTATGGACTCAGCTGTGTGTGTGTTGGATTCAGCAGTCTGTGTGTAAGTGTAAAAATCAGCCTGTGTGCATTCAGCAACGTCTGTGTGCATTCAGCAACGTCTGTGTGTGTGTGTATTCAGAAGTTTCTCGGTGTTCGTATTTGTGTACTGTGTGTATGTACTCAGGGCCGGCCTTAGGCATTTAGACGCCCTGTGCGAAAAATTTTCACAGCGCCCCCCCCCCCGTCATCCATGTATGCTGTAATGTTTGTGTTGTCTGTGTATGTGATAGTAGGTGTGATGACTGTGTGTGATATGTATGCTATGTGTGATATTTGTAATGGGTGTATTAACAGTGTGTGATATGCGTGTATTGGTTGTATGTGACACACACACACACACACAGAGTCAGACGGCCATACACACACACAGGAAGACATCCACACACACACACAGGCAGACAGTCATACACACACACACAGACACACAAAGGCAGACAGTCTCACACACACACACACAGACACACACAGGCAGACAGTCAGTCATACACACAGACACACACAGGCAGACAGTCATACACACACACACACACACGCAGACAGTCATACACACAGACACACACGCAGACAGTCATACACACAGACACACACAGGCAGACAGTCATACACACACACAGACAGTAATACACACAAACACACACAAACACAGGCAGACAGTCATACACACAGACACACAGAGGCAGACAGTCATACACACACACACAGACACAGACAGTAATACACACACACACACAGAGAGGCAGTAATACACACACACAGGCAGACAGTCATACACACAGACACACAGAGGCAGACAGTCATACACACAGACACACAGAGGCAGTAATACACACAGGCAGACAGTCATACACACAGACACACAGAGGCAGACAGTCATACACACACACAGACAGTAATACACACACAGAGGCAGACAGTCATACACACACACACACACACACACAGACCGTAATACACACACACACAGAGGCAGTAATACACACACACACAGGCAGACAGTCATACACACAGACACACAAAGGCAGACAGTCATACACACAGACACACAGAGGCAGACAGTCATACACACACACACACAGACACAGACCGTAATACACACACACACAGAGGCAGTAATACACACACACACAGGCAGACAGTCATACACACAGACACACAAAGGCAGACAGTCATACACACAGACACACACAGTAATACACACACACAGGCAGACAGTCATACACACAGACACACAGAGGCAGACAGTCATATACACAGACACACAGAGGCAGACAGTCACACACACACACACACACACAGTCACACACACACAGACAGTAATACACACACACACACAGACAGTAATACACACAGACACACAGAGGCAGACAGTCATATACACACACACACAGACAGTAATACACACAGGCAGAGAGTCACACTCACCTGACAATCACACAGTTACCTGTGGAGTTCATTGTGGAGGCAGTGCAGCTCCTGGTGACTGTTTGGTGGGGAAGCAGGGACTCCTTCCTGCTTCCCCTGCAGCAGTTTTCCGGCGATTTTAGCTCCGCCCCCGCCGCACGGTAAGCTCCGCCCCCGCTGCAAATTAAAAAAAACATTTTTTTTAAATCCCGGTCGGCTGTGCGGCCGCACGGCGCCCCCTGCTCCATGGCGCCCTCTGCGGCCGCAAAGCTCGCACACCCCTAAGGCCGGCCCTGTATGTACTCAGCAGTCTATCAATAATTACAATTTTTATTCCTGTGAGTTGTTGTGTAGGAAGGGCCCCAGTGCACTGCTTTGCCCGGGGGCCCTTAACACTGTTAAGATGGTACTGCTTGTGTGTGTCAGTGAGCTTCTATTTATTGAGCATGTGTGTGTCCCTGAACTTCTTTGTAGTGAGCCTTGTGTTTATACAAGTGAGTTTGTCTGTAGTAAGCCTGTGTGCGAGTCAGAGAGTTTTTTGTCTGTCAGTGAGCCTATTTGCGCATGTCAGTGAGCTCAGTGTTCTCTGTATAGTGCTGCTCTCTGTCTTGGGATATTATACACAAACAGATCTGTATTTACAGAGAGCAGCACTATACAGGGAGCACTGACTGTCCCAGGATATTATACACACAGCCATGTATTATACAGAGAGCAACACTATACAGGGAGCACTGACTGTCCCAGGATATTATACATGTAGCGGCACCCCGGTGTAGTAGGGGTTTACGCCGCTGAGAAGGTGTCCTTTCCCCCAAGATGAAGTCAGTTATAACGAAACACGTTCCGAGAGAATACGAATCAGCATTATAAATATCCCCTCCAAGCACGAGACGAGACTCTGTGTTGAGGGTCAAAAGTAGGAATAATCTTTATTCTGCAACTCGGGCTTTAATGCCGTACAACAACTCCTCCCCGTATCCGGAGGAGATAATACATTTACAGTGGGAATCCCTCCCACTGTACCGTGCAGAATATGTAACAGTTATTTGTAAGTTTAATAACACACACAAAATGCAACGGAAATACAATGTACTATGTGTATCAGAGAACGGAGCTCTAGGGGAACAATATACGTGAAAATCCCCTAAATCGGTTGGGCCGTTCACTAGATACACGTTTGCACCATTTACTCTGGAACCACATAACATAAACGAAAACTCTCTAGTGGATATAGTGTCTCTAGTTCGGTACTCTGGATCTGTCGAACAGCATGAGTGTCAGTTACCGGTAAGGTGGAGATTCGTTGTGTCTATAGTTCGTGAGGGTTCGGTCATTAGTTCATGCGGTCAAAATGGCCGCGACCATTGTTCTCCCCACGTGGCTGCGTATACCGAACAGATCCAGAGCAGTTCACGATAATCCAGGTACAAACAGGCAATTCTCTGAGATGGTATCTGTTACTCCCAAAAGGGGTCTGTCACACGGCTCCCTCCTAGTGGTACACTCCGGCAGACCTGGCTTGATCCTTTCGGATTAACCTAGGGATGACCGGACTTCACTTGTCCGGAGAATTGTCAAGCTGCCGAGACAGCCCATCGGCGTTGCCATTTAGTTTACCGGGTCGGTAGCTGATGGTAAAATTGTATGTTTGCAGGGCTAAGCTCCATCTTAGCAACCGGCCATTGTCTCCTGCGACCCGGTTAAGCCATACCAATGGATTGTGATCGGTCACCAGAGAGAATTCTTGTCCATAGAGGTAAGGGGTTAGCTTTTTCAATGCCCATACCAGGGCCAGGCACTCCTTCTCTACGGCCGCATAACTCACTTCCCGTGGTAATAACTTTCGGCTGAGGTAGGCGACCGGATGCTCTCTTCCATCTTCCCCGACTTGGCTCAGCACAGCCCCCAGTCCATACATGGAAGCGTCTGTATGGACAAGGAAACGTTTGTTAGGTACTGGGGCAGCCAAGACAGGGGCATTAACAAGTGCATGTTTGAGGGATTGGAATGCGGCTTCGCAAGCGGGAGACCACAGGACCTGCCTAGGTAAATTCTTCTTGGTCAGGTCAGTCAGGGGCTTGGCTATCGTACTATAATCAGGGACAAAACGCCTATAATACCCCGCCGTCCCTAGGAAGGCCAATACCTGGGTCTTAGTATTGGGTGAAGGCCAGTTGGCCACTGCTTCAACCTTGGCAGGCTCCGGCCTCTGGTTCCCACACCCTGCCCGGTGACCCAAGTATTGTACCTCGGCCATTCCTAAATGGCACTTTTCCGGTTTTAGTGTCAGGCCCGCGGCCCGAATCTTATCTAGGACTACCCCTACATGCACTAGATGTTCTTCCCAAGACTCACTGTAGATCGCAATGTCATCCAGGTATGCACACGCAAATTCCTGGAATCCATCGAGGAGCCTATCCACCATACGTTGGAACGTAGCCGGGGCATTTTTCATCCCGAATGGCATGACCTTGAATTGGTACAAGCCAAACGGGGTGACAAATGCCGACTTGGGGACGGCATCCTCGGCCAGGGGGATCTGCCAATAACCTTTGCAAAGGTCTATGGTAGAGAGATAGTTTCCCCTGGCTATGCGATCTAATAGTTAGTCTACCCGGGGCATCGGGTAAGCGTCAGTGGTAGTCTTTTCATTAAGTCGCCTGTAGTCCACGCAGAATCGGGTGGTTCCGTCCTTCTTGGGTACCAGGACTACAGGAGAGGCCCAGGGGCTGTCTGATGGCTCAATGACCCCCAGCTGGGTCATTTCTCGTATTTCCTTCAGCATCCCTTCCCGGACGGCTTCAGGAATACGGTAAGGGGGCTGTCGGAGGGGAGCCTGCCCTGGGGTTTCTACCTTATGCATGGCCAGGGTGGTGTATCCTGGTTCCTGGGAGAAGGTATCCTGTTTTTCCCATAGGAGCTGCCTAGCTAGTTCTAGTTCAATGGGGCTCAATCGGTCTCCCAACTTCACTAAACTAATAGGGTCGGTGTGGGTTTCTCTCTCTAGTAGATCAGGTAAGGGTAAACTTTCGGGGTCATCCGTAGCTGGGGCACAAACAGCGTGAATATCTTCCTGCCTTTCTTGGTATTCCTTTAGCATGTTCACATGAAAGGATCGTCGGATCCTTTCATCTGCACAGCTGGCAATAAGGTAGGTGGTGTCGCAGAGTTGGGCTAGAACCTTGTAAGGACCCTGCCACGCAGCCTGCAGTTTGTTGTCCTTTACCGGTTTCAGCACCAATACCTTCTGCCCTATGTGGAATAGTCGTTGCCGGGCACCCCTATCGTACCATTGTTTCTGTCGCCCCTGGGCCGCCTGGAGATTCTCCCTTACCAATAGAGAGAGTTGCTCCATGCGGTCCCGGAGTTCCAGGACATATGGCACAATAGGTGTCCCTTCCTGTCCGGTTTCCCCTTCCCAGTGGTCCCGAATGAGGTCAAGGGGGCCTCGCACCCTTCTCCCATACAACAACTCAAAGGGGGAAAAGCCGGTAGATTCTTGGGGTACCTCCCTGTAACGGATCCACTGGCACCCCGTCTGGGTACCTCCGTTGAAAGATGCTCCTAGCGCTTCCAGAGGACTCCAAGCACTCCACCAGACACCATAAGCACTGCAGGCTGCAGCTATCTCCCTTCAGAACGAAGCAGGAACAAGCTCTTACAAGAGCTCAGTGATTATAGCAAGGGAATATGCCTAGCATAGCAATCCCTTGTAGCAGATTCCCCCAATAAGAGACAGGACTCAATTTGAGGGTAAAAATAGAACTCTCTGGCTGCTAGCTTGCAGCCCTTTTTATTAGGTGCTCCCATGAAGGGGAGGGACACACAGTAACGTACATTAACCAATCACACAATAGTTACATCCCACACATAGCCCTCCCCTCTACCTGTAAACTAATTATCTGTACACACAGGAAATACAATTATCCTAGGTAGGGAAAATACAGTTTTTACACACCATTCATAACTCCCAAAATATACATCACATTCGCATAAAAATACATATACACAATCAATCCATTCGGGGGAACAACATACTCAAAAATCATACGAATTGGACCAGGGGTTCAAAAGTTAGTACAAATGTGCATTTGACCTTCTGGAAGCATGGTTTTTAGAAGCTCAAACTAGTTCCCCAGAATCCTCTATCCTGGAGACAATGGAGAAGCTGATTTAATTATATCCAGGGACAAACACAGCCTCCATTAAGCACATGTTACCAGCAACCACCAAAAGACATAAAAATACATAACTCCTGTTATACTAAACAGAACCCCCACATTCAACCCATCCCCAGATGGCTTGGATCTGAGCGCTCAACATATCCAAACAGCGTTTAGATGCCACAAACACAGTTCAAACGCCATGGGGTTTAAGTTTCGTATGGGCTGATGAGAGGGCCCATAATCCTGGGGCAGCCCAATAACCCACAGTATGCCCAAATACCGTGCATAAAGGGCCAAATCGCCCAGGGACCGTAGTCACAGGGTAAGAGGCGGGCAAGCAGCCCCCTCCAAACCACAGTGGCGAAGTGGCTTTCGCTACATATCTTCCCATTCGGGGGTAGACTAACCAGGTACCTGACCTTCTGCCGGTCAGTACCTAGATTAGTCGGGCAGCCCACCCATAAAACAAAATTAGCAGAGTAGCCCACCCACAAAACAAATTTAGCAGTGTAGCCCCCCCACAATAAAGAATTCACAGAATGGCCCACCCACGGTACATAGTTCACAGAGGGTCTAACCCACAAAACAAATTTAGCAGTGTAGCCCCCCCCACAATAAAGAATTCACAGAATAGCCCCCCAACAATAAGTCATACTGGCCTGTAGGTCCCAAGTTGTGGGGTGAAACTGTGGCACCCTCGGCCTTGCTGGGCAAATGGCTGTGAGTACTTGGGGGCCAGATGCCCGATGTGCTCTGCTCCGGGGTCAGAGCTGGGGTAGTCTCAGGGTAAGGAAAAAAGGAAGGACAGAGGCCAGCGGCGCTCTGCCCAGTTGCCAGCTCTTCCGCTGAGGCAGCCTGTAGAAAGTCAGGTTCAGGGGAAGGAAACAAGGGAGGACAGAGGCCAGCGGCGCTCTGCCCAGTTGCCAGCTCTTCTGCTGGGGGGTCAGGGAACAAAGGAGTTGACTGGGGAGGAGAAATATCACTTACCTCCCCCTGGTACTCCGGCTGCTGCTGGGGGGGGAGGTCGATGCTCTCCACTTTCTGTAACTCCAGCTCTAGTTGGGGATCTGGGCCGGTTGCCCAGCATCCCTGTAGGGCCGGTGGAGAGATCTCGGTCCCATCTCCACCTGCCTGCAGGGGGTCCTCCCAGGACCAGTCTATGAGGTCCTCTACCTCGGGTACCTCTGGTTGCTGTTGGGGAGGGAGACCGGTTGTCTCTTCCTCCAATAACACATTCTGCCGCTGGGGAGTGAGACCGACTGTCTCCCCTCCCTGTAAAACATACTGCCGCTGGGGATCTGGGCCGGGTGCCCAGCATCCCTGTAGGGCCGGTAGAGAGACCTCGGTCCCATCTCCACCGGCCACCTCGGTTTCTTCCTCGTCCCACTCTACCTGTGGCTGGAGTTTCTCCCAACGTGCCCACTGGCCTTCCCTCAACGCCCTGTGTTGTATGTTCCGGGTCACCATGTCCCACACGAACCGCACGTATTTCTCCTCTGGATTGGGTCCGTAAAACTTCAGGCGCAACCCTACCATCGTGCCAAACTCTAGTACGGAGTAGCTATACGCCATGCTTGCTGTAGCCACTGCTGGTTCCATTATGTTGCTGAAGATAGGGACGCTGCACAACTCCACACGTTACCGGTGTCTCTGAGCTGCTTCTCCTCGCACTAGGACGCCATCCCACCGCTTGCCACCAATGTAACGGATCCACTGGCACCCCGACTGGGTACCTCCGTTGAAAGATGCTCCTAGCGCTTCCAGAGGACTCCAAGCACTCCACCAGACACCATAAGCACCGCAGGCTGCAGCTATCTCCCTTCAGAACGAAGCAGGAACAAGCTCTTACAAGAGCTCAGTGATTATAGCAAGGGAATATGCCTAGCATAGCAATCCCTTGTAGCAGATTCCCCCAATAAGAGACAGGACTCAAGTTGAGGGTAAAAATAGAACTCTCTGGCTGCTAGCTTGCAGCCCTTTTTATTAGGTGCTCCCATGAAGGGGAGGGACACACAGTAACGTACATTAACCAATCACACAATAGTTACATCCCACACATAGCCCTCCCCTCTACCTGTAAACTAATTATCTGTACACACAGGAAATACAATTATCCTAGGTAGGGAAAATACAGTTTTTACACACCATTCATAACTCCCAAAATATACATCACATTCGCATAAAAATACATATACACAATCAATCCATTCGGGGGAACAACATACTCAAAAATCATACGAATTGGACCAGGGGTTCAAAAGTTAGTACAAATGTGCATTTGACCTTCTGGAAGCATGGTTTTTAGAAGCTCAAACTAGTTCCCCAGAATCCTCTATCCTGGAGACAATGGAGAAGCTGATTTAATTATATCCAGGGACAAACACAGCCTCCATTAAGCACATGTTACCAGCAACCACCAAAAGACATAAAAATACATAACTCCTGTTATACTAAACAGAACCCCCACATTCAACCCATCCCCAGATGGCTTGGATCTGAGCGCTCAACATATCCAAACAGCGTTTAGATGCCACAAACACAGTTCAAACGCCATGGGGTTTAAGTTTCGTATGGGCTGATGAGAGGGCCCATAATCCTGGGGCAGCCCAATAACCCACAGTATGCCCAAATACCGTGCATAAAGGGCCAAATCGCCCAGGGACCGTAGTCACAGGGTAAGAGGCGGGCAAGCAGCCCCCTCCAAACCACAGTGGCGAAGTGGCTTTCGCTACACTCCCTATAAGCGAATAACAGGTGGGGTAAGAATCTCTCCCAGTCTCTGCAACCGTCCGTAAAGGTCCTCAACATTTGTTTGAGAGTCCCATTAAAGCGCTCACAGAGGCCGTTGGTCTGGGGGTGGTACGGGGAGCTGAGCAGGGGTTTAATGTGGCATACTTTCCATAACTGTTGTGTGAGTAAGGCAGTAAACTGGGTTCCCTGATCGGAGAGGATTTCCTTAGGGAACCCCACTCTGGTGAATACTCTAACTAACGCATCGGCTACCGTCTCAGCTTCAATATTTGACAGAGCTACTGCCTCCGGATACCTGGTCCCATAGTCCACCACAGTAAGAATGTATTTCTTACCGGACGGACTAGGTCGAGCTAGGGGGCCTACAATGTCAACGGCGACCCTATAGAAGGGTTCCCCAATGATCGGCATCGACATTAATTTAGCCTTAGGGTGATCCCCCCTCTTACCCACCCGTTGGCAGGTGTCACAGGTTCTGCAGTATTGCCCGGGCCAGAAGAAGTTCTGGGTAATCCTATGGGCCGTACGACGTACTCCTAAATGGCCAGCTAGGGGTACATCATGGGCAATCCTCATGATCTCTTGCCTATACTTTTTGGGTAGCACTAGTTGCTTCTGAGGGACGGGGTTTCTACCTGCTGCGGGTTCCTGAGGGATCCTGTATAGTCTATCCCCCACCCACTCGTAGCTTTCCCCATCTGTCCCCGGTTCCCCTTTATCTGCCTTATCCCTATACTTTCGTAGGGTGACGTCTTCCCGGGTCTCCCTCCCAAAAGTCTCAGGGGTATCCCAGTCTAAGGAGGTCTGCCCTAACGTCACAGTCAGAGGATTAGTTCTTACCTGGGTCTCCGCGGCCGGCTGACCGATTCCAATGGCACGGGTCTTAGCACGGGTGGTGACAGGACAAGCACCAGCAGGGCCTTGAGGGGCAAAAGCGGATAACAGAGGAGCCAAATCATTTCCCAAGAGAACTTCGGCTGGTAACCCCTTCATCAGGCCCACATTTACTTGGCCGGCCCCTACCCCCCAATCCAAATGCACTCGGGCCGTAGGGAGACGATGCACAGCGCCCCCGGCCACTCTAACGGCCACAGTTTGTCCAGTATGTTCTTTTTCTGGGATCAGGTCGTGTTGGATCAATGTTAGTGTGGCCCCAGTGTCTCTTAATCCACTGACAACTTGTCCATTTACTCGGACTGTTTGCCGATGATGTTGGCGGTTGTCTACGGCAGCTGCATATAAGGGGTTGGCTTCGTGTAAAATTTCCCATTGCTCTTCCCCCATGGGCCGGGCTTCAATGCAATGGGCCCCTGAGGTAAAGGGCCGGCAGGGTGTTCCCCTCGGCAGGCTTCCTCCAAGAAGTTTGTCGAGCTGAATCTAGTGGGCATTTGTCTCTCAAGGGGCCCACCTGCTGGCACCTATGGCACCGCTGGCGGTCCGTGGTACTGGACTGGGTGAAGCGGGAGGAACTGTTGTAGGCGGGTTGGTTAACGGGGGTGGTTGGAGTAGTGCTGACGGGGCAGCTTTCTACTCGGGGAGTTGTCTTTTGGACCGAGGGATCAGGTTTGCGGGCATCCGCATACTCGTCGGCCAAACGAGCGGCTTCGGGTAGGGTAAGAGGTCTCCTATCCCGAATCCACTCTTGGATCTCTTGGTCCACCTTTTCGAAAAAATGCTCTAACAAAAACAGTTGTAGTACCTCCTCTGCGGTGGTAGCTTGGCACCCATCCATCCAGTGGGCAGCCGTGCGTTGTAATCGGCAGGCCCACTCGGTGTAGGAGTCACCGGTTTGCTTCCGAGATTCCCGGAAACGTCTCCGATATGCTTCAGGAGTTATAGCATATCGGGACAATAGGGCTTCCTTGACCAAGCGATAACTTCCCAATTCATGGTCAGGAATCGCCCGGAAAGCATCACTGGCTCGCCCGGATAATTTGCCCGACAAAATCTTAACCCACTCCTCGGGAGGTACTTTATGTAGGGCACATTGACGCTCGAAATCAGCTAAGTACTGGTCAATCTCCCCCTCCGTTTCCACAAAACTTTTAAAAGCGGCAAAATGTACTTTCCTCTTTTCCTCTGGAGTTTGGAAAGTTCCAGCAATTGGACTGGCACTGGCTGGAGTCTGGCGCCGGTTGGCATCGACTGCTGCGATTACTTGTGTAACGATCCTAGGTGAGGGATTCGGTCCGTAGTGAGCCAGTCTTACCCTCACCTCGTGGTCGAATAGTTCGTCTTCCGGGGTTCGGACCAATGCGACCTCCGGTTCCGGGTTTAGTTCGACACCCAGTTCGCCAATTTGTTCGGCTAAGTCCAATGCAACCAATTCTGCCAGAATGTCTCTTTTCTTTTTGTTGCTAGCCGAACGACCCCGGCTCTCCAATAAGTCTTTCAGGGTAGATCGTTTCAGCCTTCCGTAGTAGGCTTCCATCCTGATCGCTCTCGGTAGCTGTCCTTCTGGGGTGAAATAACGATCCCGCCGCTGCCACCAATTGTAGCGGCACCCCGGTGTAGTAGGGGTTTACGCCGCTGAGAAGGTGTCTTTTCCCCCAAGATGAAGTCAGTTATAACGAAACACGTTCCGAGAGAATACGAATCAGCATTATAAATATCCCCTCCAAGCACGAGACGAGACTCTGTGTTGAGGGTCAAAAGTAGGAATAATCTTTATTCTGCAACTCGGGCTTTTATGCCGTACAACAACTCCTCCCCGTATCCGGAGGAGATAATACATTTACAGTGGGAATCCCTCCCACTGTACCGTGCAGAATATTTAACAGTTATTTGTAAGTTTAATAACACACACAAAATGCAACGGAAATACAATGTACTACGTGTATCAGAGAACGGAGCTCTAGGGGAACAATATACGTGAAAATCCCCTAAATCGGTTGGGCCGTTCACTAGATACACGTTTGCACCATTTACTCTGGAACCACATAACATAAACGAAAACTCTCTAGTGGATATAGTGTCTCTAGTTCGGTAATCTGGATCTGTCGAACAGCATGAGTGTCAGTTACCGGTAAGGTGGAGATTCGTCGTGTGAATAGTTCGTGAGGGTTCGGTCATTAGTTCGTGCGGTCAAAATGGCCGCGACCATTGTTCTCCCCACGTGGCTGCGTATACCGAACAGATCCAGAGCAGTTCACGATAATCCAGGTACAAACAGGCAATTCTCCGAGATGGTATCTGTTACTCCCAAAAGGGGTCTGTCACAATACACACAGCCATGTATTATACAGAGAGCAGCACTAGACAGGGAGCACTGACTGTCCCAGGATATTATTCACACAGCCATGTATTATACAGAGAGCAACACTATACAGGGAGCCCTGACTGTCCCAGGATATTATTCACACAGCCATGTATTATACAGAGAGCAGCACTGTACAGGGAGCGCTGAATGTCCCAATTTCTCAAATGTTGGCAACTATGGCACTATATCAAGGGAATTTTTTTTTTTTTTAATAATCCCTGGTGGAAAATAATGAATCCTCATTAAACTCTGCTCAGTGAGCAGCAGACTTCTCTCAAGATTGTCAATCTCCCTCAGTGTTGCAATTTGCCTCTCCAGATCTCCAATCTGAGCTTCCAGAAAAGCCACTCGCTCACACCCACCACAGAGGTATGGACCCTGGACAGATTTACCCAGGCATGCATACATGCAGCACTGAGTAAAACTTGCAATCTTGCTAGCACTCATCCCCAGTTACAAAAACACAAGTGAGCAAAAACAATATATACCCCTCTTTGTTTAAACTCCTGTTGTTTAACCCCTTAAGACCGCAGCCAAATGTACAAGTTGTGATCCAAAATAAACGTAAACAAAACCTGGCATTTGCGCTATATGTCTGTCCAACCGTAATTCACCTCTTTCATATTAAATGCACCCACACTTATTATATATCATTTTATTCAGGGGAAACAGGGCTTTCATTTAACATCAAATATTTAGGTATGGAACATAACTTAATATGAATACAATATAAAAAAATTAGAGAAAATAAGATTTTTTTTACATTTTCTTAGTTCTATGTGACATTCTAACTGTGAATGTCATAATACCGTTTGCTTTTACTGCAATAAAATACACATATTTGTATTCAGCGATGTCTCACGTGTAAAATAGTACCCCCTATGTACAGGTTTTATGGTGTTTTGGGAAGTTACAGGGTCAAATAAAGCATGTTACACTTTTCAGTTTTTTCACATTGCCAGTTTGGTTACGTTGCCTTTGAGACTGTATGGTAGCCCAGGAATGAGAATTACCCCCATGATGGCATACCATTTGCAAAAGTAGACAACCCAAGGTATTGCAAATGGGGTATGTCCAGTCTTTTTTAGTAGCCACTTGGTCACAAACACTTGCCAAAGTTAACATTAATATTTGTTTGTGTGTGAAAAATGCAAAAAACTAATTTGAAAGCCAATTTTGGCCAGTGTTTGTGACTAAGTGGCTACTAAAAAAGACTGAACATACCCCATTTGCAATACCTTTTGTTGTCTACTTTTGAAAATGGTATGCCATTATGGAGGTAATTCTTATTTCTGGGCTACTATACGGTCTCAAAGCCAACGTAACCAATCTGGCGAATTTCATTGTGAAAAAACTGAAACGCAAGCCTTTTGTTTGACTTTGTAACTTTTGAAAACACCCTAAAACCTGTACATGAGGGTAAAACCTGTACACTCAGGAGACTTTGCTGAACACAAATATTTGTGTTTCAAAACAGTAAAAAGTATTACAGCAAAAATATCGTCAGTGTAAGTGCCTTTTGTGTGCGAAAAATGCAATAAATTTCCCTTTCCCTGACGATATCATTGTTGTAATACATTTTACGGTTTTGAAACACAAATATTTGTGTTCAGCAATGTCTCCCGAGTAAAACAGTACCCCCCATGTACAGGTTTTATAGTGTCTTGGAAAGTTATAGGGTTAAATATAGTGCTAGCAAATTAAATTCCCTATACTTTCGGCCTGGGTTGTTAGGCAGGTCCCGCAAATTGTAATTAATTAGGATACCTAATTATGTAAAATTATTACATAAATATATATGTAAAATTATTATATATACACGTGTGTGTATATATATATGTATATAATTTTTTTACAATTATTTTTATTTATATATAGGTATACATATAGTGATGTATACGTATATACTTAGGTATATACATATATATATATTATTTCGTTCTACGTGTATTTTGATATCAATATATATATATTAATATCAAAATACAGTTAGAACGAAATTACACACATATATATTTTTAATTATTTTTTTTAATTTATTTATATTTTTTTATTATAAAATATAGATATATATATATATATATATATAATTATAATTATGTATATATTTAATCAATATCCTTCTACGTGTATTTTGATATTAATATATATATATATATAATTATATATATATAAATATTAAAATACACTTAGTGTATGTGTAAGTGTGTGTCTATATATATATATATATATATATATATATATATATATATATACTTAGATCATATATATAATATATATATAAATGATCTAAGTATATTTGATGTGTAACTGTAATTTATTTTATTTTTAACTTTAAGGGGTTAAGAGGGGAGCAGAGGGGCAGAGACAGTGTCAGCCAGTGATTTTACATCACTGGCTGACACACAGGATCAGTGATCACAGTGACAGGCTGTCACTGTGATCACCTCCTGCAGATCACGGTAATTGGCCACAGGGGGAGTGCCTGGGTGGCCAGGCATGCCCCCCACCGTGATCTGCAGGGGGATCCTGCCTGCAGTTACTATGGGTCAGCCAATAGGCTGACACATAGTAACCTCTGATCGCAGTGACAGGCTGTCACTGCGATCAGATCGCAGGGAGAGGCTGTCTCTGCATTCAGATCGCAGAGACAGCCTCTCCCTGCGATCATACTCTGCAGATCGCGGTCACTGACCGCAGGGGGACTGCCTGGGGGGCCAGGCATGTCCCCCGACCGCGATCTGCAGATTGAAAATGCCGCGGCTCCATGTGTCAGCCGATTTTAAAATCGGCTGACACATGGTAAATACCGATCGCAGTGACAGCCTGTCACTGCGATCGGAAGCTGCAGACCGCGGTCCCCAGGCACAGGGGGGCTGCCTGGGGGGCCAGGCATGCCCCCCGACCGCGATCTGCAGCGGCCATGTGCCGCCGGCCACGTGGGGGGTAAGACCGCCCAGGACGTACTACGCCGTCCTGCGGCGTTTAGAGCCGCCCAAATAAGGACGGCATAGTACGTCCTGCGGTCTTAAGGGGTTAAAAAAAAAAATATGGTGAAAATTTAAAAAAAAAAACATGTTTTTGGACTTTTACTTGAAAAATCTTTTACTTATCTACAAAAGCTAATGAAAAAAACTGCTAAATAGATTCAAAATTTTGTCCCGAGTT
The DNA here is from genome assembly GCF_036172605.1 of Pelobates fuscus. Classification (NCBI taxonomy): domain Eukaryota; kingdom Metazoa; phylum Chordata; class Amphibia; order Anura; family Pelobatidae; genus Pelobates; species Pelobates fuscus. Next base: position 58,741,642 of record NC_086327.1, read on the forward strand.
TAAAAACACCCAGTGTTTACATGCTTTATTGCTTTTTTTTGCAAGTTATAGGCCTATAAATACAAGTAGGAACTTGCTGTTTCAATATATATATATTTTAAATGTATCAATAGTGACATTGTAACACCGTTATCTGTCATAAATGCCCGAAACACACCTAGCATGTACATATTTTTTTTAAAGTAGACAACCCAGGGTATTCAAAATTGGGTATGTCACTTCCGGCCGGGACCTGAAGCTGAGCGGACGCCATAACTGCAGGCTCCCACCTTGACACTCTCAATCCGCAAACATCTTGAAAACCGCCCGCCATCCGAACCACAGCACATCGGAACCGAGACCAGGTCCGCACACCGAACCGGCAGATGCCTTTTCGATACACCCCGAAGTCCGGAGGCACTAAACGCAGACCCAGGGCCTACCACGCGCCGAACATCCACGGCCTTGAGCAATTTCTTGGCGCCTACACACAAGGTGACTCAGACGCGGAGAGCGACTATTACCCGTACCTGCAGGAGACCCCCGAACCCATGGGGAAACGCGGCCAGAAAACCCTCACGGGTCCCTCCGCAACACAAGACATAGGCACCTTGCTCCAACGGCAGACGCAGCCCAGGCCCCCCGCCAATGCCCAGACGCCGTACCACTCACCGGCTCACACCTCGACCCAAACGGACCAGGCTCCCATGACGCCGGTACCAAACACAACTCTGGGGGACACTATTTTTGCCACCAAGCAAGACCTCCTGAATTGGACACAAGACATACAAAAAACGCTGGCCGCAGACGTGGGGCGCCTGAAAACAGACATGCATAATGTCACAGAACGCGTCCAAACCACGGAACTTGACATTTCAGAACTCCAAAACGATATGGCAGACATGAAAAACGCCATGCTTCAATTACAAGCCGCGCAGCAGAATCTAACGCTGCAGATGTCCACTCAGGAAGACAGGGCCAGGCGGAACCATGTAAAAATCCGAGGCATACCAGCTACTATTCAGGCTGAAGATCTGCCGCACTACGTCCGCAGGCTCTTAGCCACCATCCTGCCACCGGCAGTATGCCGGAAAGTAGAGCTGGACAGCATATACAGACTACCGGCGAACCCCAGGTCGCCTACTACACCTGCTAAAGATGTCATACTTAAATTCGCCTCCACACGCGACAAAACTCAACTCCTGACAGCAACCAGAGGTAAAACGCCCCTTACATTTGAATCAGCCCAATTATCGTTTTACCAGGACTTAACCCGGGCCACCTTACAATGGCGCAGGACGCTGTCAAGACTTACCAGCCATCTACGTACCCTAGGGATGCCCTATCGATGGGGCCCACAAAGATCCCTACTAGTTCCGCATAATGAAACTACCCACAAAATAACTTCAGAGGTGGAGGCACCCGCGCTTCTGACGAAACTGGGACTGCCAGTCATACCAACCGACTTGCCTCATGAGCCCCAGCATGGAATGGGAGACCCAGCCACCAGCACGCCGTTCATCCCACGAGAAAGACCGACGCCGAGCCCGCAACCCGGACAACAGTAGATGGCATGTCCCCAGAGGCCAACACCGTCGGGCCGAAGATGCTCCCACACACAGATGACGCACTTACCCACGTTACAGTATACCGTCTCTACCAGAATCACGGACCTTGGGACAGTCTAATATAAGTATTATATTGTTGTGGTTATTGATGTCTCACTAGCACACCCTTACTTCATGGGGTACATACGCGACACCGGAACCGAGACGTTCCACCCAACGTGTATAATTTAAGTTACCTGCCAGTGCCTATGGCAATTGTGCCTTATTTTCGTTTCTTGTACCCCTTAGCTGGCACTACTCAACATTTACATATTAAGCATATTAGAAATTTTGCATTTTTCATTTTAATATTATTTGGATTACTTGAACCATGTCACTAATCACGTCATAAGGTCAGCATGTACCACTTGTTCTCGCCTCAATGATAATTGAGCATTCTCCCCCACAGGCAACCTGCCGGACGCACCTCCCTACACCAACGACGTGACCCTTGCTCTTACTCTTAATTAATATCTTTGCAGCTTTACCAATGTTGTACTCTCGACACCAACATAAGTTTACCACTCCACCTTATTTACTGTTAGGCTGTCCAGGCTCTCAGGGCCACCATACTTTCTAAATGTTATTAGACAACTACCAGCAAACTCATTAACGCGAGGGTTATTCCTAGTTCACTTTCGCTTATGCCATTGCAGTCTTAAGCCATACATAATCTGCTATTACGGAACTTAACCATATCAGCGTCTAATACTGCCTAGGGTTGCCATTAGCCTGTCAAATTAAGCTAACAGTTGAATTACGACTGTTCATTCTCGTTTGTAATACTCTTGAAATCCTACATTTTCACACGAGCTGGCTCCTATGTTTAATACCGCAAGCACATTAGACATACTATTTCAGATTGCACTCAACCAACATCGTACATAGCATGTTCACTCTACTATATTCTTCACGTGAAAAACACAGCGTACGCAATCATTAATTGCTCTCACGTAATAACTAAACCTAGCCTGTATTAATCTGTTACTCTATTATACAAATGTGGCAGTCTTTCATGAGAATGTATCCCACCAATGCTGATCACTTTATTTTGTTTTACCTGGTACTAACTTTTTATGCTGTATTTTGTGACGCAAATGCCATATTATAGAACACTACAAAATATAAAAGGAGGCAGACACTCATGGGAGAGGCTGCAATATGTTCGCATGACCCCAATTTGTATGGATAACGTGCAACCCCTTCGTTCTTTTCTGTATCCCATTTACAATATGCCTCAATAAAAGAAAGATTGACAAAATTGGGTATGTCCAGTCTTTTTTAGTAGCCACCTAGTCACAAACACTTTGGCCAGTGTTTGTGAATAGGTGGCTACTAAAAAAGGCTGAACATACCCCATTTGCAATACCTTGGGTTGTCTTCTTTTGCAAATGGTATGCCATCATGGGGCTAATTCTCATTCCTTGGCTACCATACGCTCTCAAAGGCAACCTAACCAATCTGACAAATTTCAATAAAAAAAAAAAAAAAGTAAAATCAAGCCTTATATTTGACCCTGTAACTTTCACAAACACTATAAAACATCTACATGTGGGGTACTGTTATACTCAGGAGACTTCGCTGAACACAAATATTAGTGATTCAGAACAGTAAAATATATCACAGCAATAATATCCTCAGTGAAAGAGCTGTTTGTGTGTGAAAAATGCAAAAAACTTCACTTTCACTGACAATATAATCGCTGTGATATGTTTTACTGTTTTGAAACACTAATATTTGTGTTCAGCGAAGTCTCCCGAGTAAAACAGTACCCCGAAGTACAGGATTTAGGGTGTCATAGAAAGTTACAGGGTTAAACACAGTGCTAGCAAATTAAATTATCTAGACTTTCGGCCTGGGTTGGCAGGCAGGTCCCTCGAATTGCAATCATTAAAATTACTTAATTAGGTCAAAATATTACATAAATATGCACGTATAATTTTAATATATATACATATTCATATATTTGACGTCTACGTGTATATTTATGAAATTATTTATGTAATTATGTATGTGGACATATGTATATTTCGTATTATTTTTATTTATTTATTTATACATAGATATATATATCATTACATTCTAAGTGTATTTTGATATAAATATATATATATCAATATCAAAATACTGTTAGAATAAAATTGCATTTATATATATATATATATATATAATTTTTTTTTAATTATTACAAATTATTTTTATTTTTTGTTATTTATTTTTATTAACATATTATTTGTATTTTAGAATAATATATATATACCATATATATAGTTATTATATATATTGTATATATTCGTGTGTAATTTAAATATAAGTGTATTTTTATATTAATGTACGTATATATAAATATAAAAATACACTTAGTATGACATTATATATATGATATATATACATATATTATATATAGGTATATATAGATATAATACATGTATATATATATATATATATATATATATATATATATATATATATATATATACATATTATATTTTTTTTTACACTGATTGGTTTTTTTTTTCAACTTTATTTTTGATTTTTCACTTGCAGGGAGACTGCCTGTCAGCACAGACAGTCCCCCTGCAGGCAGATACACAGACACCTATTGCGGTCATGTGATCGAGTGATCACATGGCCGTGGGGTCCTGATCTGCCGAGGGGGGACTGCCCGGGCAGACAGGCAACCGGGAGGAGAGCTGATCGCCGCCGTGGGACCGACGGCGATCAGGTAAGTTGCCCAAGACCGTTATGACGGTCCTGAACCGTCAGCGGTCCTTAAGGGGTTTTATAAAACCAGCAAAAAAAAAAAAATATATATATATATATATATATATATATATATATATAAGAAAAGGGGAAAAAGTGACAAAAAGTGTAAAATAAATCAAAACAGCAAGGAGAAAAATAAATTAAAAAGGGTCAAAGTTTAAAAAAAATACAAAAAAAATAAAAAAAATTAAACCTGCTTTTTTTCACTTGGTATTAACCACAGTTCACCAGTTCACCAACAAACTCCTGTTGTTTTAACCCCTACTTAAAAGAGACTTCTTTAAATAGCCTACTTTCAAGCAAACTCCAGTGAGCAAGCACTGTGAGTCAGTAGTGGGTTTATATTGGCAATACAAATCCCACACAGGTGGAAATTGAAGATTATGCTAGCGTTAGTGTACTTATAATCTTAATTTTAATAATGACAGGAGGCGAGTATTTTGCATAACTCTCTTTACTAAACTCCATAGCAGTAAAGAAAGTGAAACATTTAAACCAATCAAAATGCAAAATAGGGAGTATATTATCCCAGTAAATAGGCTCCTCCTCCTCTTTCAGAAGCGACATCAGAACAGGGAAGAAGGTTAGCGATAAAAGTCTGTAGTAAACATCAACTGTGGTATCTAACTGGAATGATGAACGTCTTGGCATGAGTGGGAACAGGCACCAACGGGTGATAGAAGTCAAATCTAGAAATAAAGTAATCCAGGAGCTTAAAAGTAGAATGTTAAAAATAAATAAATAATACAGTAATATTATCAGACAGATACTGTAAAATAGATCAATAAAAATATCAATACAAAATACAGAATAACGGCTGAAACATTCTTGCAAGATAACTAGAATACTCAAAGTATCTAGCCTCAGTCCTGTGTTGCAGCACTGTATGGAAATCTAGATGTGAAGTCCAGATAATAAATAAATCAGTCCAGGCATATAAGCAGATAAATATTGCACACAGAGTAAATGATATGTCTCATAAAACACCTATGATCTGCTGGAAGATCAACAGCAGAATCAACTGAGGTGTTTATGAATTATTCTACTTTCATATAAAAAGGGAGGAAAGATACATATAAAAATAAAAATAAAACCAGAGTAACATAAAAGATCTAGGCTGGTTAGTACAAAGAACTGACAGCCTAATAAACAGTATTTTAGTCTGAGAGATCTGAGCTGGCTGCCAAAAAACTGCATGTAACGGATCGCCTGGCACCCCGACTGGGTACCTCCGTTAAAGGATGCTCCTAGCGTTTCCTGAGGACTTCAAGCACTGCAGCAGACACCAAAACCACCGAATCAGAGAAGCGTATAAATCCTCTCAAGCATATGAATGCTGTAGACAGTTGAATAGGAAACCATACGAATAGGTTTACACTCCTAGCAGTCAAACTGGAACAGCATACAATAAATCCTGCCCCAATAATGAGACGACACTTCACTTTGAGGGTTAAGCAGGAACTGAGGCTGGCACTCCCAGCCTGGTTTTTATTACAGTTGTTGAGAATACAGGTCCGCCCACAGGGAGGGACAAAACAACCAATCAATCGGTACAATACACACAGACACTCCCACACAAAATCCTCCCCTCTGCCTGTAATAGGATTACTGAACACAATGGGTAATCTCATTATCACAGGCAGAGAAATACAGTTTTATAAACAATATCACAGGGACCCCAAAACATGCAATAACCCCATATAAAGTATATCCTCAGAACCAGGGGATCTGGGTGAACCACATATCCAAAATTCACCCAGATCCATTCAGTAGTTTAGAAGATACAGTTTAATGCAGATTCCGCAGAACATATACAGATTATATAAAAAATAATTACTGTATAATGTGTCCCCTGCTGTATAGTTTAAAACTACTGCACGATGTCTTTGTGTGCCAAATACCGGCGAGATGGCACCGTGTAGAAAAGTCACAACAATGTCTGTGAGTTAAAATGTCCGCCATCCATTGTTCTCACCATGTGCTTCATCCATTGTTCTCACCATGTGCCTCTGATACATGAAATGGTGGTCACCCAGTAACTCCACAGTATGTCCCCAGATGGTTCTTAAAGGGCCAGTAAGGTCATACATAATCCATTATGCCCAAATATTGTACTTGAAGGGCCATATCTCCCAGGGACCATAATCACAGGGCAGGAGGCGTGCAAGCAGTCCCCTCCAGGAAACTGGGGCAGACTCTGGTGCAGTCTGGGGCAGTCCGCTACACTGCAACTGTAGTATCAAAAATAAAACAAAACAAAAATGGATCTACAAATAAAAATTGTGAATCATATAGATACTTTAGAATTGGATCCGTGTAACACAAGGATGACTTGTAGATAATGATGGCTTTGAGAAGAAAAATTGCTTTATTATGAAAAGTCCGTATTAATAATAAAATCAACAAAATAATGCATCAAAAATATACTATCGAACTGTTCCAAGGTAGGAGAAAGTAAAAGGACCATATAACCTGTACAGTCCCTCTGGATGGTTGTGGATTATGGTATCTTCCTTCCAAATCAATAATGCAGCAGCCGGTGAGGACGGCGTCCGCATTCTTTGGTAGATCACCTCCGACCTCACATCGAGGGGTGAATCACCAGAGTTTCGTCAGGCAACAGTTGTAGAATGTCGAGTCCTACTTTCTCCAAAAGTTCTCTTCGTGTAGGTTTTAGCCTTACGCGTTTCATAGGGTGCAGCCCTATTTCATCAGAGGCATAACCTTGTCTTGTTCCATATCGTTATATATATATATATATATATATACACACATAGTATCCCACAAGTCATCAATTAAATAATAATTGGGCATCAAATCTGGATAGCATACAGAATGTAAATGTTATAATTATAATCGATCAATTCAACTAGGAACCATAAATTCATGTAGTACATGTCAATATATCTGCAGATAATTAAAGTGTAACACACTTAATTAAATAAATGACAGAGCATATCTGAATAATAGTCCCACAAGAACCACATACTGAATTTGAACACACATAGAAGAATATTAATTAAATATTGCACTTTGTTAAATAAATGTATCAGGGACCACAAATAGATATGGTACATATAGACAGATCTGCAAATTGGTGAAATGTAAAAAATAAAGAATAATAAATAAAGAAATAAAGAAATAGATAAAAAATATAAAACATAATAAAGAGAAAATATCTAGCACATTAAAAACAAAATATATGTATGTTCTTATCAATACATAAAACAAGTCTGTTAATAACACATTTGATTTACTCATATACGATCGAGTAAATGACACAAAATGTCTGAATGGTAATCCCATAAGATCCACAAACTGAAATTGGACAGAAATAAAAGAATGTGACAAAGAAAATTGCACTTTGTGTCCTTAAATAAAATATTAGATGAATGAATTGGTGGAATATGCAAGAGATTAGCTGCTCATAGAAGATCTATCCATTTCTAAACCAACCGATGGAGATAGCAGCATAATTGTAATAGGAAGAAATCAAATAATGTGAGAAAGATCCACCTGGTGATTAAAACATAGATAATATAAAATAGAGACAGCAAAAGTACAAACAAACCAAAAAAATAAATAAAGGGAAATTCTGACCCCTCTTAAAATTTATTATAGGAAAGCATTTAGTTCAAAGTCCACGTTAAGACCCTTGGGTACTAGGGTATTAAGAGTAAAAATCCATTTAGCTTCTTTCTGATCTAAGTTTTTTTCAAGATCACCGCCTCTCCAATTGGTTTCTACCTCTCCATTACCATAAAATCAAGACCTTCTGGATTTCCACCATGGAATTCCTTGAAGTGCCTAGATAAATTATGTGTAGGTAGACCCTTTTTCACATTCTGTATGTGTTCTGAGATTCGTGTCTTGAGTTGTCTTTTTGTCCTTCCCACATATTGTTTAAGGCATGGGCATGTTATTAAATAAATTACCCCAATGGTATTACAATTCATATTGGACATAATTGTATATTTCTTCCCATCATCAGCTGATGTAAAGGTTAGTCTCCTGTTTGCTTGATGAGGATTATTTCTACACCCTTGACATTTATTGCATGTTGAAAAACCTTTGTCAGAGACTTCTCTTTGATTTTGATGAGTGGATTTTAGTGTTGGTGCCAGCATCAATTTCAGATTAGGTGCTCTCGTATAAATAATCTGGGGCTTGTCTGTAATAATATCAGACAGGCTGGGATCACTTCTAAGAATACCCCAGTGTTTTCTTAAAATGTCCTGTACTGTTGACGCTTGATTGTTATACTGAGTGATGGATGCTGGTGTCTGATCCTGTTTTACTTGGGTTTTCACCTTTTTCTGTAGAGTCTCCTCCCTTGGGATGCCTTTAGCTCTAATTAGAGCTTTGTCTAAAAGTGGGATGGGGTAACCTTTGGTTACAAATCTTTGCTTCATTTCGTTCATTTGTTGATTGCACACTTCCGGCTGTGAGCAGTTTCTTTTTATACTCCTAAATGGCTCTGAGGAATGTTCTTAAGCCATGTAGGTTTATGGTGACTGTGGAACGGTATGAAACTATTGCAGTCTACATTCTTTTTGTATGTTTTTGTATGCAATTTACCTTCCTCAATGTAGATGCTTAGATCAAGGAATTCAACCTTCTCTCTTGAATGTGAGAAGATAAATATCAGATTGTATGGGTTATGGTTCAGATAAGTCTTCAAATTTTCCAATGATTCCAGGTCTCCCTTCCAAATAAAAAAGCAGTCATCAATGTACCTACGCCATAGGGACAGTTTTGCGCCGAATGGGCAGTTATCCCAAATAAATTCATCTTCCCACTTGCCCATAAAAAGATTGGCGTAACTCGGCGCAAAACGCGTTCCCATGGCGTTACCTTCCAGCTGGAGATAAAATTGTCCATCTGACCAAAAGTAGTTGTGGGTAAGGATAAAAGCAATGCATTGTATTAAAAAGTCTATTTGATCATTTTTCAATTCTGTGTACACTGCCAGAGATTATTGTGCTGCCTCACATCCCTGAAGATGTTCAATGACAGTATACAACGAGGTAACGTCCGCGGTTACTAAAAACATATCTTCTTCCCAAGTAAAATCGGATAAAATGTTAAGAATTTGAGTTGAGTCTCTCAGATAGGATTTTAAACATAAAACCGTCTTCTGTAAAAATTGGTCCACATATTCGGATAGATTTGCGGTCAAGGATCCTATACCGGATATAATTGGACGCCCAGGAGGTTTCTGCAATCTCTTATGAATTTTTGGCAGATGATAAAATATCGGTATCTTAGGGAATTTCACATTAAGGTATCTAAATTCTCTCTCACTAAGGATACCCCTTTCTTTACCATATTCTAGTAAGATCTTCAATTTTTCTGTGAATATGGACGGAGGATCTTCTTTTAATGCTTCATACGTGGATATCTCATTTAGTAGTCTACGATTTTCTTCTTCATAATCTGCCGTATTCAAGATTATAGAGAAATGAAAAGATTGGACCCAAAGGGTCCTTAAATGGGAGAGTAATCCGGAAAAATAATATAGACAACCCTACCTTTTAATAATCCTAAAGGGAACAAAACAGGGGAAGGACGGGTAGAGAGAATGGGTGAGGATGTACCAACCAGAAACTGTAATAGAGGGTCAGGTGCTTACTAATATAAAGAGGCTACTTGACACAAGTCTAACTGGAGGTGACTAAAAAATCCCCATATCTAAACCTCAAAGAGAGTGGTCCTAGGTAATCAGGAATGGCAAAAAAGAAACTTAACTGAATAAATTGAAAAGGAAAAAAGAAAACCTCTATAAGGGGACACTAAAGAAATCCCCAGACTTTGCCTTGACAGAAAACTCCTGTAGAAAGTGAACTGTCCCTGTATACCTCGGCGCTTGTGGAAAAGCCACTAGTGCCTACCATGACCAAAAAACCCTTCCTGTCCTAATAGCTTAGAAATTAAATTAAATTAAATCATAAGTGCTACCAGAAAGTGCAACAAAAATAAATAAAATAACTCGATGCGCGTTTCGGCATTTAAGCACGCCGTCGTCAGGAGCATTGAACTGTAACGGTTCCCTGTAATGGTTTAAATACCTTAGATTGTGATCAAACGTTAAGTGTTGCCGGCTGAATGCCCCACGTGGTTCGCCCAGTGTGCTCATCATTCATTGGTTCACTCTTACTAGCCCCACCCGTTGTTGGCCGCGTCATTTGACGCGGACCTGACGAAAACCGGATAAGGTGCTACAAGTGGGTAGTGCCTGTATGCGGTCTGATTAGATTAACGTCTCTCAAGTCCGCCCTTCTACTGCGTCAAATGACGCGGTTATGTGGACTTAGGGACATATCATTAACCCATATTGGGCAGTACTCACATGGGGGCCAATAGGGAGAACTGGTCCAAAAAGTATTGCGAGCAAGGAAGTTCCCTCGCAACAAAATATATATATATCGTTTAGATAAATGACGATCTAAGGCTACACTAACCAACCAATGAATGGGAAGTTAGTGGTGGAGACAATACATAACGCATTTCTGACACCTTGGGGCATTTAGACGGGGCATTCTATTCACAATAAGTATGTACAGGAACTGGACAGTGAAGATTATGACACAAGAGTTCCTATGCAATCTCTTATTTAAATTTAAAGGATAAGCATATAGTGCCATAAAGAAAGTATATACAAAAAGAACACAGCAATTTTTTGTGGTTTATATATTTGCTTATTTACAGTGTGATTAATAGTGTCCACATAAGAGGACTGGTAGGAATGTCCAATATATTATTTACATTCAAAGATAAAAGAGAAGTTGAATGGGCCAGATTAAAGGAAAGCTGAGAATGAAAAACCCACGTTCAGACCCGCGGGAGAGAGGGTCTTGAGTCTGTAAATCCAATAGGATTCACGCTGTATTAATTTCTTATCCCAGTCCCCCTTCCGTTGAGTTTGTGGGATATATTCTATCCCCATAAACTTCAATTTATTGGCAGAGTTCAGATGGTGGGTTTTCAAATGATGAGAAATTGGAGTTTCCAAAGGTCTTCTGACCGAATTAATATGTTCTCTAGTTAAAAAATGAGCGTACTGGAAAAATTTCGCTATTATTACTATCCGTGAATTCCTTGGATTTAGAATCGATGAATTCACATGCACTGCAGTGTCCACACTTATATGTCCCTTTTGGTAAGTAGTTTCTACCCTCTATTTTCAGGGGAGCTAGGTGGCGTTGTACCAGAGTGTCCCTTAAGTTTTTTCCCCTCCATGCCGTTACTGAGGGAAAAGTGGTGACTACCTGTTTGACTTGTGGATCGGATGTCAATATTGGCCAATAGCGCTTCAAAGTGTCCATCATGAAGTCCCATCCTGCATCATATGTGGCGATAAGACGAATCAGTTTTTGGTCCTGTTCCTGTGTCTTATCGTCGGTCAGGAGGGACTCACGTTCAGTGCTAATTGCTCTGGCGTAGGCTCTATGTAACACCCTGTTAGGGTAACCCTTCTCCTTGAATGCTCGCCTAAGTTCCCATGCTTTGTTTTTAAAGTCATCTTTGGAGGAGCAATTGCGTCTTAGCCTTAAATACTGCCCTATTGGTATACCCGCTTTTAGTGGTTGGGGGTGATGGCTATGCCAATTCAAAAGGCTATTGTTGGCAGTTTGTTTCTTAAAGAGGGTGGTTACAACGCTTCCCGCAGGTTGGATAGTTAAAGTTATGTCCAGAAAATTAAGTTTTTGGCCGCCCATTTCACTGGTAAATCTTAAGTTAAGGTCATTCTCATTAAGGAGTTTTACAAATGTTTCAAAGTCCTCCAAGTTACCTGTCCATATAATTAGTACATCATCTATGTACCGTTTCCAGCAGGAAACCATCCCCATAAAACGACTCAAATGTGGAGCTGATCTGATGTAATCTTCCCAGGTACCCAGGTAAAGATTTGCATACGAGGGGGCACACGAAGTCCCCATCGCAGTCCCCCTGATTTGCTGATAGATGGTACCGTTAAAAAGAAAGATATTTTTAGTAAGAACTGTTCTTATGTTAGCAACGAGTTCAATGTATGCAGCCGGGGATCTTGGACAAGTTCTTGTTCAAGGATAGATTGAATATTGTTAATTCCCTGTACATGAGGTATAGAGCTGTACAGTGACTCCACATCCAGACTGCATAATAATGCTTGATCTGGTATGGAGATATCCTTCAAGAAATTAAGCATTTGTTTTGTATCTCTTATGTATGACGGCAACTTCGAGACGATAGGAGACAAAATTTTATCCAGGAATATGCTCAGATTCTGAGTCAGGTTTCCGCAGCCCGAAACAATCGGTCGACCTGACGGATTGTCTAGGGATTTATGGACTTTGGGTAAACTATAGAAGGTTGAGAGTATAGGTTGTTTTACCAGCATGAACTCAAATTCGTTTTTGGTAATTAGGTTTTCAAGTAAAGCCTGGCTCAACATGGTCTTAATTTCTGCAAAGAATTGCATAGTGGGGTCATGGTTCAATACTTGATAGGTCTCTTTATCATTTAACAATTTTTGGACCATCTGTATGTAATTAGAATGATCCATGAGAACCACATTACCACCCTTGTCTGATGGCTTAATTACCAATTTATCATTTTCTTTTAATGCTGAAAACAAGAAACAGAGAGCGCTAGTACTAGATGAATGGCTAATATAACAACCAAAAGATATCTAGACAGTATATAAATAAATACCAATATCAATAGATAAGCTGCTAAAACAAAAGAAAATCCCAATTTCTAATAGACATGCATATTTAAAGTTTCAGCGCTTAGTAGATAATCCCCCTATAAATAAAGAGGGTCTTAAAATAAGAAACAGTGGAAGAAAATATGTGTAACACTGTAAACCATATAAAGCTAAAAATAAATATGGATAAAAATAATAAACTACAAAAATGAAAAAAGATATAAACTAAAATGGAAAAAATCCAACAGATAAAAATCCAGAATCAAATGTGGGAAAATGCCACTATTGAAAATCCAAAGTACAATAAAAAAAGGGGAGATGTAAGTCCTGCACCAAAATCCTAATGTGTAGTGGAGAGTAGGGGTCCAGATATACGAAAATACCTTAGATAAAAGGGAAACAGAAATACCGATTTTGGTGCAGGACTTACATCTCCCCTTTTTTTTATTGTACTTTGGATTTTCAATAGTGGCATTTTCCCACATTTGATTCTGGATTTTTATCTGTTGGATTTTTTCCATTTTAGTTTATATCTTTTTTTATTTTTGTAGTTTATTTATTATTTGTATCCATATTTATTTTTAGCTTTATATGGTTTACAGTGTTACACATATTTTCTTCCACTGTTTCTTATTTTAAGACCCTCTTTATTTATAGGGGGATTATCTACTAAGCGCTGAAACTTCTTTTAATGCTGACTTTTCAATTTTGGTGAGATTACCAGTGGATTCTATACGTAGGGTTCCTAATTTGACGTTTTCAATATCCCTGCATACCATATCCAGGAAGACTGCAATATTCTTGTAGTCTTTTAGATGTGGTGTGAAGCGGCTCTTAGGTGCAAGATGAGTGGTTGGGATATTGGTGACATTGGGGTTATTGGAGTCAAGGAGTTCGACCAGAGTCTCCAAGCAGTCCATATCCCTGATTGTCAATCCCAAACTGGATGCTTTCTGTTCTTTCTTGTGCGTATGATATTTATGTAGGGCCAACTTACGAGCAAACAGGTGCAAGTCCTTTGTCCAAAATAATTTGTTAAAGGGAGGGGTGGGTACAAAGGATAAACCTTTTAAAAGGGTTTTAGTTTGTATATCAGTCAGTGTGAACGAGGATAAATTAATTATCCTTAGATCCTTAGTTATTGGCGTCATTGTCGTCTCTGACCTCTGCCCCTCTGTGCCTGTCTGGTTCTGGGTCGTTGAAGTTCGTCTGCTTGTCGTAGCCCTAAAAAAATCTACCCCTTTCCTTAGTATGCTTTTAGGTTCAGTTTGTGTGGGGTTGCTGATTGTGGGTTCACCCTCATTGTCAGTAGTTTCATATTCTGAAGTACTAAAGTGATCGGAATCAATCCTCACTTTCCTTTTTGTTTGACGATAGACCCGCCCAGTTTCAAAATCTGTAGTGTCTCTTATAAATTTATGATGCTTCTTGATTTTGATTTGGTAGGAGAATCTATCCAAATTGGTCTTTAATTTTACTTCTAGGTTTTGAAATTGAGGATCATCCTTAAACTTTTGGATGTTTTCAATCTCAGTGTCTAGAGTTTTCTGAATATTGGTCAGATGTATAGACTCATATTTGCATACTATGGACATGAAAGTAGTAGAGCATTTAGCTGTTGCATCTTCCCATTTTTGTGTGAATCCCTCTATCTCAATCTTTCTGGAGGGTGGAACTAAGACCCTAAGGCCCCTTTGGAAACTCCAATTTCTCATCATTTGAAAACCCACCATCTGAACTCTGCCAATAAATTGAAGTTTATGGGGATAGAATATATCCCACAAACTCAACGGAAGGGGGACTGGGATAAGAAATTAAGACAGCGTGAATCCTATTGGATTTACAGACTCAAGACCCTCTCTCCCGCGGGTCTGAACGTGGGTTTTTCATTCTCAGCTTTCCTTTAATCTGGCCCATTCAACTTCTCTTTTATCTTTGGATGTAAATAATATATTGGACATTCCTACCAGTCCTCTTATGTGGACACTATTAATCACACTGTAAATAAGCAAATATATAAACCACAACAAATTGCTGTGTTCTTTTTGTATATACTTTCTTTATGGCACTATATGCTTATCCTTTAAATTTAAATAAGAGATTGCATAGGAACTCTTGTGTCATAATCTTCACTGTTCCAGTTCCTGTACATACTTATTGTGAATAGAATGCCCCGTCTAAATGCCCCAAGGTGTCAGAAATGCGTTATGTATTGTCTCCACCACTAACTTCCCATTCATTGGTTGGTTAGTGTAGCCTTAGATCGTCATTTATCTAAACGATTACAATATATATATATATATATATATATATATATATATATATATATATATATATATATATATATATATATATATATATATATATTGTTGTGAGGGAACTTCCTTGCTCGCAATACTTTTTGGACCAGTTCTCCCTATTGGCCCCCATGTGAGTACTGCCCAATATGGGTTAATGATATGTCCCAAAGTCCACATAACCGCGTCATTTGACGCAGTAGAAGGGCGGACTTGAGAGACGTTAATCCAATCAGACCGCATACAGGCACTACCCACTCGTAGCACCTTATCCGGTTTTCGTCAGGTCCGCGTCAAATGACGCGGCCGACAACGGGTGGGGCTAGTAAGACTGAACCAATGAATGACGAGCACACTGGGCGAACCACGTGGGGCATTCAGCCGGCAACACGTAACGTTTGATCACAATCTAAGGTATTTAAACCATTACAGGGAACCGTTACAGTTCAATGCTCCTGACGACGGCGTGCTTAAACGCCGAAACGCGCGTCGAGTTATTTTATTTATTTTTGTTGCACTTTCTGGTAGCACTTATGATTTAATTTAATTTAATTTCTAAGCTATTAGGACAGGAAGGGTTTTTTTGGTCATGGTAGGCAGTAGTGGCTTTTCCACAAGCGCCGAGGTATACAGGGACAGTTCACTTTCTGCAGGAGTTTTCTGTCAAGGCAAAGTCTGGGGATTTCTTTAGTGTCCCCTTATAGAGGTTTTCTTTTTTCCTTTTCAATTTATTCAGTTAAGTTTCTTTTTTGCCATTCCTGATTACCTAGGACCACTCTCTTTGAGGTTTATATATGGGGATTTTTTAGTCACCTCCAGTTAGACTTGTGTCAGGTAGCCTCTTTATATTAGTAAGCACCTGACCCTCTATTACAGTTTCTGGTTGGTACATCCTCACCCATTCTCTCTACCCGTCCTTCCCCTGTTTTGTTCCCTTTAGGATTATTAAAAGGTAGGGTTGTCTATATTATTTTTCCGGATTACTCTCCCATTTAAGGACCCTTTGGGTCCAATCTTTTCATTTCTCTATAGCACTATTTGAGGGTTATTCCCTTTTCTATGACAGTAACTCCAGGGCTGTTGTGGCACTCATTCAGTGGTTCAAGCTCTTGGCACCTCTGAATTAGAGCCATATATTTTCTTCTATTTTCGTATTCAAGATTACTACTCCCCCTCCTTTATCCGCAGATGTAGTAGTTATATCTTCCATCTTCATTAGTGTTTTAAGTGCCAGTCTTTCTTTTTTGGAAAGATTATCTTTACTAGTACTATTCTTGATTTGACCTCTGAGATCTTTTTCCATCAGGGTGATAGAAGTCGTCAGATAGAACTCGTGGTCTTTATATGAAGAACCGCAGTCCTATGATTATGCCGCAGAAGTTGCAAGTTGAAACGAAGTTAAACTTAAAAGAGAATGTGAGAAAGGTTAGGCACCGGTCTAGAAACTGTTTGTAATATAGGTATTGATCCATCGGATAGCATTGAAACAGTATATATTACGAATTATAATCTAACAGTAGATCGATAGGCTAATGGTAATAGAGGATACAATATGCCAACATGTTGGTTGGTGGAGATTAAAAAGGAAGAAAAGGAGAAAGTTGTAGACGTATGAATAGAGTAGTTCCCCTCCTCTCCGGGTGGGAAGGGTGGGAAAATACTCGCCTCCTGTCATTATTAAAATTAAGATTATAAGTACACTAACGCTAGCATAATCTTCAATTTTACCACATGACTGGAGGCTTCCTATTTTGCATTTTTAACGCTGTTGTATAAGAGACATGGGCGCACCGGAGTTCGGTCGGAAATAGAAGGTGCGGAACGTAGATTCTCTAGACCAATCCGCGGAGCGTAGGATATCCGTTATGGAGGCACCCGCCATGAAGGCTGAGGATGCTGCTGCTCCACGTACGGAGTGGGCTCCGAACGTAGTGTCCACGCCGGCTAGCGATAGCAACTATCGAACCCATCTTGCTAGGGTGGTCGTTGTGATGGGGACATGTGGTCTAACATATGATACTAAGAGTTGACCTGAGGGTGCAGACCGGAGTTGTAAGGTAGTTTCTACATACTGACGTAGAGCGGAGACGACACAGAGTTGTGGATCTGTGGGGAAGAATGGATAGAATACAGATGTAGAGTCCGTCTTCGTGTGACGAGATATCCGGAATGTTACTCCTTCTGGGGAGATAGAAAAAGCGTCTATGTCCAGCGCTCGAATGTCTGACACTCTGCGGAAGGAGACCAGGCAAAGCAAGACCGTGAGTTTTGCTGAGAGTTGTCGGAGGGAGAGTCTGTCGTTAGTTGGCCAGTCTCTCAGGAATCGGAGGTTTACGTCGACGTCCCAGAATCGAGAATATTTTGGGCCTGGGGGGGGCATTGTAATCGAATCAGAAGTCGACACACCAGTGGGTCCTTACCAACCGGGATCCCTAGTATGGGGACATGAGTTGCTGAAATAGCTGAACGAATTACGTTAAGTGATCTGTAAGACCGACCTAATGAGAATAGGTGGGATAGGAAATTCAAAATGGCTGAAATAGAGGCCGTAAATGGATCGAGGTTCCGTTCCAAACACCAAGTGGACCAGGAGTTCCAAGCGGATAGGTAGCATCTTCTGGTTCCAGGGGCCCATGAGTCCCATAGTAGTTCTTTAGCAGCCTGCGATAGTTCGCCAACTTGCCAGGAGCCCCTGACAAGCTTCCTCTGTTCCGAAGCCCTATTTTTTGGTATTCGTTTCTTATGTGTTTCGTGTCCAAGCCACCAGATGGAAACGATTTTCTAGGATGAGTGGGTGAGGGTTGCTTTTTGGATCTGTGAGAATGTACTGATGATGAGGTAGTAGAAGAGGATCATTGCATGATAGAGCTAGGAGGTCTGGGAACCATGGTTGTCCTCTCCATAGTGGAGTGATGAGCACTAGAGAGGTTTGTTGAATCTTCAGGTAGTGTATGGTCCTCGCTATCATAGCGAAGGGAGGGAAGGCGTAGGCTCCCGTGATCGGCCATGGCTGTAGGAATGCGTCCACTGCTGCGCTCTCCGGGTCCGGGAGCCAGCTGAAGTATAGTTCTGTTTGCCTGTTGTTGCGGGACGCAAATAGATGCAGGTGAAGTGGCCCTCGGTGTTCCGCAATGTGGTTGAAGATTTGTGGATCCAGTTTCCAGTCGCTGGTGTCCCACCAGTGACGTGAGAACCAGTCTGCTGTGAGGTTTGTCTCTCCTGGGAGGTATTCTGCCGTGAGGGAGATGTTGCGGGGTATGCAGAAATCGAAGATCTCTTTTGTGATTTCTGACAGGAGACGGGAACGGGCTCCGCCTAGGCGGTTGATGTAGCGGACCTGATGTTGTCCATCCTGAGGAGGATGCAGCAATCCGACTTGTCCTTCGCTAGGCTTCGGATAGCGAAAGACCCGGCTAGTTCTAGGCAGTTTTTTTTTTTTTTGTAAATATGATTTTTATTATTTTCAAATAATTTTTTCAGCATATGGTAAGTTGCGTGTCGAGACTCGCAGGTCTCCATGAAAATTTTCAATAGGTAGTATCATCGGTTGCATAAATTCACAGTATTGCAAGGGCACATGCGCCTCTGTGTAGTAGGGACTCGCAGGACCCTTTATGAAATACATATAAACTTTTACAACATTTGGTTCACTTTAGAACTTTAGAATGTGTATGCTCCGAGTTCTCCACCCTGATTTGTCTCAGTTTCTTAGATCGGTTAACGCATTTGCCCTCATTAGTCGATGTATCTCCTGTCCTATGTGTTATGTCTGTGTGTGTGTATGTGTGTGTGTATCTGTGTTGTTTGGCCTTCATCTGAAATGTAGCGTGTGGCGGATCCTGAGACTGCCGGTGTCCAAGCTTCCTCCGTTCCGAAGCCCTATTTTTTGGTATTCGTTTCTTATGTGTTTCGTTTCTCTTCCTAGGTAGGAGTTATGTGTCTCCTAGTCTCTGCTATGGTAGAGGTCTGATTTACCTGTCGTATGTGTGTCCTATCCCCTCCTTTCTGTGTGTCCCATCTGTCTTGAGGACGTCCCAGGTTTAACCCTTCCTTTGGTAGTATGTGTGGGGTCATTATGTATGTGGGTTCTCACCCTTCTATCTAGGTGGAGGTCGGGGTCCCGGTCTCAGCATTTTTTGGGGTAGTGGTGGGGTGTCCCTGTGTTGGGGATTCCATCCCTCCTGCGGTCAGTATTCGTACGGCCGTTGCAAGTTAAGAGTCTGGTAGAGATATAATCATCTCTTGGAAACCTGACGTGGTAGATTTTAGTATCCAGTGTGTCCATGTATTGAGGTATTTTTGGAAGGTGTCATTTGCTGTGTTATGGAGTTCCTCAAGGGATCTGAGTTCCTCCATTCGTGTGAACCATATCTTGAGGGGAGGAGTGACTGGTTGCTTCCAGAATTGAGGTATCAGTGCCTTGGCTACATTTAGAATGCGGATAGTGAGCGATCGTTTGTATGCGTTCTTAGCGATCTGTGTGTGATGTAGCAGCATTGCTGCCGGGGTGAAAGGTGGCGGGTCGTCTGTGTATTGGCATATGATTTGGTGTATGGTTTTCCAGTATGAGGTAATCTTTTTGCATTCCCACCATATATGTAGGAGAGTGCCCTGTTCCTTTTCGCATCTCCAGCATAGTGGGGAATGTGTCGGGATTCGTGTGTGTAGTGTTGCGGGAGTGTAGTACCAATGGGTCAATAGCTTGTACGCCGTTTCCTGTGTTTTGCTAAAGCTTGAACAGTGGTGTGTGAGGTAGCAAATTTTTTCCCAGTCATCTTTATCTATTGTGTGGCCTAGTGTTGCCTCCCATTTCCCCATAAATCGTGGTTGTTCTACTGGCGTAAGTGTTAGTAGTAGGTTGTATAAGACGGATATTCCATGTGTCAATGGGTGGGGGTCCATGCAGAGATTCTCAAAAGTGGTGGTTGCCCTTGTAAGTATGGGACCCTGAGGGAGGGAGGCTATGTAGCTCCTTATTTGCCTGTATTTGAGGTGTGTTAAGAAGGTGTGTCCCGACTGTCCCCGTAAGTCGTCTAAGGTCTTGGGGCCTCTAGGTGTGAGTACGTGTATGAGTCTGGGTAGAGGATCTTGGATTAGGTCCTTGAATGCTCTCGGGTCTGTTCCGGGGGGGAAGTCGGAGTTATAAGTGAGAGGTAGTAGGGGGGTGGGATAGGTGGTGAGACCGTGCTTCCCTTTGGCATGGTTCCATTCCCATAGGGTCGCTTTTGTGTATGGGGAGTGTGTTGTGTGCCCTGTCGATATGTCAGGTGGCAGCCACGGCAGCACTGCGACCGGGATTCCCGCCTCATGTTCCTCCACCTGTTTCCATAATTTTTGTGTACCTGTCTTGGTCCATTCTACTATCCGTAGAAGGTGGCATGCCCTGTAGTACAGAGTGAAGTCCGGCAACGCCAGCCCACCTCTGTCCTTTGGCTGCGTTAGGAGGGCATGGTTGACCCTGGGTTTTTTCCCATTCCACACGTAGTGAATTATGGCTGTGCGTAGTGTGGCAAAATATGTGCGTGGGATCTGTATTGGGATTGCTTGAAACAGGTAGAGCATGCGCGGTAGGAAATTCATCTTTACTACCTGAATGCGGCCTAACCATGATATATGGGGGTGTGGCCATTCCTGCATCTCTGTGCTCATTTTCGTTAGTAAGTCAGTAAAGTTTACTTTAAATAGGTCCTCTGCCTTCCTTGTCAACCAGACTCCTAAGTATTTTAGCTTCTGAGTCGCCCATTGGATCGAGTGGTGTTGGCGCAGGGCTTCCGCCCGTCGGTCAGGGATGCTTACGTTTAGTATGAATGATTTGTTCAGATTGATTTTTAGATTAGAAAGTCGCCCGTATTCCTGTAATGTTTTGAGTATATTTGGGAGTGAAATTTCGGGATTAGTCACGTAGAATAGTAGGTCGTCGGCATACGCCGCTACCTTGTGGTGGATCGGTCCCGTCCTCATCCCCGTTATGTCCGGATTGTTTCTAATGGCCACCAGTAGTGGCTCCAGGGCTAGGACGAAGAGGATCGGTGACAGGGGGCATCCCTGGCGCGTACCATTTAATATATCGAATGGTTCCGAAGGGGCTCCATTTACAATCACCTGCGCGGATGGTTGCGCATACAGAGCTTCTATCCAGCTCCTGATGCCCGTGCCCAGGCCTATGTGGGCGAGGGTCCGGAATAAGTATTTCCAGCCCACCCTGTCGAAGGCCTTCTCCGCGTCCGTGGATAGCAGGAGAAGGCCCCCGGCAGTGCGCGCGCCTCTATGCATCAATGTAAGGGTGCGCATGGTGTTTTCTCGCGCCTCCCTCCCGTGTACAAACCCCACCTGGTCCGGGTGTATCAGAGTGGGTATATGTGATTGTAGTCTATTCGCTAATATCTTAGTCAAGAGTTTGAGGTCGCTGTTTATTAGGGAAATAGGGCGGTAGCTTCCGCAGTGTTCCCTATCCTTTCCTTCCTTTGGGATAATAGTGATGTGCGCTGCCAGGGATTGCTTGGGGAGTGGGTGATCCTCTTTTATGTCGTTAAACGTCAATATGAGAGGGGCATATAGTATGTCAGCGTACGCCTTGTAATAGCATAGTGGTAAGCCATCTGGGCCCGGGCTTTTGCCCGTTTTCGTCTGTTTCACTGCTGTGGTCAGTTCGTCTAATGTTATCTCCCTGTCTAGTAGGTCAGCCGTATCCCTGTCTATCTTAGGCGTCGAGTTGAGTGTCAGGTATGCATCAATGGAATCCGTCAATCTTGTGTCTGCCTGGTGTGTGTGTGGCCCGTGTAGTGCGTATAGGTTAGCGTAGTATGCCCTGATTGTTTCCTGTATCTTGCAAGGCAGTCTGTGTAATGTGTTCTTATCATCCCGTATGCGGTCAATGTACGTCTGTTGTCTGCGTTTGGCTAACATCCGTGCCAGTAGCCTACCACTTTTGTTGCCATGTAGTGCGAAAAAGGCGGTATGTCGCAGCGCATCTCTGTGATATTTTGTCTGGAGCATCTTGGTCAGGTCCCTGCGTAGTGTGAGTAGCTGACTTTGCGATTCGGGCGTCTGGTTGACTTTGTTCAGGTTATCGATCTCCCTAATTTTTGTCAGAGTGTCTGCCATGGCTGCCTCCCTTTGTCTCTTTAGTTTAGCGCTTTTTTGAATAAAGTGGCCCCGAATCACACTCTTGTGTGCTTCCCACATGATCGTCGGGGATGTTTGGGATGGGGTGTTTGTGGCAAAATAGTCACGGAGAGCCGTGTCGATTTCCGCTTTTACCTCCGGTACGGAGAGCAAGTGTTCGTTGAGTCGCCACTTAGAGACTTTGGGTCTGTAGAGTGGGGATTTTATCGTGAGTGTCACGGGGGCATGGTCCGACCAGGTGGCCGTGCCGTGTTCTACTCGTAGGGCGAGTGGGAGATGGTATTGGGTCATAAAGAAATAATCTATTCTGGTATAGGAATTGTGTGGGTGGGAGTAGAACGTATAGTCCCTCTCGTCTGGGTGGTGGGCTCTCCAACTGTCTACTAGTGTGTATTTGGATATGAGGCGTTTGAGCGTGTTCAGGTGTTGTATGGGTATGTGGGATGTGCCCGTGGACGTGTCCCATTTAGGGTCTAGGGCAATGTTGAAGTCCCCTCCTACGATCAGTGTACCCTCTGCAAACCCTTGTATCTTGCGAAGTATTCCTGCCAGGAATTTGTGATGCCTCTGGTTGGGGGCATATATGTTGGCGAAGGTATATGTCTGGCCCGCTATCGTTCCCTTGAGGAGAACATATCTCCCCTCCCTGTCCGTCTGTAGGCCCAGTTCCTGAAACGGGATTCCTCTGTGTATCAAAATTGCTGTTCCCCTGGCCTTCCCCCCGTGATAGTCGCTATAGTAGCCTGTGGGATAATGGTGATTATGTAGTTTCGGTCTTGCTCCCTCTTTGAAGTGCGTCTCTTGGATAAATACTATGGATGCCCTAGCGGCGTGAAAATCTTTCAAGGCTGTTGACCTCTTTTCAGGTTTATTCAGGCCTCTTGCATTCACGGTTATAAGCGTGAGGTTAGCCGGGGTCAACGACATTTTGCGCTATGTCTATCCGGTTCTCGGACCCGGCAGTCCCAGGCCGGTAGCTAAATTGAGTGTGTGTAGTGTTTGAGGTGTTTGTGGGTGTACAGTGTGGGGTGTCCGCCGTCTGTTCGGCGTTAGGGTGTTAGCGTCTCGTTGGTCGTGGGGGCTCTCGGCCGCCCCTAGGTGTTAAACTTCGACCTCTTGTGAGTGACGCCCGTCCCTCGTGGGTGTGGCTGGAAGGCCTAGGCCTCCACGTGTGTATGGAAGTGTCCTGGTCGCTCGCTCCGCGAGTCTCCCACTGGTGTGACCTAGTGTCCCTCACCTAGTCCCTAGGTGTCCCCTTTGTGGCTCTGTACGATCGTGTATGCTTCTCGTGTCCTCGCCAGTGTACAAATGTGACAGTAGCAACGTATATCTTATAACATAATAATTAACATAAAGGAAAACAGTAACAGTGTAAATAACAACATGCATTGTCAGTTATTAGCCTTATGCCCTCTTAGGTTGTCATCTGCACTCTAATACCTCCGTTCACCTATGGAGGCATCCATGTGTTGCTTGTCGACCCGTCCCCCACCCCCTGGGATTCCCATTTCCCTCCCATCTCTATCCATCGGCTCCCCGTTCTATCTGTTGAGATTCAGTCATATAAAAGTACCTCCCGGCTCCTGTGTAACCATCTTATCTTTGAGCCCTTGGGTGGCTATTTCCCTCTCACCCCCTCCCCTCCCACCACAATGAAGCAGCCCCTCAATTCGTATCCTATTCAGAGATCGTACCCCGCTTGGAGCCCTATTCTATCTGTGTGCATGTGCCAGGGGTCTGAGCGAGGTGGGCCCCCGTCCCTCCAGCCTGCTCCTGTCCAGGTCATCACAAGGCCTTCGTGGGGGGGGACGGTTGCCCATCCCGGTCTTCCCTCCCTTCTCGCCTCCCCTATAGCTGGCCCCTAATTATCTTCGAGCCCTTGTTATCCGTCCCTCCCACCCTCCTCCCCATGTCCCCACGTTGTGGCATTCATAGGGTAGTTAGCAGTTTGTAAGCAGGGTTACACATGAGCATTAAAAGTCTCTCAGGCCCGTCGGCCAGTAAAGTGTGATACTTGCGATTAGAGGTGTGAGTCATGGTGTCGATAGCAAAATGTCTTTGCGCCATAGTCCTTGGGTCTGTAACTTGCGAGAGTAGGCCACTTGTCTGCATGTAAAAGGTGCCCTCCCGTGCGACGGGTTACCCCCAGTCTGTGTAGGTCGTGCAGAAGTTCTTCTCGGTCTGTGCGAGTCCGTTGGCGGGGAGGGATGGAGTTCAGCAAGACGGAGTTTGTTCCCAGTAGGGGGGGGTCAAGTCGATTTAAGTCCTGATAATGGCTGGCCGTACCCCTTTTCAGAGGCCACGTGGGCCGGTCGCTTGTTGTCGAGTGATCCTTGGGGGTTGGTTACTTGCCGTTCTTGGTTTCGGGCCCTGGGTGGGTGTATAGAGGACTAAGGGATCCGGCCATTGTAGAGGGGCTGGTGTGATCTGGAGGTCTCTCCCCAGTTCCTCTATATCGGCATAGTCCTTTATCATGTATGGGCCTCTATGCGTGTGAACCTGTAATCCGGTCGGGAAGCACCAGCGGTACTTGATCCTATTGGCCTGTAGTTGTCTAGTAAAAGGACGTAAAGCTCTACGATAGGCAAGGGTGGTAGGAGAGAGATCCGGGTATAGTTGGACCTCTGTGTTGCCCAATAGTATTCTGTCGGATTCCCTGGCTTTGCGTAAAATTTCCTCTTTTAAGTGATAGTCCGTGAGGCAGCATATGGCATCTCTTGGCAGACTCCCGGGAGGGCCTTTAGGTCTCAGTGCCCGATGTGCTCTCACCATG